>NC_058132.1:578359931-578475060 GCF_016433145.1 Gracilinanus agilis
CAATACACTCTAAGGGTAAAGGGGTTAGAGAGAGGAAATATTCAGTACTTAAGTACATTGAAATCACCTGAAAGAGAGAAGAACAATTGGATCCATTGGGGCAGAGAACTGATTCACGCCCTATAGAGAAGTAGAAGGGTAACAAATGGACTGGTGGGGAGGGAAGCAATACTAGGGAGGGAGAGGGCTTGAGGGGGAGTGCATAGAGGCTTTAAAGAACAATAAGAGGAGAATAAGAAGGGAGGGGGATAAAAGGGAAGTAAATCAAGGGAGGGGATTATAGGAACTGATTAAAAACAAAACACTGGTATAGAAGGAAACAGCGAAATAGGAAAGGACAGAACTAGGAGAAAGAATCAAAATGTATGGGAATGCACAGTTGATAATCATAACTCTGAATGTGAATGGGATGCACTTGCCCATAAAACAGAAGCAAATAGGAAAATGGATTAGAAACCAAAATCCCATCATATGTTGTCTACAAGAAACACACATGAGACAGACAGACATAAATGGAGTGAAAATGAGAGGATGGAGCAAAATCTTTTGGGCTTCAAATGAGAAAAAGAAGGCAGGGGTGGCTATCATGATCTCTGACAGAGCCAAAGTAAAAATAGATAAGGTTAAAAGAAATAGGGAAGGTAACTACATCCTAGTAAAAGGCAGTATAAACAATGAAGAAATATCAGTACTCAATATGTATGCACCAAAAGGTATAGCTTCCAAATTTCTAAAGGAGAAGCTAGTGGAGCTCAAGGATGAAATAGATAGCAAAACCATACTAGTGGGGACCTCAACCTCCCCTATCAGATCTAGATAAATCAAACCAAAAAATAAATAAGAAAGAGATAAGAGAGGTGAATGAAATCTTATTTGATTTTTAAAGTCATCTTTGTGCAGTTCTGGGAATTCTTCTTGAGCCTGAGATCCAACCAATTCGCAATTTTCTTTGAGGCTTTGGATATAGACTTGTGAACTTTGTTGTTTTCTGGATTTATGTTTTGATCTTCTCTGTCATTAAAATAACTATGCTGAATGTCTTTTTTGTTGTTGTTTGATCATTTTTCAGCCCTTCTTTATTTTTTTAACTTTTAAATTATAAAACTTAAGTTCATGCCAAAAAAAGTCTGGCTAAAGGAAGAGTGGCTAACCTAGAAAAGAGAAGAATTATCCAGAGAAATGAAGAGCTATCACATAAAAAACAGATGAGAATTGTTCTATTTGGCCCCCAAGGGAAGAACTAGAGGCAATATGGTAAAGTTTTAAACAGAGATTTGGACATGATATAAGGGAAACTTTCCTCAGAAGAGCTATGCAAAAGTGGAAAAGTACACTTCAAAAAGTAGCAGATTCCTGTCCCTAAGGGCCTTTAGGCAAAGACTAAATAGTCATATGTTATACCATATAGAGAAGTGAAAAGCCGCTGAAGTCCATTTCAGCAGCAAGGTTATTTAAATTCTATGGTCCAAATTCTATTTTTAAAAACTCAGATGAGAATGGCAATATATTTAAAGTTAAATATGAAAAAGGGTAGTAAAAACTAAATATTAAAGATGAAGTAGATGAGAATATTTGGCTTTGACCAAATTTTTTTTTTTTACAGTGTCAAAATAAATTAATAAGGGGGCATCTGGGTGGCTCAGTGGATTGAGAGTCAGGCCTAGAGACAGGAAGTCCTAGGTTCAAATCTGGCTTCAGACACTTCCTAGCTGGGTGTCTTTGGGCAAGTCACTTAACCCCAATGCCTAGATCTTATCAGTCTTCTGTTTTGGAACCAATACATAGAATTGATTCTAAGGCAGAAGGTAAGGATTTAAAATAAATTAATAAAATCAACATACCATTAGTTCTGATAGAATAAACCATTTGCCCTAAAACCAACTAGTTAGGCAAGAGAAAAGGAAAAGGGAACAAGCATTTACTAAGTACCTACTATGTGCCAGGCACTGTGCCAAATACTTTACAGAAAATCCTTTCTTTTGAATCTAACAACCTTAGGAGATAGAGGTCTTTTCCCCATTTTATAATTGAGTAGTCAGAAAATTTGAACTCAGGTCTTCTTGACTCCAAGCCCAGCACTCTAGTCAATGAACCACTTAGTTGCCATAAAGTAATTCATTCTCAAGAGATTTTTTTTCACTTAGTCTTCCACAGAAATTCTGAAGTCACCAAATGATCTTTTCAAGACAAGTTAATGCAGATAAAATTTAACAATTAAGGAGGTCTTTTTAGAAATGAAATTTTAAAAACCACAATTTCCTCTTTTGATGATTAATGTTTCACATATAAGACGTGAGAAAGAAAATTTTGACTCACCCCACCCCTGCCCATTCCTCCATCACATAACTGGTTCAGAATCAGTTCTAACATCAACATTACTATAAGAGACTACAAATAATTATGGAAACTTTATGAATAACAATATAATTTATAATATGATAATGTAGGGTTTGCCAATGGAAAGGAAGACTTCTCAGTTCCCTTCTTTGGCTGTTTAGAAAGTAGTTAACATTAAACATTATAGTGCACTGAACCTAAAAGTTTTCTAAAATTCTGCTAGACCAATGAGTCATTCTTTTTTGTACCAGTCAATAAGTTATTTTTAGAGCTAGGTTCTCTGCAATAAGTATAAAAGTCTTTGCAACAGTGACAAAACAAAATGTAATTTAACACAATTAAAGAGAATATTATTTTCAAAGCTTCTAAAATCTAATTACTCTGAAAAAAACTGAAAGAACAAATTGTATTGATATGAAACAATCTCTTACGTTCCTATAAACTCTAAATCTATATGGTCTTATGATACTGTGAACCAGTTATTTCTTTCCTCCTTCTTACAATCAGCATGACAAACTATATAGTTAATACATAGTATTGCTGAAGCTAACAAAAGACAGGGCAAAAGAATGAACAAAAGCAGAATGAATTTAGGGCCACAGATTAACTTGCCACTCTTTCAAAAGAGAATGTGCCAAATGGGACAGAGACTGAGTTTTAATCATAATATATCTTCCATGTAAACTTATTTTAGGATCTGGCTCTTTGTATGTGCACTGCAAATTTCATTAAGACTAGATCTATGAGTTTCCCTCTCTCTTTCCCCATTACAACATACTATTAGTCATAAGGTTAGTCAATGTTGTTATCAAAAGAAAATAATTGCAAAACTTTGATACTCTTATTCTTCAGATTTTTGTTTCCATGCAAGTATATCCTAAATAAAGAGTGTCTTTTAATGGAGTGTTCAGCAGTGACAATGCAATTAAAAGCTGATGTAATTTTATTTCACTCTACTACAATAATTTGCATTTCCCAATATCAAAACCTTTCCTATTTGCATTTAAAAGTTCACTAGGTACTTCTATTTCTCAAGAAGTCTAAGAGATAGGAAGGAAAGAATAACTAGGCTGGAAAAGAATAAGGCAATGAAATTCTAATAACTTGAGTACCAAAGCTCTGACTTATCACTAAAAACAATGATTTGGCTTCTTTTCTGAAGGAAATGAAAGCCCAAAATGTCTACAGCTCTCAAGTTTAAAAAACATAAAAATTTAACACTCTCAAAAAACAAAAACTCTCAGTTTAAGGCCATTCAGAGTTTCTGTGTTCTTTACGTAGTTTTGGCAGATCCTCCAAGGCCTTAAATGACTGTCAATTAAGACAGTGAATGAAAGGTTCTACAAGTAGAGAACAGATGTCTAAAGTTATAAATGATGAAATGACTAGAACATTACCTTTCCTCCTCATTCATAAACCAACAATTATGAACAATGTATGTGGGCAATACACTAAGGAGTTTATTTTTAGAATAACTAAACGCAATATAATAACACTTGTGATTTTTGTGACTGGTAAGAACAAAAATGTAGCTCCCAGACTGGCAGTGTTCCCACTCTGGTGCCAAAACGAACACAGGACAAAACTTGCCAAAACATGCAATGTAGCTGAGCACACTTGAGTGCTTACACAATTTTTTATTCTTTTACATCAATATGGCATACATTTTTGGTGGATTTTTATAGTAAATTAAAACTTCATAAGAGGCAAAAATTACTATTAGGTTTCAGAATTAGTTTCAGAAATTTATGTTCTCATTTGCCATTCTAATTATAAAATATTATTAAGAAATACACAACTGTTTAAAATTTGATTTAATATTATGGATTAAAATAATCAAGGAGATTCATTCATTCACCAAATGAATTCATTCAATAGATCTGTTGCAAGAAACACATTTAATATATACATATTAAATCATACTTTGAGCAAGTATCAATATTGTCCTAAGTTATAAAACAGAATTTCGTTCTGTCTCAGATAAAAGCCTGTACAGTGACATATACTGCTATTTTAGAAAAAAGTTTTATTAAAGCAAAATTTCTATATGACAAATGTGTTAACAACTTCCTGCCTATTTAGAAGTCAACTTAGTTAATAAAGACATTAGCTTAGGATTATGGAATTTTACAAAGTAACTATATCTGAATACACCTATAATCATAAATAATTTTAATAAACTTTGACACTTTTTTAGTGTATTGGTATTTTTGAGATTATTTAATTCTACAAACAAGGCTTCTTGCAGAAACTGGAATACTGCTGGCACAGAAGCATTAATATATTCCTTATTCTCAGCTTCAATCTCAATGTTATTTGATAAAGTGAACTGGGGTCTTAGCCAACTTTAGGGTCACAATAAATAGTAAGATATTGAAGAAATTAGCAAAATGAAATGGGATGCGATAGGACCAGCACTGCTTAAAGATCAAATTGTCTCTGCTTACAAAGCTGTACCCACCTGACTTCCCTCAGCTTCCTGGCTAAATAAAGGCATAAAAAAATCCTAAAAAGTAGAGTCTAGGGTCCTTGGATTTAGTAAACATTTTAAGAGTTATCATTCCCTTTCCTATAACCTCCTTTGAAAACCAAATATGTTTCTATATGGAGATGTAGGAGGCCATTTTAGAGAAGCTAAGTATCTCTATTTACTTTTTGCACATGCTTACTGTATAAGAGCGAAGTAAATCTCCTTTTGTTAACTGTTGTTGACATGCAAGTGCCTTATATCATACCAAAATCAAATTTAACTATAGAGAGTCTTGGGGAGAGAATTAAGATTCCTTCATGGGACCAAAAAAAAAAGGGTAATAAAAATAAGCTTAGAGGCAGAAATTTTTGTGGGAACTAAATTGAGAAAACTACAGAAGACTAAAAAGTATGATACCCAGAAACCATATGCTATATGGACTCTATAAAATAGTTAAGCACCTACCATAGGGGCAGAAAAATAATTAAACAAATGAATTGGGGGAGAGGGTGTAAGGAGAGAAGAAATAAATAAAAATGTATAAGGAATCCAAGATTTAACAAAAAACCAATATTTTAAAATGATATACTCCCTTAATTAAAAAAAAAAAACTTTTGAGAAGTAGTAGTTATGAAGTAGAATGATTATCAGAGAAATCTTGGTTGGGGTAAACTTGGAGAAGTAGAGTCGAAGTGACCCTCAAACCTTGGGCAAAAGTTAAAAATACATATGTAAAATATGCAATGTTATTTTTAAGTTTATATTTGGTATAGCATATCAAATAAAGTAGTATGTAACCTTTTATGCACCTATGTTTTGTGAAATTGGCAAAAATCCTATTTGCATATCAACACTTTTCAATTTATGTTTTGAAAGTGTTGTTTGCATTGAATATATGCTTTCTGAACACAATACAATATATCTCTTCTGGTTACAGGATTGTGTTCTACTTATATGAAGAGAGTATGCAGAGAGAAATAACTAGAATGACCAATTAAAACATAAGTGTAGCTTCTGATGCCAAAGGAATTCTACTATGGCCTGTGTGCATTCTTATCTGACCTATCTTTGGCTGACATATTCAGAAGCTTCTTGGGGTCTGCTTACTTTGGGATGGTATATTTATAGCTCCCTTTGTCTTGTTTACCTCAATAAAATCTCACAGGATGGAAAGTGCATGTCCCCCACCCTCTCTTCCTCAAAAATCAAGCAGCTTCACTTCTAAGGGCCATAGCAAGAATATGACCCAAGTTTGGATATATGGTAAAAGCATGAGATCTTTGTATGATTTTTGTTTTTCTCATGTGGTTTGCCTACTACTAAGAACTTTAAAATTAATTTTGAGATAAATGTCTTTTTTTCTTTAAACTTTAGTCAGGATTGGAAGACCAAGGTGTCATACGAGTGCAGCAATAACCTCTCACAGCAAGACTCATGGTTAGCTAAAGATCCCAGGATAGCAAACAATACACTTCCCACTCATACTCCCACTGGAACATAGCTAAGTGGGGGGGGGGAAGAGGGGGGGAGTATGAGAAAATGATGTCTTTTCATCTCATGGAAGGCTGACTATAAGCTACTTCCTTTCTCAGAGCTGGATATATGTCCTAATATAAAATATTAGCTATAGTATTAGCTGTAGCTTTGCTTGATCCAACCTTAACCTTTAAAATGGACCTTGAACACATATTAGATTTTTCCTCTTTTGGTTATAGAGGATTATTTCTAATCAACTCTTCCAACTAAGGTACTGGTAAAAATGGAACCACAAATTTGGGAATTAGTTAGATATATCATACTCCCTTTTATCAAGAAATAGATTAAATAAAGAGGGCAGCTAGGTGGCAATCATAGCAATATTGGGTCTTAAGTCAGAAAGACTCATCTTCATAAATTCAAAAGCCAACCAAAGACACTTAAACTGAACAAGTCATTTAACTCTGTTTGCCTCAGTTCTTCATCTATAAAATAAGCTGGAGAAAGAAATAGCAAGCCACTCCAGTACCATTGCAAATAAAACTGCAAACGGGGTCATGAAAAGCTGAACATGACTTAAAACAACTCAACGTATTTGACAAAAACAGCTGGGAAAACTTGAAAACAATATGGCAGAAACTAGACATAGATCAAGATCTCACATAATATACCTGTATAAAGTCAAAATGGATACTTGATCTAGAAATAAAGGGCAACATCATAAACAACTTAGGGGAAGATGAAAAAGTTTACCTGTCAGACTTATGGATGAGGAAAGAATTTATGACCAATCAAGAAAAGGAACATTATGAAAAATGAAATTAGTAATTTTGATTACATTAAATTTAAAAGGTTTTGTACAAAAGAAAACGATAAATTGGGGGGGATGGATTTTATAACTAATATCTCTAACAAGGGCCTCATTTCTCAAATATGTAATGAACTGAGTCAAATTTAAAATAACACAAAAGCATTCCTCAATTGAAAAATGGTCAAAGAATATGAGAAGGCAGTTGTAGACATTAAAATTATCTATAATCATGTGAAAAAATGTTCCAAGTCATTACAGACTAGAGAAGTGTAAATTAAAACAACTCTGAGATACCACTTCACACTTATCAGATTGGCTAACATGACCAAATAGGAAAACAACAAATGTTGGAAGGGATGTGAGAAAACAGGGACACTGCCTGTTTTGAATTCAGGGAAGTGCTATTTGAAAGTGTCCAGCAGACTTACTATGGGCACATGGGGGCTATCAGACTACATTTCCCATGATTCCAATGGGTTTCTGGTCTTTGGGCGTGGGGACGTCAAAAGTCCCCATGCATAGGGCAGTTTAAACTCAGAGGAGGGCCTAGAGAAGGGCTCTTGGTTTTCCTGGGTGGCTGGCTGGCGAACGAGAGAGAAAGAGGATGGACTCCAGCAGTAAATTTAAAAGATAGTCAAGCGCGGTATATATATATATATATTTTTTTTTACCAACAAAACCATGGCTATTAAAATATTAATTTCTCTTATACTATAAGTCTTTATCATTTTTAATCGTAACATTAATGGCAACCAGAAGGTCTAAATTCGAACTCTCAATTTTCCAGATAGCCTAACAAGAGCATTTAGAGCCATGTCTGCCTTTTGGCCATCTTGCTCAGCACTTTTGAGCAATGTTCTCCATGTTTTTGCTAAAAGCAACAGCATGTTTTTGCCTCACGTGGGACTCAGCCAGCCAGCCCAGCCCAACCCACCTTGGGAGGTCAGGCCAGCCGATTCTGGTTTCTGGTTTTAAATTCAAAATGCCGGTGCCTAGCCAGTGTTCTCTGCCAACGATCTTCCTGGGTCCTAACCTGGCCTCCCTTCCTGCCTCTTCTCTGCCGAATCTTGAGCCCACCAGTGCATACCATTTCTGTTAATCCTGAATCCTGAGAGTTCCGAGTGACCCCCCCGCCCTGACTTGCTGAACTCCCCCATTTCAGCTTCAGCCTCTGCCGCTAAAGATTTGGGAAGTATCCCCTTTTTCCCTACTCTCTTATAGAGGACTCTTAACCTGAAAGACCATTCTTGCCTTCCACGGGGAACACCTGCCAAAAATTTCTACACGTGGGATTTTCTACAAAACTGACCTAAGCTTTTCTCTAGCCCAGAGCCCACGATCCCACGTGGATGCTAGTGTCTGAACCTTGAACTTTAACTCAATCAGAAGAACCTTAAAATTGAATTGGGGTGGACTTTTAAAACCTCAGAAATGGGTTTTGTTTCTGTTTTAAAGAGACTCTTTATCTTACTGTATTTTGCTGATTAGTTTTGTGAATTAATCTTGCTTATTTCGTTGATTTTCCTGTTGCACTGAATCATTTTAAGCTAATGAAGTTTCTGCTTATGATTTTATTATATTTCCTAATTTATTTAAAGTTTTACTGTATCAAAACAATGCTGTTATATGTACCATCTATGAACATCCTATAGGAGCATGTCTTTTAAGTTTTATTCTGTCTTGGTAATTGTATAAAACTTTGAAGGTTTCCATGCCTTGAGATTTAAATTGTAATTTTATGAGAGGTCTTTTAAAATTTACCTTAGATCCTAAAGAATTGTTGTCTTTGAGGATAAGCTTTTATATATTTCATTATAAGAAAAATTATTGCCTTAAATGGGTAGAAGCATGAAAATTTCCTACCCGAGATATTTTTTTTTTTAAAAACAGGAAGCCAAGAGGGCTCCTGTATACTTTTATCAGAAGGATCTAGAATTCCTGACGATAATTTAGACCAGAAAGTTTTTTAATATCATATTTTGATATGGAAGCAGTAACAGAGGTTGTTGAGAAACTCTTAGCCAAGATTTAAAAGTTGTAACAAGTATATGATTTTTTTAAACATCACTGTTTATTGTTTTAAAATGTGTTATTAGAAATTATGGTACTCTACTTGAATGTGCATTGTGAATCTGCTATTTTGTAAAAATCCATTTACACTCACAGAAAGTGAATCTCATTTTTGGGTAAAAAACCCTTCACTAGTTCTAAGCTATATATATATTTTTTTTAAACATTCTTTTTTTTTTTAATTAGAGCAATTGATTTTTCCTTTTTCCCATTTTGTACTGGAAGTACATATATAATCATTATTTATCCTCTTTTTTTGATTTTACAGTGATATAAGCTTAATGCAAATACCTGAAGAGCCTGAGACTATGGAACTGTGATTTAATGCCTCTCTGTCCGATTCTAGGAGAAGTGCCGAGCCACATGGTCAAGGAGATTTGACTGAGAATCTGCATGGATTGCAGAAATTCAATTGCCAATTCTGAAGGGCTTGAAAACTGGGGTTTGAGTCCTGGAGTCCCAGTCTTTTCTAAAACTTTAGAGGACGTGGGTCCCCTCAACTTAAATTCCTAATGAAGCACCTAAGATTGGTTATTTATTTGGCCCACTTCCCTGAAAAGTTGATGGCAATTCAGATCAGAGAGAGACATTTCCCTTATTTCTCTTATATATAGTGAGTCTCTATAAGTCCTGGCCCTGAATGGACAATAGCAAACTGCTTAAATCACTTTCATTGGGCCTTGATTCAAAGGCCTGTTATAAGTTTATTCTCCCTACATTTTTTGCACATTTTACATTTCATTCACAAGTTAATTTTTTCTTCTTTTCTCTTGAATTTTATTCTTTTTATTTTGCCAATTGATTTCATACAACCACCGTGACTCAGCCATCCATCCTTAGCTGACCTGAGGTACCCTTTTCAAGGAAAAAAGGTGTGTTTAGAATTTTCCTCAGGGAGATGTGTATTAAGTTTTTTAAAAATAGAAAATGTAAAAATATATGTATATTTAACTCTTTTATGAATAATTTCAGGGGGAAATGTATAATTCTTAGAAGGAAATGTACGTTTTATAATCTATAATGTTAAGTTTAAAATTCTTTTGAGAATAATTTCATGATAAGGATTTTGCCATCTCCCCAGAATCCAGATGACGGACCTGTTTGGTGAAGGCAACAAAAGATTCCTAAAGACCCTTCACTGGACCATGGAGACCAAAATTGAACTTTGGGTGCAGTTAATTTGAACTATGGGAGTTGAATAAGTTAAATGCATTTGTTTTGAATGTACACTACTATGCCAATAAGGGACTGCCCCCAAATTGGTTTTCTGTCAATGCGGCTAGTTTTATCAATTTGTTTATCCATTTCTTTTATCCCCCAAATTCCTAAAATTTAGAAGTTGTCTATGTTTACAGATCCAGTGAAGAAAAAGGGCCAACCTTTTTTTTTTTTTTTTGCCTGATCTCAGGGGGAAATGTCTGTTTTGAATTCAGGGAAGTGCTATTTGAAAGTGTCCAGCAGACTTACTATGGGCACGTGGGGGCTATCAGACTACATTTCCCATGATTCCAATGGGTTTCTGGTCTTTGGGCGTGGGGACGTCAAAAGTCCCCATGCATAGGGCAGTTTAAACTCAGAGGAAGGCCTAGAGAAGGGCTCTTGGTTTTCCTGGGCGTCTGGCTGGCGTACGAGAGAGAAAGAGAATGGGCTCCGGCAGTAAATTTAAAAGATAGTCAAGTGTGGTCATTTATATATATATATATATTTTACCAACAAAACCATGGCTATTAAAATATTAATTTCTCTTATACTATAAGTCTTTATCATTTTTAATCGTAACAACTAATACACTGTTGGTGGAACTGTGAACTGATACAATGATTCTGAAGAGCAATAAGGAACAAGGCTCAAAGGACCATAAAATTACATATATATATAGCCTTTTGACCCAGCAATATCACTACTGGGTTGGTATCCTAAAGAAATCAGAGATAAACAAAAAGAACCCACAAGGACCAAAATATATTTAGCAGCTTTTTATGTAAGTGGCAAAGAATTGGAAACTGAAGGGTTGTCCATCAATTGGGGAAAGACTTAACAAGTTGTGGTATATGGTTATAATGGAATACTATTGTGCTATAAGAAACAGTAAACAGGATGAGTACAGAAAAACATAGAAAGACTTATATGAACTGATAAAAAGTGAAGTGAGTGGAACCAGAACAATTTTTACAATAATGGAAATATTATTCAACGATCACCTGTGAAGGACTAAACTATTATCAGCAAAGCAAGTTCTCAAGATATCCACAAGAGATCCATGATGAAAAATGCCAATTACAGCCAAAGAAGGAACGAACCATTGGAGTCTGATTATAGATCAAAGCATGCCACTTTCCATTTTATTTCCTTTATGAGTGTTTTATTTTATGTGTGATAAGTACTTGTCTTCTGTTACAGCGTGAGCAATATGAATTGCAGGAAAGCACTAGAAAATCTATGTAAGACTACTTAACTGCTCTGAGGAGGAGAAGAAGGAAGGGGAGGAAAATCTGAATCCTAAAATGTCAAAAAAAATTGTCAAAAATTATTACTCCTTGTAACTGAAAAAATAAATTAATTTTTATGACAACAACAAGGTTTAATAAAAGGGTAAAATGAAATACTGAAACCATATTTATATTGCCTACCAGCTTACACCTTCTTGACAGTTTGATGTAGCTGGACCACCATGGCAGTCCACCATTTCAATAAACCACTCTCTTTATGGCTTCAGGCTATTAGCTGACCACTTGAGTAAGAATGAATTACTAGCTAATAAAAAAAAAGTTTAAGGATCAAAATAGTAGGAAATAATTCAACTAGTATTTATACCTGTCTAATAAAATCAGTAAGAAGTAGAATCTATTAATGGTTCCTTTTGAAATAGTGGAACAAGGGAACTAGATTTTCCTTGAAAGAGGTCATAAGATTAGGAAAATGCTCTTTTACAGCAATGTATGATGAACCACTGCCCCAGCAAAAGCCTAGCTTCAAATCACAAGTAAACCTGACTGAGGAGGCCAGGAGATGATTTTCTGGGAAGAAGCCAAATATGCCCATCAGAAATTAGAGCAGGGTTTCTTAACCAAGTATCTGTGGACTCCCCAAGGCATCTATGGATAGATTTCAGAGGATACATGAACTTAGGTGGGAAGAAAATTACATCTTTGTTTTCACTAACTTATAAATGAAACTTAACATTTTTTTAAATTATGAAGCTAGGCAACAAAGACCAGCAGTTTAAGCAAGAGCCAACTGAAATCACAGCTATTTTCATACAACATAGTTGCTGAAGATACCTAGAAATATTGTTCACATTCATCATTACTTCAAAATTCATGTAGTATTAGGTCTGCTGCTAGATCCTATGACTTTAGTAATTGTTTTTAGTTTAGAAAAAAGTTGGTTTTCAACTCAAAGAGCCTCAATGAAGTCTGCTATTGCCTTGTAAAGCAAATAATGGATGATTTAACTCCATTTACAACAACCTATCTTAACAAATCATGATTTAACAACTGTAATCAAAATTTTAAAAATTAAAAAAATTAAAACAATAAACAATTTTTGGAGGTCCAACACAACATGTATGCCCCACCCTACAATTTAATGTTCTTATTCAAGTAAAAGCAACAACGTTCACAGTGATATTTCTTTTAAAAATTAAAGTTCTCTAAAACCTTTCATTTGCCTGTAAATTCAATATATTATTTTATTTATATGTTAATAAAAAGGAATATAAAAGGGCCTTAGGCTGCTGAGGCTATAAGGGGACAGGGAGAAGAAACTTCTAAGAAGCTTAAAAATTCGGGAAGCTTTTAATTTCTGGAGACAATACATGTGTTGAAAGTGTAACACATAACTGAAATAGAGTAAAATGAAGTCCCTGATCCATTGGTAAAGGTAGTAATCAATACAGTATACTCTCCCTTATAGAAAGCAGACTTAAAGAATGTGCTTTCTCAGTCTATAACAAAAGATGGTCAGCGGAACAAGAGGATGGCCCCTCAAGAAGGAAGGATCAATCAGGTGCAGGATAAGATACACAAAGGAATGTCCATCCTCCCCCTTTATGGTGCATCTGGCTTGTGTCTGATAAGGCTGAATGCTATGGTCATTCTGCCCTGGTTGGTAAGGCCACACTTCATTTATTGTAAACTTTAAAGCCATATATGCTTTTTAACTTTGTATGAGCTCATTTTACCTTTTTTACCTCTCTTACGTATATAACCCTATAAAAACTGCCTGTAACTTTACCTCAGGGAACTTTCACTAGGAAAGTTGCCCTGGCCTGTAGGTACAGATTATTAATCAACAGATTAATAAACAAATATTGGTTCCACCAATTTGAACTCCTGGGTGTCCGGACTCGCTTTTTGAAGTAACTCACTTCAATAACCCCTGTTTGAAATTCTTAATGAGTAGAATCTAATACCCAATCCTTCTAACTTTCTCAAGGCCACAATATATTCTTATAATTTAAACTCTGCCAACAGCTTCCACTTGTGATCTGAATGCTTCACCCATATCTTTGGTAACTGAGTCCATATTCTATAGTAATTAACTTTATGCTCTAGCCCCTCCCTAAGTGATAACTTTTCACCCTGCTACTTGGCTGCAGAAATTCTATCTGGTACTATAGGAGATTCCAGTTTAGACAGGTTCCATCTTTACTCCACAACCAGGAGCAGAGCTAAGGAACATTACAGTTGCACAAGCATAAATGTGTGACAATAATTTTCTGTGTACCAGACTGGAAAAAAATTCCAATAAAATAATGAGGAATTTTTTCAAATTATAAAGCACATATTATTATACTTAGTTTTTTTACATTCTGAATAACTATATTTCAATATTATTGTTATCTTTTGTAATCATGTGTATTTTACTTTATATATTTAAAAATAGTATTATGAGAAAGGGTTTAAAATTTATCAAACTGCTAGAGAGACCTCACCACAAAAAAGGTTAAAACTCCTTAGACAAGAATGATTTTAATAAGATCCAGGTAATACTTTATTTAATTGACAGTAAATGAATATTTCCCTCTTACTCAATTTATGTTTTAAGAGAGATTGAAGCAAATCTTTTTATAATATCATTCATGAAAAAAAGCATCTTGATACTAACATTTCCAGAATCCTTCTCTGTTACATAATGAAAAAAATTTTGTTTGAAGAACATGCATCAACATGAAGGTAACCTTGAATTCTCACAGACCTAATATACATACATAGGTATTTACAAACATATAGACATATGAGAAGTGTTTATTAAGTACTTACTGTGTTCCAGGCACTGAACTAAGTGCTGGGGAGACAAAGAAAGGTAAAAGCCCTATTCCTGCCCTCCAGGAGTTTATATTCTTAATTAAGAAGCCAATATAATTACATATAAGATATATAATGTAAACAAAAGGTAATCTCAGAGAAAAGGCATTAGCAGTGGGAGGGGCAGAAGGAAAAAGACAATCCTGAAGGAAAGGCTCCTGTGACTTTGAGGGGAATATTGAAAGATGCCAGGAGGAGAGGAGGGAAAGAATTCCAGGCATGGGAGACTGCCAATTAATGGAGTCGAGAGCATCCTATGCCAGAAACAATATCATACCAAACAGAAATGTCAAAGAGAGAACTTTATATTTGATCCTGGAGGCAATAAGGAGCAACTGCATTTGGGAGGGGGGATGAATGGATGGTGGGCAGAGGGGTGGAATTTGTGCTGGGTGAAAATCACCTTGGCAGTTGAGTGGAAGCTAGACTGAAAATGGAAAAATTTAAAGCTAAGAGAGCAACAGGTTAGAAGGTGATGAGCGCCTAACCTGGGGGTGGGGGGCGGGTGGGCTGCTCTATAAGCAAAAAGGACCTTCAAAAGATGCTGTGAAGATAAATAAGACAGAACAATAAACTAGACATGTGGGATGACTAGAGGAGTCGATACGAATTTTGTGACCCTCTCTAACTAGGATGGTGGTGTCTTTGACAATAAGAAAGTTTAGAAGAGGGGGTGGGGGGGGGGAGAGAATTAGTGAGTTTTGCTTTGGATATGCTGAGTTTAAAATTCCTGCAGGATATCCAAAAGGAGATATTAAAAAGGCAGTTGGGAATGTATAACTGAAGTGGAGAACAATCATAGGCATTATAAAAATCATCTGCATAGAGATGATAAGCAAATCCTTTGGAGCTGATGAGATCATTAAACAAAGGTTTCATTTATCATCTCTCTAAAAATATTTCCATATTACCAATGCCCTTCCAGAGCCATGAGGTACATCTATGATATGATGTGGGAATGACTTAGATAAGTTAAAGGAAAAGAGAGAGAAGAAGTAGGACAGGTAGGAAAAACAAGAGAGAAGATTGGATCTTCTTGGATCAATCTTGGAAGATTGGAGGTATAGTGATCAGTAGAGTCAAAGACTAAAGAAGGATCAGAATGGATGGCAAATGATCATTTAAAAACTGGCAACTAAAAGATCACTGATTACTTTAAAGAGAGAAATCTCAGTTGAATGACGAAGTCTGATGCTAGACTGCAGTTTTAAAATAAGTGAAAGGAGGGAGCAGATGGATGGCACAGTGGATTGAGAACCAGTCCTAGAGATGGGATATCCTGGATTCAAATCTGGCTACAGACACTTCCTAGCTGTGTGACCCTGCACAAGTTACAACTTCCAATGCCTAGCACTTACCACTCTTCTGCCTTGGAACCAATATATAGTATTGATTCTAAGGTGGAAGTTAATGGTTTAAAAAAAAAATGAAATATGGCTGGCAATTTGGAACCATGCTCAAAGGGCTATAAAAGAATGCCTGCCCTTTGATCCAGCCATACCATTTCTGGGTTTGTACCCCAAAGAGATCATAGATAAACAGACTTGTACGAAAATATTTATAGCTGCGCTTTTTGTGGTGGCAACAAACTGGAAAAGGAGGGGATGCCCTTCAATTGGGGAATGGCTGAACAAACTGTGGTATATGCGGGTGATGGAATACTATTGTGCTAAAAGGAATAACAAACTGGAGAAGTTCCAGGCGAACTGGAGAGACCTCCGGGAACAGATGCAGAGCGAAAGGAGCAGAGCCAGAAGAACATTGTACACAGAGACTGATATACTGTGGTAAAATTGAATGTAATGGACCTCTGCACCAGCAGCAATACAATGACCCAGGACAATTCTGAGGGATTTATGGTAAAGAATGCTACCCACATTCAGAGGAAAGACTGCAGGAGAGGAAACATATAAGAAAAACAACTGCTTGATCACATGGGTCAGGGTGGACATGATTGAGGGTGTGGACTCGAAACTACCACACCAATGCAACTACCAACAATTTGGAAATTGGTCTTGATCAAGGGCACATGACAAAACTAGTGGAAATGTGCATCGGCCATGGGTGGGGGGAGTGCGGGGGTCGAAGGGGAAAGGAGGAGCATGAATCATGTAACCATGTTAAAAATGAATATTAATAAATGTTTGGGGAAAAAAAGCAATAAAAAAAATGAAATAAAATAAGTGAAAGGAGAAGTAGGAGCACTTTTGTCTACATGGTTTCTCAAGAAATTTAGTTACAAAAGGAAGTAAATATATAGCATGAAAGCTAATAGGAATGGTGGACACATGTGAAGGTTAAGGATGGAAATCAGGGAAGGAACCAGTAGAAAGAAAAAAATTTATTAGAGACAGGGTAGGGACAATAGTGGAGGCAATCTTTGGAGAGGATGGCAGGAGAAGATAGGAAGAGTACTAATTGGGGAAAATGTGATTTGAGATGAGGAGGAAGAAGAAGACAAAGCATTGGGAAGGGCCTCAATTTATTTCTGTGAAGTGTGAGGCAAAGTCTAAAAGGTTTTACCATGCTGGAACAACACAAAGGATGAATAATTCCAGTTACACACTATGTCTGCTTTCTGGAGACCAGTCCAGAAAAGTATAGAAACAATCATTCACTATTAGGGTAGCCACACATATCCATAAAAACTGCTGGAATATGGTTATATATAATCAGGCTTCTTTAAATAAACAAACAAGTGAATGATCTCCCAAAAGTTGTCATTTTGAAATTTTTTTTATTTTAAATTATACTTACCTTCCATGTTTAAAGACCCCATTTTTGACTCCAAGAAATCAAATAATGTGCTGGGTGCTGATGGCCTTGAATTTCCTAATTCTTCTTCATCTTCACATCTTCCTCGTCCCCTGCCTTTTCCTTTGCCTATAGATTTTAAAAAGATGGCTTTTAAATTATAAAAGTCAAGTAGATTGAATTGTTATAAGAAAATGTTTCATCTCCACCACTGTTAACAATCAAAACAGCATTTCCAGTAGATTCTCTCTGTGTCTGAGAAAGGTTTTTTTCTCTCCCAAGGAACATTTTCCCATTAGATGATACTTAGAAAATCAGTGCTTTCCTATACTTAAATCTTTAAAAATTCATTTTTTCCCATTCTTATGTTTCTTTTTAATAGGAAAATCAATAATACAGACAAGAATTTGGGGTTGGGTAGTGCGACACATGTTCAAACTTCAAATATCACTTAATGGACTGTCTACTCAATTCTAGGCAGTTAAAGGAATAACCCATGCTCACTATATCCATCATAATGGCAAAAACAACAAGGAGAAAACAGAGTACAACTTGCTGCTATCCCTAAAACTAAAATCAGATCATTAGACAAGAGGACTATAACTAATCAAGATAGGAAAGCAGGTTTGGGGAAAAGGGCCATTTCCTTCCATTTTAAATCTATAATCTATACTAACAAGTCAAAGAAGAAAAACCTTTCAATAATTGTTTTCTAGGTACTTGCTGTGGGGAGCTGCCCTTACCAAAGTGCTCTAGCTTGTAAGTGGACTTATTCAGCCCGAGATCCCTGAAAATGACCCAGAGTAGATGCTAGAGTTCTTCAAAATACCTAACACTCTCTCTCTCATTCTTCTGAGAAGTGTCATAATAGAAAATGGATATGGGCAAGGAGTGAGAAACTGTTACATAAAAAGCCTGAATAAGTACTCTCTAACATAAAACTCCTTTAACTAAGGATTCTGTCAACAACAGTTAGCATAAGTAGCAGATAGTCCACTTTAATATATATCTTTCCCTGAGAAATCATCTTCCTGGGCTCTCCAAGCATCATATATATTCAATTAGAAAAGCCAACACCACCCTGAGACTCATCAATAACAAATCTGCCAGTCAACCACAAATGGAAGAATGTCTCAACATCCAAGTATTTTGCAGTCACAACTTTGATCAGCCTTTTCTTTGGAATATCCCTTAGCTCAGTGATTGGCAAACTATTCCAGCGGGCCAGATCCAGGCCATAGTTTACCCATCACTGCCTTAAGCAATTCCCTAATCACTATGCCCCACATCCAGATGTAGCAGATGGGCAAACTATGGCCTAGATCTGGCCCGCTGGAATAGTTTGCCCATCACTGCCTTAGCTTATCAACACATACTAAGTGGAGGGAGAGTAGAAAGAGGTACTCAGAATCTGGAAGATTCCATAATTATTCTATTCTCTATTCCAAAATGGCCTTGACTTTAAGCTAACTTCTCTCATTATCCTGGGCGATTTGTTAAAACTCCAAGTTGTAGAACTGCTACTGATAAGCAATGGCAAAGGAAATCTCCTTACTAGACATTCCCTATATCAAAGAAATCATGAGTCTTTACCATCTCCATTCCAATTCTGATAAAGTTTCTATGGTTAACTCAAATGATTATAAACAGACACTGAAATAACTTACTTTTTGAAAGTTTATATATTTTTTAAATGACTATCATTAAGAATAAGTAAATATATTAAATGATCATAAATATTTATAATGTTGAACTTGTTAATATAATTTAACCTAAAAGGAAAAAAATTCACATACATAAAACTTGGGACAAGCAGCAATTTAAGGATATAGGGATTAGGCAGTGAAGATAAACATATTTAGACATTCACATTTCAACATGCTATGTGAAGACTATCACTGTGTACTATTCCTATATAAAGCAATACAGAGGAATATTCAACAAACCTTAAAGCTCAATACTTTCATAGACCTGTAAGTGCATATGTTCTACATGCATATTTAAAAGTGTATTTCATTTTTAAATTACTATTCTTTCCCAGCATGTAGTTAGAAACATTGAGGACAATATAAGGAAACTGAATAGCTTTCTAATTTCTTCTTGGCTAGGTCTTTATAGAAGAGTTTCACTATTTAATTTTAAGTGTTCTGTGGTTTTCCAGAATGTCTGACATACTTATATTCAAGTGCATGTAAAAAGCATACTGTAAAGTCAAAGATGAATTATTTTTTTAATTAATCATACCACCAGTCACCTGTAGCAGTATAAACAGTTAAGAATGGATTGCATTCAAACCAAAAAAAACCAAGATACTCAAAGCAATGGACATATAAGTAAAAGTCTTCTGAGATGAAATTAAAATTTTCAAATTTCACTCAAGGACTTATCTTTTAGGTCTCCAAAGTGTTCCAGGAATATTGATCCATGGCGATTCATTAGTTCCAGACTAGGCCACCATGTTCTTTTCCATTTTTATTACCATATTACCCGAACTCTGGACACCACCCTAACCCCACCACTCACTAGAACCTAGCCATCTGCACTTAAGAAGCCTAGTTTTGGGGGCAGCTGGGTAGCTCAGTGGATTGAGAGTCAGGCCTAGAGACAGGAGGTCCTAGGTTCAAATCCGGCCTCAGACATTTCCCAGCTGTGTGACCCTGGGCAAGTCACTTGACCCCCATTGCCCGCCCTTGCCACTCTTCCACCTAGGAGCCTATACACAGAAGTTATAGGTTAAAAAAAAAAAAAAAGCCTACTTTTAACAAATGAGCTTTTGCTTAATCATATATCAACCTGGGCTTCCATGATACTTTCTAGCCATCTCAATACCATGCTACCAGGTCATGCACGTCCTTATAACTCTAGTCCTCCACCTCTAGCCTTTTAGTTTTCATTTTTGTTTTGTCTTTCAAAATAATCAATTTCTTGAGGACAGGAATTTGTCTTTCTTAACCATATCCTCAGAGGTTTTCACCTTCCTGGCACATACTAAGTACTTAATAAAATTTCTACCTATCTTTTATTACTGACAGAAGCTTAAAAAAAACATATAGACCCTAGATGTAAGAAACTTACAGAAATAGCAATAATTACTTAACAATGCAATATAATATAAAGAGTGCAAAGTTGTTTGCAGTAACAACAATATTTCACCAATTCTTTCTCTAGTGCCTCATTGTGGAACAGAAAGAAAAGGCATTCTAAAGGTTATGCCAACAAGGCACAAACTCAGGCATACCTTACCAAACTAGATAATCAGTAGCCTGTATAAGGAATAGTCTAGATGAATTTTATTCAGAAAAAGGAAAACAAAATGAGTTTAGTAGATGCTGCATACAACTTAAAGGAGCAGCTAGAATTTAAGCTGAAATATGAAAGGCAGATAGGACAAGTAAAATGGAAATCACAAGGTATTTCAGATGATAACATCACTGTTGGGAATCAGCATGGGCTGTTTGTGGGACAGTGTATGTGATAGTATGGAGAACTCACTAATTAAAATGAAATTGGAATGGAAACATATTCTTAACAATCAAAAGTTATTACTGTATGAAGGGGGACTAAAATAGCAGGATGAGTCAAAGACGATTCTAGGATTTTTAGCTTGTCTGACAGGGAGAATAACAGTATTACTGAGATAAAGAAAAGTACTAAGAAAGACCTGATTTATGGGGAAAATGGGATTAATTTTGGATATGCTAATAAATTTGGTGTAACTGAAGGATGTCTACATTGAAATATCCAGTTGGAGACATGGATGTGGAACTATAGCAAGAGGAGAAGTCTGTTTATATGGATATAGAAGTAATCAATGTAGAGGTGAGAGTAAGTGAGTTTTCTAAGGGAGAAAAGCTATAGAGAACCTGGAAGAAGACTGAATCCACTGTAAATCCCACAGATAAGGTGAGGAAAAGAAAGATGTGGACACAAGATGTATTTATTCCATGTTACAAGGTTAGAATGGAAGAGATCTTACAGAGTATCTGGTCCAATTCCAAAATTTTACAAATGAACAACAGACCAAAGAGGTGAAGACACAGAACCAATACTTCTGAAATCCAAAAGTCACTCCTGATAATAACCTAGAGGCCTCTTCTGGCGTTGCCACATTGTCAGAGTAATTGTTAGTACTACTGTTAAACCATTAGATAAAACTGGGCAATAGGCATCACTCTCGTGTATTACTAGTTGAGGTTCCACAAGCCTAAGGAATAGTCCAATAGTAAGATTACATCATTTCAGTTCAAGAGATTAGATCAAGTATACTAACTGAGAAGAAGATAACATAATCCCTGAGAAAGAAAGGAAGAATAAAATTCTGTCTCCTTAAATACTACATAGTGTTCTGAAAAACAAACAGAATGATCTGAAATATTGCCTTATAAAAATATACCTCTCGATGGTGGACCCAAAACAGGTTTCTGCTTATTGCTATTGAGAAGAACATTTAATGCTGCTTCTAAGTTGTTGCCATTATCCATGAGGGCCTGCCTGGATGCTTCTTTACTAAAGCCCATTTCTGTTATATGCTTCAGAGCCTTTTCATCAACCTAGAATGAAAAAAAAAAGCAGACAAAGAAGTAATAAACAAGAATTCTAATTAAAAAAAAAAACAAAAAACATGGCATGTCTTTTACACTATCGAATGAAAAATTCTATATCAAACCAAAAAAATATTCACAAAGTAATTCTTTGTGAATTCTAAAATATCTATTTTATTATTCTCATGGAACAAAAAAAAAAAAAACCTAAAAGAAAAAAAAGATGGTCTTTTTGCCTTAGCTTTCTAAATGAGTTGCACCAAAAAAAGTAAACTTTATAAAATATCAGCATGTACCCTTTTAAAATATTATAGACAAGAAGCAGAACATTACTTCATCTATATGCCATCATTTATACTTCTTCATCCAGCCTAAAAAGGAAACAATTCTATAGATAGTAATATTCCATCAAAAAACAGCGGTGTATCAAATATACCCAATATGGAAGCAATAACTCAACAATTTTATTTCTTTGTTCTGTATTCTTTTGTCCCTCTTCACATTTGCTTGCAATCAATTGCATCTGAATCTTTGAATTTTTTCTTAAGTCTCTATAATGGGTTCACACTGTATAATGCTCTTCTATAGTCATTTCAAATTTCCTGGACCAAAAAAAAAAAAAAAATCACAAAAATTGTTCCAGATAGTCATTACATAAAAACTTCTCCATGTATAATCAGCTCAAAACACTATCAATTCACAATATAGAGCATGGTAAGTTCAAGAAGAACATAAATGCTGTAATGGGACTAGAAGCTTTAGAGTTGGAAGTTAAGTTGGAAAATAAGGAAAGGAGAAGCAACACTTGATTTAGCTTGACTCAAATTCTCAAGCTGAAAAGGTGTTCCAAGGAGTACAAATACCCAAGTGAATTCTACTAAACATTTAAAGAACAATTAATTACAATACTATATAAACTATTTGTAAAAAATAAGGAAGGGAGTCCTACCAAATTATTTTTATAACACAAATATACTGCTAACACCTAAACCAGGAAGCACAAAAATAGAGAAAGAAAACTATAGACTAATTTTTCTAATAAATATTGCCAAAGTATTTAATAAAGTACTAGCAGGGAAATTACAGCAATATTTCATAAATATCATAGACTGTGACCAGATGAGATTTATACAAGGAATCCATGGCTAGTTCAAGACTAGGAAAAATATTACCATAATTAACTATACAAAAATAACAAATTAATATAATTATCTCAATATATACAGAAAAAACTTTTGAAAAAAATCAGCATTCATTCCTATTAAAAATACTAGGGGGGGGGCAGTTGGGTAGCTCAGTGGAGTGAGAGTCAGGCCTAGAGACAGGAGGTCCTAGGTTCAAACCCGGCCTCAGCCACTTCCCAGCTGTGTGACCCTGGGCAAGTCACTTGACCCCCATTGCCTACCCTTACCAATCTTCCACCTATGAGACAATACACCGAAGTACAAGGGTTTAAAAAAAAAAAATACTAGGAAGGGGGGGGGGGCAGATGGGTAGCTCAGTGGATTGAGAGTCAGGCCTAGAGACCTAGGTTCAAATCCGGCCTCAGACACTTCCCAGCTGTGTGACCCTGGGCAAGTCACTTGACCCCCCATTGCCCACCCTTATTACTTTTCCACCTAAGAGCCAATGCACAGAAGTTAAGGGTTAAAATAAATACTAGGAAGCAGAGGAATAAATGAAGTTTTCCTTAAAATAATATGGATTATCTATCTAAAACCATCAGTAAGCATTATCTTTACTGGGGATTACCTAGAAGCCTTTCTAATAAGGTCAGGAACTATGAAGCAAGGATGCCCATTTTCACTACTATTTTTCAATATTATTCAGAAATACTACCTATAGCAATAAAAGAAAAAAAATTGAAAGAATTAGAATAGGCAATAAAGAAATTAACCTATCACTCTTTACAGAGAGAATCCTAGAGAATCAAGTAAAAACCTAGTTGAAACAATTAACTTCAGCAAATTTGCAGGACATAAAATAAACCCACATAAATTTCAGCACTTCTATATATCACCAACAAAATCCAGTACAAAGATACAAAAAGAAACTTCATTTAAAATAGCTGCAGACAAAATAAATTACTTGGAAGCTTACCTGACAAGACAAACCGAAGAATTACGTGAACACAATTACAAAACACTTTCACATAAATCAAGTCAGAACTAAATAACTGGGGAAATACTAATTGCGCATGGGAGAACAAACCAATATAATAAAAAAAGACAATTCTAACTAAACTAATTTACTTATTCAGTGTCATACCAAATTGCCAAAAAAAATTATTTTATACATCTAGAAAAAAATCATAACAAAATTCATCTGGAAGAAAAAAATCATAACAAAATTCATCTGGAAGAACAAATGGTTAAGAATATCATCAGAATCAATTTTAAAAAGTGAAGAAAGGTGGCCTAGTTGTACCAGATCTCAAATGGTATTACAAAGGGATAGTTATAAAAATAATCTGGTACTAGATAAGTTACAGAGTGGTCAATCAGCAGTAAATGACCAGAGTAATCTGTTCGACAAACCCCAAAGATCCAAGATTTGGAAACAAGAAATCCTTATCTCACAAAAACTTCTGAGAAGAATCTCAGCCCTTCTCCCAAACTCAATGTCAAGATCCACTACTACAGCCAGAGATCTGAGACAAGAAGGTAAGGGTCAAAGTCAACAAATTTGGCTGTCTGGAGTGCTTGGTAACCAGGACTGCATTCAACTCACACAAAGTAGACATTGTGACTATCAATGACCCCTTAAATGACTTCAACTACCTCCAACTTCTAATATGATTCTACCTTTTCAATTCAAGGTTGAGAATGGAAAGTTGCTGACCAACGAAAAAGCCATTATCATCTTCCAGAAGTAGGATCCCATCAATATTAAATAGGGAGATACTAGGGGCCAAATGTGTTATAGTCTTTTTTTGCCACTATGAAAAAGACTGGGATGAAATAACCAATATTGATTCTGTATCACTTTCTTACTGATCCCATTTACAATTAGTTGATTTTGTCCTATAACTGCTTTTGCTCTGTAATGGCTTACATTGTGGGAACTCTGTTTCTGAACTTAGTTCAGAATTAAGCTGTCCTGTAATGTGTTAAATTTAGAAATCCAGTTCTGCTAATCATTCATCTTGCCTCAAGGGACTGGCTAACTTTGGGGGATGCATGTGAACATGGGAGACGGCCTAATATCTTTACACTACCAAGTTATCCCTCAAAGATAGCTGATTGTTGTCCAAAATGTCTAACCACTATCTTGCAGGTGAACTCAATGAGCAGTTCTTAGTTATAGGGGGGTTATATAGGAGAAACTCAGGACAAATCAAGCCCACTGTGGAAAGCAGTCATGCTTGCCTGAGATTGCTGGCAAGGTTCCAATCTCTCACACAAAGGTACTCGGCTGTTATCAGCCAAAGGACATCACTATACCCTCAGTCCCCCTCTCACTCTGAAGAGCAAAGAAGTCCTTGTAACATCAGGACTGAAAAGTACCAAACCTGCCTTTCCCCAAGAACAGCTTAGCAATCACTGTTTCTCAACTTGCTTACATCTGGAATAGCAACCCTGATAACATTCATGAGTGAAGTCATTTTCATAACATTATCCTATGGGAAAGTAACACCCCCCCCCCCAAGAATGTTGTAATGCTTAAAGTTTTATTCTGTATAAGTCTTTCTCTTTGTCACAATAAACAAAGATTATAGCCCCCAGTCATGGTGCTGTGACTCTTCTGCTTGGCCCTTCTCATGCATTCTGGCCCTCAATCTTTCCTGTTCTCCTTCCTTCTTATCTCACTCCCTCTCTCTAGCTGCTAGTCTCCCAGGCAGGCTAACTCTCTCTCCAAGGCCACAATAGCACTCAGATCCAATCACTCATCACCAGACTCCCACACATGTCCTGCAACATCTCACTGTCAAATTTCCAAACACTTATATTGTCCTTCAAGTCTTAGCTATGTAACCAATCGTGTTTTCCTCGATCTCATCATGTCACACGCTCTATTCTTTGTTTGTCGTTTTCTAACACGTATAAAAGAAAACTGTCCCCCTCATCCAGGCTCTTAGTTACTTAGAGAGCTGAGATTCTCTTCAATGGCAATTTCAATAGACTGTACTCAAAAGTTTGTGTCTCAGTTTACATTATTTCAACTCTTACAGAGACTCTCTTAAAAGGTGAAACAAATGAGTTATTTTCTCTATCCTTTCTGCTGATGCCCCTATGTCTTTGATGGAAGTAAACCATGAGAAATATAATTCCCTTAAGATTGTCATTCAAGCACTACTGAGTGCTTGGTCCCTTTGTCCAAGACTCTTTGGCATTTTGGAAGGACTCATGACCATAGTTCATGTCATTACTGCTACCCAGAAGATGGCCTCTCTTGCAAGGTGTGGTGTGATGGGCATGATGCTGTCCAAAATATTAACCCTGCTGCCAATAGTGCTGCTAAGTCTGAAGGAAAGTTTATCCCTGAGAAGAATGGAAAGGTCAAAGGCATGGCCTTTCGTGTTCCTACTCTTAGTGTAGCTACTATGAATATGAACTGCTTCCTAACTGACAAATATGGTATCAAGAAAGTGGTGAAGAAGCACAAAAGGAACTTTTGAAGGGCATCTTGGGCTACATGGAGGACTAGGTTGTATTCTGTAACATTAGCAGCAACACTCACACTGGTGCTGTTTTTTGTTAAGATCATTTCCTAGTATGACAATGAATATGGTTATAGCAACTGTGTAGTAAACTTCATAGTTTACAGAGTTTTTAAGAAAAAAAATGGAAAGCTATGGCACCCCCAGCCATAAATGGACTCCACCACCGTGGAGCCTATATCCCTAACCTATTTATGTCAAATCTCTTGCTTTCTCAATGAAGGGAGAAGGTAAAGAGGAAGAGAAAATCTGGAAGTCAAATTTTTAAAAAACAAATGTTAAAAATTCTGGTTTACAGAGCCAGGCCTAGAGACAGGAGGTCCTAGGTTCAAATCCGGCCTCAGACACTTCCCAGCTGTGTGACCCTGGGCAAGTCACTTGACCCCCATTGCCTACCCTTACCACTCTTCCACCTATAAGTCAATACACAGAAGTTAAGGGTTTAAAAAATTAAAAAAAAAAAAGTCTGGTTTACATGTAATTGAGAGAAAAAAATTTTAAATTAAATGTTTTAAAAAATTTTAGGAATAGCTATAGATCTTCATCTTTCTTTACCTCTCTGCAGCTTCTAACAGTATAAATCACCCTGTTCTCCTTATTTCTCTCTTTTCTCTAGATTTTCATGGCACTACTCTCTTGGTTCTCCTCATGCCAGCTGATCTCTTGCTCAGACTCTTTTCTTGGAACTTAACCAGGTTACAGTCACTAAACATGAACGCCATAGTTTTTTCTCTTTACTCATTATGCTATTGCTCTTGTCAACCATGGTAACCACATGAATTCAATCCTCAGATCTACTTGTTCAGCCTTAAATTCTCTCCTTACCTCCAGCCTCCCATTTCCAGATGCCTATGAGACACAGTAAGCTGGTTGACTTGTAGGTATTTTAACTGTACAAAACTGAGTTCATTAGTTTTCCCCTTTACACTCTCCCCTCTTCTAAACTCTTCTATTACTTTTTTAAGGGCACCACCACCCTCCCAGAAACCCAGTCTTGCAATCTGGACAGCACCTTCAATTTCCCTCCTTCACTACCCACCCTAAATCTAATTTCTTTCCATGACCTGTCAATTTTATTTTCATAATATCTCTCAGATATAACTTGTTCTCTTCTCTTACACTGCCACCAACCTTGAGCAGACCCTTAAAATCCCATACTTAGACTACTACTATAGCCATCTGGTTGGTCTTCCTGTCTCAAGTCTTTTCCCCATTTCAGTACATCCTCCACTCAGCTGCCAAAGTGATCTACCTAAAGTCCAATTCTGACCATGTCATTCTTCCCCTCCCCACAAGCCTCCATTCAATAACTTAAGGGGCTCCCGATAGCCTCTAGGA
Organism: Gracilinanus agilis; assembly: GCF_016433145.1. Taxonomy (NCBI): domain Eukaryota; kingdom Metazoa; phylum Chordata; class Mammalia; order Didelphimorphia; family Didelphidae; genus Gracilinanus; species Gracilinanus agilis. Next base: position 578,387,698 of record NC_058132.1, read on the forward strand.
TCAAATATAAAATCTTCTATTTGGCTTTCAAAACTCTTCATATTCTGGCCCTTTTTTATCTTACTCTTCTCCACATACTCTGTGATTCAGTGGCAGTGGTCTCTTTGTTGTTCCTCAACAAGACATTTTTACCTGCAGCCCCTTTCTCTTATGCCTAGAATTCTCCCTCATTTTATCACTATCTCACACTTCCTTCAAATACCAATTAAAGTCTCAAGTTCTACAGAAGTCTCTATTAGTTCCACTTATGGTGCCAACCCCAATTAGTTGGGAATTTTCTCACTTAAGTGTTCCCTACAACAATAAAATCACTGGTACAGTTCCTATTCTATTGTACTTTGAGGACATAACAGAACTTAACAAATGCTTTATAAATTAGTTTCACAATTATATAGAGATGAAAGAAATGCTATGTAAATGAAGGTTTCTAATAAATTATTTTTCAGTGAAACTGATTAACATGTGCTTATGAAATCTTCAATAATCTTTTAATAAAATATTTTTGGATTTACAATAGCATATGACCATTATATTCTGAATATTACCATTATAATAAAAATTTATAGGTTCTTTTAAGGGAATAAAATTTAGAAAATTAAATGAAAATTATTTTTTAATGTCCTTATATCTACCTGTGAAGCAGACATTAAAAATTTTTTTGTGTTTCTTCTGCCTTACCAGCTCTCGATAGACACCTTCATATTTTCCTTCAGGTTTTGTTATCTTTTCTTTCTGGAAAACTTCCCTATTTCGATTCCCTCCAGTACCCATGTTGAGATTACTTCTAGCATTACCACCACCTCCTCCAAATGTCTTGGTCTATAGGGAAGGGGGGAAAAGTGAAAAATGAGGTTTAAGTGAACATTTTATGAAAATAGCTCTAAAGATTAAATAATTAAGTAACAAAGAATTCAATAAATATGAAATGACTGAATATCTATGGTTCTATTGTTTACTAACAAGTAGAATGTTAATTTCTATTTTTAAAAAGTAACGAGGCAAAATTCTTTCTCTTCTTAAGTCCATAATAGGCTATTCTTTTAAATTGTTACAAAATTTTATTTTTTCTGTGCTACTCTCAAATCATTAAAAGAAATGTAAATGCATAAGTAAATAGAAGAAAAATAAAACTGTACATAAATTAAAGAAGTTAGTTGTCAAAACAACTTTGAAATTTTAAGATTTTAACATTTATAATAAATGCCAAGTTTTAAATTTTATGATGTACATTAACTGAATTTTAATAGCTGAACAGATAATCTTCTGATTTCATTGATTTTCCTGTACAAATATTGTCTTAGTTAACCTGTTTACAACTCAATTTCAAAGAGAAAGTTTACTGTTAATAAAACTAAAAGGATCAGTTTCATTAGCATCTATCAAAAATAAAACTTTAAATTTTATAAGAAGTCAAGTTCAACCAATATATTTATATATTAACATTCTTCTGATCAAGATGTTAAAAAAAATCTATTATAAGTTACAAGAATTCCTATCCCAAATGAATCAAGACTAAGAAATAATTTCTTCTTAGACATCTATGAAATAAATAGGTTGAAAGACAACACCATTTTAATTTCACAGGCTTAAAAAGTCAAATATAATTTTTCAAATACTATTCAATAGAAATTTACTAATTTAAAAAATTCAACTTAAATCCCAAGTCATTTTATAAAAGGGCTTTATAAAAGTTAGTTGTTATTACTGATAAAGGGTAGGTATCAGGTTCCCAAATCAAAATCCTATTACTAGAAGTCTTCTAGTTCAATCTCTAATCTACAAATCTGAGAACAAGTACCCAGGAGGGCATTTAGGTATTTAGATGAGGGATTTTAAAGAATGCCCGGCCTCATCTCAATGATAGCATCATTACTTGCATTCAAAATGAAAAAATCTTGAAAAGGAAGGCAAAGACCCTTTCTGCTCTAAATAAGCCTCCTCAACTAGGCCCATTCAAAGTAATACTCTCAGATTCAAGTACTACCTCCCAGAGGAAACTTATCCTTCAATTGGGGAATGGCTGAACAAATTGTGGTATATGCTGGTGATGGAATACTATTGTACTCAAAGGAATAATAAACTGGAGGAATTCCATGTGAACTGGAAAGACCTCCAGGAACTGATGCAGAGCGAAAGGAACAGAGCCAGAAGAACATTGTCCACAGAGACCAAATACACTGTGGTAAAATAGAATGTAACAGACTTCTGTACTAGCAGCAATGAAATGACCCAGGACAATTCTGAGGGATTTATGGTAAAGAACGCTACCCACATTCAGAGGAAGGACTGCAGGAGAGGAAACATATAAGAAAAAAAACTGCTTGAACACATGGGTTGAGGTGGACATGATTGGGGATGTAGACTCGAAACTACCACACCAATGTAACTAACAACAATTTGGAAATAGGTCTTGATCAAGGACACATGTTACAACCAGTGGAAATACACATCTGCCATGGGGGGGAGGGGGAAGGGGGGGTATGTAACCATGTTAACTTTTCAAAAAAATAAATATTAATAAATGTTTAAAAAAAATACAGTACTTCCTGCTATCAAGAAGTAGCTGATATTTCTAGTAAAGAAACAACGAGCACACACAAAATTAAAAAAAATACACAAAGTAATTTCTAGAGTAAAGGTACTGATAGCTGGCTGTGGGGGATGGGAAATGAGGATAAGTTTCCTCTTGGGAGGTAGTACTTGAATCTGGGAGTATTACTTTGAATGGGCTTAGTTGAGGAGGCCTATTTAGAGCAGAAAGGGTCTTTGCCTTTCTTTCCAAGAAAGAAAAAGTTAACATGGTTACATAATTCATGCTCTTACTTTCCCCTTCACTCCCCGACTCCCCCCACCCCCCATAGCCGATGCACATTTCCACTGGTTTTAACATGTGTCATTGATCAAGACCTATTTCCAAATTGTTGATATTTGCACTGGTGTCGAATCAACATTTATAATAGCACTTTAAAGTTGGCAGGCTAGTTTACATGTTAACTTGTTTGATCCTTAACCTAGTTAGAGAGAATATTATTAACCCCTTCCTACCCCCTACTTTCCTTAGCCTTTTTAACCTTATGGTATAAGAATTAGACTATATGAAAAAAAATATATATGTATATATGTATATAATTAAGAGTGAGTGTATGCCTATATATGTGTGTGTGTAAAAATGTAGTCACATATGATATGTACATATGTATGCACATTGTGCACATATACATGTGTTACATAGATACATATATGTTTGAATTATTGTTTCCTACCTCTTTGCTCTTTGAAACTTCGGCAATAGCAGCTGTTCTCTGCTTTTCAAATTCATCATTATCACCTGGAGGTTTGGCAGGCGCTGTTACTTGCAATGTCTTTCTCCGATCAAGTTCTCTGCTATCCACTTGGATATGAGACACACACTTCTAGTGATATAAAACATATATAAAACCAGTTTACTATCTAATATAAAATATCCATTTTATATTTCATTACATCACATATTTTATTTCTTTAAAAAATGACAATGTAACTTTTAATAACAGAACTCACAGGATGGCAGCATTACCTCATGATTTTAAAATCTGAGTTTAAAAAAGATTAAATTGATAATAAAATAAAATAATACTATTATCTGTATGAATGGGCAAATCATAATTTCTCTCGACTTTGGTTTGAACAGAAGTGACTTCTAAGATCCCTTCTAGCTCTAAATCAATGTTCCTCTCATTCTATTATTAAGTCAAAATATACTTGATGAATCATTTCATTGAACAAAAGCAAAATGATTTTCATTTAATAATATAAATAATTATAAAATCAATCAGCTAGGTGTCTAATTTCATTTAAAGTAACTATCTGAAAGGTTCTAGATTTCAAAGAAATTCAAGGAGAATGAGTAAATACAACATATAAAAAAGAAAAAGTTTACAAAAAGTTTCACTTCAACATTTAAATAACACTTATTTTCAATCTTTTGATACATCTATTATCTTTATGGTATGATTATTTCTTTCCACCATTAAGTGGGAATCAAAATTCATTCATGCCTTGTATTCCTATCTATCTGTTCCTTTAATTCACAGCTCAAGCACCATTTTCTGCGTGAAGCTTACCTAATATTCCCACCTGTTAGTGTCTTCCCTCTCAAACTACCCAGTATTTAACTACTTTGTAAATGTCTGTATACACCACTTTATATTTATGCTGCATATCTCCTACATTTAGTATGTAAGCTCCTAGTGAGTAGAAATGTTTTCATTCTTTTTACTTGTATCTTCTCCACCTAACACACAGTAGGCACTTAATAAGTACTTGCTGAACTGATATATCTTTCCAAAACTCTTCTATAGAGGATACCCAGTAAAACAAAAGAATTCTAAGTTAAAATGTTAAATTCAGCCCAACTGATAAGTTCCTGTCAATTAGTTTCATATATAAAATCACAAATACAACAGAGACTAGCATATATAATGAGCACTCCTAAATGAAGTAAAAGTTTGGTAGTATTTTGTAGTATATCAACTATAAATCACCTGCAAAATCTAAATGATAGTGTATTACCCTAAACAAAACGTCTGAAGTCTCTCAAAGACAATTACCACAACATACATTTATAACAATGTAAACATCTTCTATTTATACATACATCAAACAGCAATATTTTCTTTCAATTATTTAAACAAAGTTTATCAAGCTGAAATAAAACTAAAAATGAATGCACATTCAAAATTATTTCAATTTTATTTATAGTTTTTAATACTTCTTAATCCAAAAAAAGTCTAATACAAATATCAGAATTTTTTTAAACAATTAAGTCTTTTTGAATAAAGATAACTGTTGATTGTAAATAAAAAGTAATTTATGTGAGGAAATACTTTGGTGATAATATTGGAGGAAATTTTCAAACATCATCATTATTTTAAGATATGAATTATTATATTTGTTCCCATTGTCTTAATCATTAAAAAACAAAAAGAAAAATCCTTTTCCCAATTTGAGATTACAAAAATAGCAATGCATACATGTAGTATCTGTTTAGGTTTTGCTTAATAGTAAATGGCTACCCATTTGACCAATCTTCTTGCTTTCTGACAACCAGTAAAAAAAGTCAGATTTTCTTGACATGGATCACATCAAGACCTCACTATATCCCTTTAAAGCTTCATTAATTTTTGTCACTGTTAAAAATCAATTTAACAATAACTATAGTTATTAGCTCTATCCAAATAGCAATATTTGAAGCACAACTCTAATATGAAGGTCAGAAACACAAGGTTTTAAGTTCATTTCCTCCCATTCTGGAGTAAGTTTTCTTTCTTTTCTTTTCTTTTCTTTTCTTTTCTTTTCTTTTCTTTTTAAGCCCTTACTTTCCATCTTAGAATCAATACTGTGTATTGGTTCCAAGGTAAAACAGTAAGGGCTAGGTAAAAGGGGTGAAGTGGCTTGCCTAGGGTCACACTGCCAGTAAGTGTTTCAGATTTGAACATATGTAAATTTTCTATAATTGGGTAGCCTGTCCTAATTTTTAAAAGTTAAGAGGCATATGTGTGTGTGTGTGTGTGTGTGTGTGTGTGTGTGTGTGTATGTGTGTGTGGTGGTGTGTGTGTCTGGTAGCAAAATGAAGATCCTTATAAGCTTGTCTTGACTTTGAGAAGGAAGAGCATATGCTAAACCAGTGATGGGCAAACTTTTTAAAGAGGGAGCCAAAGGAAAGGAAATGCTCATCCAGCAGTCTGTTTCTAAGGCAACTCTTTCAAAGTTTCATTGGACTGTATCCTACTCATTTTATTCACCATATTAGGAATGATGTAGCGCTGCAGGATAGAACTTTTTAGGGGGCCACATCTGGCCTGCGAGATATAGTTTGCCCATCACTGTGCTATACAGATTAATCAGAATTAAACTGAGGGAGAAGGGCAAGGACAATGGTAGTGGAGATGATACTCAAGCACCAAAGGACAAGAAAAGTTGATGGCCTTACCAGGCTTGCTCAGTGCTAAGTTTATCTGACACTATCATAGTTAATTGTGATGAGATTTAGTGTATAATAAATTACATATTACGTATGGGACTGTGAAGTAGGAGTTTCAGTTAACTAGGAAAATAGGAAAGATGGAACTTCAAAATTCATATCAAACGTACAGGGGGTCAGGATTGAAAAGTATGGGACGTGTAAAATCAGGGATTATGAGTACACATGAAAGGGCATTCTTTCTTTTCAAATTTCCTTTTTTAAAAAATGTTTTTACTAAAAATTATTTCAAGAAAAGTTTTAAATAATTTTTAAATAATTAAAAAATTTTAAAATACAGAAAATTCTAAACAAAATTTTAAACAATTAGAATTTTTATTAACATGCACAATTACAATCATTTTGGTGTTCTCATCTTTATATATATTTTACCATCTAAGTATTTATAAAGTCAAATTTTAGAGTGGGGACTGGAATGACAGAGGTGTTCTTTTTTTTAATATAGTCATAACCAACTAATATATTGTCCTAATTTTGCTTTCTTTGTATCATATCATTTTATCTTTTCAAATCTCTTATGTTCTTCTTATGTCATTTTTAACAAATAACCTACTATTACACCAATATCACAATTTATTCAGTTATACTGAATGAGGAGGTCATTTATCATAAAAATTTATTTTCTACCCTTAATTTTTAAATTGTCTCTATTCTGAAAATAATCTAATTAAATATGAATAAAAGTTGATTTTTATTTGTGGGACATTACCAAAACAATTCATCAGTATGTCAATGATTATCAATATAAATAGATTCCTCATCTAAGGTTTGATTTTTGCAAAGAAATAAGTAACAATTATTAAGTTATTCTGCTTGTTCAGTAATTCATTAATGAACAATTTCAGTGACCATTTCATGAATATAATTTGAACAATAAAACATTTGTTTTATTAATTAAAATTAATTTTAAAATTCATCTTTCAAGTTAAAAGTTTCATTACCTGTCCAAAAGGTACAAAAGGAGGTGGTCCACCTTCTGTTCCAATGTTGCTTCTGTTGTGTTTTGACAAGCTCTATGGATAAAAATGCTTTTTTAAAATGAAAATGAAAACAACTGAGCAATATTTTTTTCAAATCTGAAAAATTATTGGAATTATTTTCTTACAAAAAAATTTTTTTTAATTCCTGACACTCATATCCTAATTTCATTGAATAGCTTATATAGATTGTCATAAGTAATTACAATATCTCATTGTCACAAACAAAAGACAACGAAATATTTACCAAAATGAAAAAGATAAGCATTTTTTTCAAACAAGGTTTAACAAGTATTTATTGCTGATTTTCTGACCATCACAAAAGCTCAAAACTGAATGTTACCTCAGAGTCCAAACTATCTCAGAACAGGCTTCTTCTTTACTAAATCTTCAACAGATGTACATCCAACTCTTCTTTTTTTTTTTTTTAAATTTTCTCTATTATTACTATGAACTTGATAAGCATTAATAAACATGAAAATTTCCACATTCAAAGAGCAAAAAAAAATGAGGTCCACATATGAAATTGTGAGACTCCATTACAGCTTTTAAACATATTTATTTCTAATTTAACATAGTAATTCCAACCCTGTTTTGCTCTCTTATTTGTATTTTTTAATGAGTCATCAATGTTCTTTTCTTTTTTGACATGATTATCATTAACCCTACTTTTCAAAACCCTCTCATTCAACAAGAAACTAATGAATGTTTTTCTTTTAATTTTTTCCCTCCTTCCTCCCCAAGAAGGCAGGCTTATACATAGGTTATACATACATTAATATATAATTTCCCTGTTAATCAAGCTGTGAAACCAGACATGGTTTGCTTACACTAGAGAAAAATTCACAGAAGAAATAAAGTGGAGAATGGCATGTTTCAATTCGCATTTTTAAACTCTGTCTATTCCTTCTATGGCAGTGAATATACCTTTTCATCATGAGTCCCTTGGAGTTGTCCTTGCCTTGCTAAAAATAGTTAAGTTATTCACAACTGATCATCATATATTATTGCTGTTTCTGTGTACAACCTTCTGGTTCTGTTTACTTCCTTTTGCATCATTTCATATAAGTCTTTGCAGGTATTTTTGTGATCATCTTGTCATTTCTTATGGCATAATAGAATTCCATGTAATCATATACTACAACTTATTCAGCTATTCTCTAATTGATGGACATTCCCCTTCAATTTCCAGTTCTTTGCTACCACAAAAAGAGATGCTATAAATATTTTTATAACATATAGTTTAGAATATAGAATAATAATATAATAATAGTAATATAACAGATATGGAATAAACATAGTTTAGAATACATATTCTAGTTCCTCTTAAAGATCTCCAGTAATGGGGGCAGCTGGGTAGCTCAGGGGATTGAAATCCAGGCCTAGAGATGGGAGGTCCTAGGTTCAAATCTGGCCTCAGTCACTTCCCAGCTGTGTGACCCTGGACAAGTCACTTACCCCCATTGCCTACCCTTACCACTCTTCTGCCTTGGAACCAATACACAGTATTGATTCCAAGCCAGAAGGGAAGGGTTTTATTTAAAAAAAAAAAAAAAAATCTCCAGTGATGGAAAACTCATTACTTCTGAGGGCAATTTACTCCAGTGGGGGACAGGTTCAATTCTTAGAAATTTTTTTCTTACATTATCCAGCAATGTGCTTCTCTATAACTTTCACCCATTACCTAACGAAAAGAAACAATTTAAAAGGAGGTATTATAGTAGCCTTAAAGTATCTCAAGGGATAGTGAAAAAGAGAAATTAGATTTACTCTGCTTGGGTCTGGATCAGAGAAATAGGTCAAAGTTACAAGGGCATATATTTTTGAAAGTTTTTTTGTAAAAAGAAACTTGCTAAGTTAGCTAAATGGAGTTAACATCAGCTAAGGAGGTCAGTATATATCTTCAAGTGAAGACTAGGTAACCATTTGCCAGAGATGTTTTAAAATGAATTCTTGTTTGTGTTGGACTAAATCAAGACATTTCATATCATGGACTATCTTTGATAGTTTGGTAATGACTATGGTCTCCTTCTCAAAATAACATTTTTAAGAAGATAAAATAGAATAAATAAGATTAAAATCCTAAGGGAACCAAATGTATTGAAAAGAGTCAAAAAATATTTTTAAGAACAAGTTCATGGACCCCAGATTAAGAGCTACTGGACTATGTGGGCTCTAAGGTCCATTTCAACTTTGATATTCTATGATTTCTGTGAAACTTCAACAAAAATTTTTTTTCAAAATTTCTTTCTGTTATGAACTTGATAAACATTGACAAACATGATTATCTCCATGTTAAAAAAAGTAGGAAAAGAAAAATTAACATGCAACTGGGAATGACAAACAATTTCTTTTAAAAGTATGTTAAATTTAACACAGCAAAAACATTATCCTGCCTCTCTGTGTCCTCTTATGAACTTATTTCTGCTTTCTTCTACCTATATATTTTAAAACTGTTTCTCTGGCAATTATTCTCCACTAAGGACAATGTTAGTTGATAGAGTACAATAGACATGTTTGATACATTTCCTTCACTCAAACTTTTAACTATTCCTCTCCCCAAAGCCTCTTCATTCTATATCCAGCTCTCTATATTCTACTGCCAACATCTAATTTTTTTCAACTGAATTCACTTCTGTTAGTTGCAAATTATTCCTAATGTTATCTTTACAATTCTTAAGGGATAGCTGACTTATAAGGGGGAGAAAAAAAACTTAACCCATCATTGTGATTGAATGAACAGAACTAAAAAAGAAGTGATCGATGAAAGGATGTTATACTGAAGTGAAATTTTGTCATCTATTCTAATTAGTCTCTGCCTCTTTCAAACAATTATGGAGATCATGCTAAAAAAAATTTAAGAATCAAAAAAGTAAGCATAGTCATCATTATTGACATTCTCTTGGCTGCCATTAGTTAGTTAGGAAATGTGTTAGTGAAACACAATAGAGATACAAAAAGAAAAGAGTATTCATATTTTTTAAGAAAACAAAAAAATGAGTCTTAAGGCAATTTTGTTATTGTTAAATTTAATACTAATTTTAAAAAATATTAACCAAAAGGTCATAGTTTCAAACACAATTTTCTTATTTATTTAATGTTGTATACTTCTTTGATAAAGATTAAGTTCATAATAAAAAAGAAAAAGTAATTTAAGTACAAAAAAAAAGTTTATCATAGAAGTAATGATCTTTTCCAGCTTTCCAAGTTGATGTCCACCTTCCAGTTTAATTTTTTAGTGTTGCTGCTACAATCAAGTTCTTTGGGGTCTCACACAATGGCTTTTCTTTTTTCTTTTTTTTTTTAAACCCTGACCTTCGATCTTGGAATCAATTCTGTATATTGGTTCCAAGGCAGAAGAACAGCCAGGGCTAGGCAATGAGGGTTAAGTGACTTGCCCAGGGTCACACAGCCAGAAAGTGTCTGAGGCGAGATTTGAATCGTCTCTAGACCTGGCTCTCATTCCACTAACTGCCCTCTACAGTGTTTTTTTCTCACTCATCTTATAAAAAGATTCTAATCATTATCATCTTCTGCCATCTTACAAATGAGGCTAGTGTCCTTATTTTAAACAAGAGTAACCCTAGCCTGTCATGTTTCAACTCTTGGCAATGAAAGCAAGTATTTGATAAGTGAGCTAATTCTAGATCCTTTTACCCTTATTGCAGCAACTTCTTCACATGAGTCAAATTTCCAAAGGATATAGGGATGTTCCACATTTACAACTGTTTCTTTATTCATTTCCAGTGCAGAGGGAACAAAGAATATAATATGTTCACTCCTCCTCCTGGCCTAAGATGTCAGAAAGCAAGTGAGGCACATCCTGTACTGAATAGAATACTCAGAATAGTATATACCAAAGGGAACCTAAAATCTATTAGCATAAAAAGGCAGAAAGGAAGTGTGAGAGGAAGCTTGAGATGCAGAATTTGTTAATGCTAGAATGGGGTTCCAGAGAGCACAGTGGAATGGGACTCATAGGGACATAAATACTAAAGGGGGATAGGGCTGAGGCAAATGAAGATTAAAAAAAAGCAGAAAGTGGTTCCAGAGGAAATGGGGTTTTACCTCAAAAAAACAAAAACTGAATCAAAGGGAGTTATAGAGCTAAGAAGAACTGAAGTTTTGCTAATGAAATGTAACCAACTCAAATCCTATAAAACTGACAGTTCTGACTTAAAGGGCAAAATATAATTCCTTTAAGATAAAAACAATAGAAAATTTGTGAAGATAGTTCATATATAAGACAAATTTTAAGTTTGGAAATTTAAAGATTTTGGTTCTAGCTCTAAAATCTTTGATATGAAATTATGTAGTACAATCCTTTCATTCTACAAAAGAAGGATATGAAGACCAGATAAGTGGTTTGCCCAAGGACACACAGCCAGCTAATAAAAAAACGTGAAACATAGGTCTTCAAAATCTAACAATAAAAATAGAGCCCTGGAATAGCAAAGTTCAATCAGGAAAAATTTTAAAGGGTCTGATAGTTCTAATAAGGTGCCAGGTTAGATAGTTACATGTGTACTTATATTGCATGCTAAGATTTATTTTACAATTTTTAAATTTAATTTTAGTAACACAAGATAGAAACCTAATTTATTCTCAACAAGAAGTTTCTCTTGCAAATGAAGACAGTACAAATACATTCATAAAATATAAATAGATTTTTAAGATCCTCAGTACTTTGATATTAGACTAATCTGAGTTGACTCACTTTACTGAGTATAATGAAAAGCCCCAAAAAGCAGGACTGGCAAATTTGTATGTCTGCCAAAGGATGACATCAGCTAAAAGTATTAGTAGGAGAATAAAACTTTAATAGTGGTACCATGGTTTAGTTACTACAAAGAGAATTCCATTCCCAGTATATTGCTTTACAGGAAAGAAGAGAAATATATTGGTTTTATGGTTAAATCTGATAAAAGAAGCCCATTCAACCAATGAATTTTGGCCAATAGAGATTTCTATTACAAACTCTATGAAATATTTATCAACCTGTAAGGGTTAAAATTAATGTTTGGACTAAAATATGAAAGAATGTTATTGCCAATATTATAACTCAAGTCAAATGGCTTTTTATTTAGCAGCTTTATTTACAAAATAGAGGGAAAGAGTAAAGTAGAGAAATATGAAAGAGGGTAGAGTAAGCAGTCTAGCTAATCACCCTAAATATTTGCTCCAGCCCAGCTCAAACCAGACAGGGCTCATTAATCCTCCATCAGAGGATCCTCAGCTGGAGGGCCAATTAAACAGAGGACTCAGTGGTGAATAACCACAGGGAACTCCTCCAGAAACTATCTCTCCAGATGCCAGGAAAGGAGTCAGCTTTTCACTCACCCACGTTGTAGTCCAAACAGGGAGATTCAAGAGCAGTCTAAGGAAATGTTAGAGTCCCAGGTCCACTCTGAAGAAAGTCCTCCACTAGCCTCGAAAGCCTCAAAAGAGCTCAAAGACTGCCCTCACAGGAAGTTGTAGCCACTTTTTTTTTTTTAACCCTTGTACTTCGGTGTATTGTCTTATAGGTGGAAGAGTGGTAAGGGTGGGCAATGGGTGTCAAGTGACTTTCCCAGGGTCACACAGCTGGGAAGTGGCTGAGGCCGGGTTTGAACCTAGGACCTCCTGTCTCTAGGCCTGACTCTCACTCCACTGAGCTACCTAGCTGCCCCCTGTAGCCACTTTTAAAGACCCTTCTTTTCATCACTTCCTGTGCCTTCCTTCACTTTACGGGGACTAATTGCAGTTTATAACTTTGCTTAGGACTGCCCAGGGGGGCAGTCAGTTTTTTCTGAGTTGTCACCCACTTTAGCACATGAGTAGCAGACCTCCCCCACTTATGCACTAAGTAGGGTATATATGCTTCTGATGATTAAATTTAAAAGTAGGTGAGGGGAGAATTAATCCCACCTTCACAAACCAAAATGATTCTGCTCTTTTTTTCATTTCCTACAATTTGCATCTATTTTTTAGGAAGATAAATCTTCCTGGCTTGAGGCCCAGCACCCTATCCACTGCACCACCCAGCTAACTCTATATTAAATATATATTAATATAAAGGAGCAGGAGATATAGGAACTAGAAAGCAAAACTTTTTTTTTAAATCTACAGATTTATTACAGACTAAGTTAAGAAAAATGCAAAATAATTATTAAACAAGGTAATATGTATAATGTCAAGAGAACCTGGATTCCCTTGCTCTGAGCTTTACTAGCCTTGTGATCTCCAAGTGCTCAGAGACCTCCCTAATGACTTCCTGAGGCACAAAGAAACAATGAAACAGAATGAAAATAATAGAAGAAAATGTTAAACAACAGACTTGGAAAATATATCCAGGAGATAATTTAAGAATTATTGAACCACCTAAAAGCCATGATCAGAAAAAGAGCTTAGACATGATATTTCCATATATTGAGAAGGAAACCCACCCTCATATCCTATAACAAAAGGGTAAAATAGAAATAGAAAGAATTCACCAATCACCTCCCAAAAGAAATACCAAAATGAAAACTCCCAAGAAAATTTTAGCTTAATTCCAGAGCTCCCGGGTTAAGAAGAAAATATTACAAGCAGCTAGAAACAATTTAAACATCATGGAGTCACGATTAGGATAACACAAGGTATAATAGCTTCCACATTAAAGACTAAAGGGCTTAAAATAAAATATTGTGAAAAACAAAGAAGCTAGGATTATGAACAAAAATCACCTACCCAACAAAACAGTATAATCTTTCAAATATGACAGAAAAGGAATGCAGCAGACATGGAAAAACAGGTACACTAAAAGCACTATTGGTAGAGTTGTGAAATAATCCAACCACTCTGGACAACAACTTGGCCCAAAAGGCCAAAAAGCTGTACATACAGTTTAGACTTCACAATACCACTATTAGGTTTATATCCCAAAGAGATAAAAAAGTATTCATATGCACAAAAATATTTATAACAGCTCTTTTATGGTGGCAAAGAATTAGAAATTGAGAATATGCTGAACAATTGGAATGGCAAAAGAAGTTGTGGTATATAATTGTAATAGAATACTACCGAGCTATAAAAAATAAGGAGGCTGCTTTTAATAAAACCCAGAAAGACTTACATGAACTGATGCAAAGTGAAGCAAAAAGAAACAGAAAAAGAGTAAACACACATATACATATACCATAAATAACTGTGAATTGAATTGCATAGTTATTATCAGTAAAAATCTAAGAAAAATCTGAAGGATTTATGATGAAAAATGCTATCCAGCTTCAGAGAAAGAACTAATGGTGTTTGAATGCAAATTGAAGCATAATTTTTTCCCTTAGGAATTTTTTTTGGTGTTCTCTTTCATAACATAACTAACATGGAAATAGTTTTGCATAAATATAGATATATTCCCTATATCAATTTGTTTGCCTTCTCAATGAGAGGGTTAGGAAGAGAGTAAGGGAAAGAACTTGGAACTCAAAATTTTCAAAAATGTTAAAAATTACTTTTACACATGAGAAAAATTTTAAAAAATTTAAAAAAAAAAAGATTTAGGTCCTGATCAGACCCAGGTATTACCTTTTGTTAATCTATAGTATAAGAAAAACAATGTTTCTGAGAACTTTAAATCTTTATTCAGGGGGGAAATTTTTAGATAAGGACTAAATGGGGCAATAAAATTAAGAATGTATTCCAGGTACATAAAACTACATCTTCATACAGAGGTTTGACTTCATATGTTCTTTGTAAACATTTTGCTCCATTTACTTTAACATAAAACAACCTACACTTGATACTTACTCTCTGTAATTCCCATTTTTCAATAAGGTGTTCCACTTCACCTCCAAGAACTACAGTGTTTGTGTCATTCAAAAGCAGGAATCCATTCTTTATATCAATAATGCCTGAGAGCTTTACTTTGGTTCCAGGTGGTGTGTTCAAGCTGAAGTGAAAAACAAATAAAGACAAAATATTATTTTATAAATCTCCCTAAATAGAAATTCTGTCTCTAGCTTTTATGGAACTTGATTTTCAAAGTATATCATGGTATAAAATAATTTTTCATCTATTTGATTATTTCCATTTTCTCTTACTAATTTTTTCTACTAATCATAATACATATTATACATCTATTAGTTGCAAAGTAGATGAAATATACTATATACAGACAAAAATATAAAATTGCAATATAGATAGGAGATATTTGATTAGTAATAAGCCAAGAAAATTTGATACATGAGCAATATTATTATCCACAAAAATTAATAATAAAAAATAATAAATCAATCAACTAACACATTTCAGAATCTATTATGTACTAGAAACTATGCCAGTCACTGGTAATACAAAGACAAAAATCACTGCCTTCAAGGAGCTCTATTCTTTGGAGAAAAACATCTATGTAATATTTAGGGTGGCTAGGTAGCACAATGGAAAAAGTGCTGGGCCTGAATTCAAATCTGACCTCAGACACTTCCTGGCTATGTGACCCTGGACAAATCATTTAATCCTGTTTGTCCCAGTCGCTTCATGTGCTGTAGAAGGAACTGGCAAACCATTCCAGTATCTTTGCAAAGAAAACCCAAAAGGGAGTAACAAAGAGTTGAAAAAGTCAGAACATCTATTATTATCACATCCATTGATAAATTCCCTCCAATAATAAAGATAACAACTCATTCATGTCTACATACCTGTTCCCAAAAGTTTGCTACAGGGAAGCAACCCAACATGGTGGAAGTTTTCCTTGCTTTCTCCTGACATCACATAAGTTCTAGTGGAACATTCTGGCTCTTTTCACTAACTTTTCACTCAGCTTCATGATGTAATAAGACCATCTTTTCTTCTTATCACATATTTCTTTAATGACATCCTTTATTCTTGTGCCTCTTTGGAGTTCTTCATTGTTTGCTACCTTCTCACAAATACAAGCACCTCTCCACCACTGAATCATGCTATCACTGAATCCTTGAGATACCCATCAATCTGTGGTCTCTCAATTGTGTCCCTCCCAGCATGATCTACCTCCTTGCTGGGGTTTTTTCCTCTCTTCCCTCTGTCTCTCCAGTAAGAAAGCCCCCTAATTAGATTAGAGACTTGAGGGTTTGGGGGTAGTTCACTGGAAAAAATAGGTTATGAAAGATTTTGAATGCCAAATAAAGAGATTTTTCCTCTGATCCTAGAAACAACAGGGAGCCACTGGAGTCTATTGAATTATGGGAAGGAGATGGCAGGGGAAAGGGAAGTTGACATTTTCAGAACTGCACTTTAGGAAAATCAGTTGAAAAGCTGAGAAGATCATAAGCTTGAAAGGAAAAAGACAAGGCAGGGAGAGTGACCAGAAGGCAACTGAAATAGTCTAAATGTGAGATGGTGAGGTCTACACCAGGGTGGTAACAGTACCAGAGGAGAAAAGGAAGCACAGAGAAGAGATATTAGGAAAGTAAAAATTAACCTGGCAGAGGGTGAGGAGTTGAATATGATACCTATGTTGTGAGCTTGTTATGTCTGGGAGGATGGTGGTGTCTTTGCCAATAATAGGAAAGTTTAGAAGACGTAACAATTTGGGGGCAAAGATGAGTTCAATTTTGGATATGTGAAGTCTAGTGAGGGATTTTTCAGGGGCAAAAAGACAAGGGTGTATTTACAGGCAATGATATAAGGGCAACAGATTCAGGATTAGAGAAAGAATGGGATGATGATAAGGTTTCACTACCGGAGAATGTAAGTACAGCAGGGAAGGAGATAAAGGCTATATAACCTGGAGGTTAGGAAAGAAGTTAGGTGCAGATGGCATCATAGAAGTTTAGAGTAAGGAAGATCTGAGTTCAAGTCTGGCCTCAAACACTTACTAGCTATGTGATCTTGAGCAAGTCATTTAACCTGTTTGCCTATTTCTTTGACTATAAAATGGAGATAATAATAGCAGCTATCTCCCAAGACTGTTATGAAGATAAAATGAGATAATATTTATAAAGAGCTTAGTACAATAGGCACCATACAATGTTAGCTATTATTAGTTTTGGGCTGGATACATAAATCTGAGAATCATCAGCACAGAGATGACAACTGAAGCCATTGGAGATGATGAGATCACTAAACAATGGTAGAGGGAAAGTTAAGAGGACCCCGGGCAAAGATTTGAGACCTTGATACTCATAATAAATAGACATAGCCTAAAGAGTCAGCAAAGTAGACTGAGAAGTGACCACAGCGATATGAGGAAAACCAGGATAAAGTAGAGTAACAAAAACCTAAAGAGAAGAGAAGATCAAGATGAGGATGACTGACAATGTCAAAAGCTGAGGGGAGGTCAAGAAAAAAGAAGATTAAGAAAAGGTCATTAAATCTTTTGGGAGACAACAGTTTCAGTTGAATGATGAGGTTGGAAGCCATATTATAGAGTTAAAAAGAGAGTGAGAGGAAAAGGAGTGGATGTATCAATTATGAAATGAATTTCAAAAAGTTTAGCCACAATCAAAAAACATATGGCTGATAATAACAAAAAGGAGTGTGGAGCTTAAGGTTTAAAAGATTTTTTTTTTAAGGTTGAGAAAACATAAGCATTTTTGTAGACAAGAGGGAAATAGTAGACAGAGATGGAAAATACATGAGAGATGGAATGATAAGGCAAGTTACTGGATAGAATGGAATAATTTGTGCATATAGAAAGGTTTGTCTTGGAAATGAGAAGGATCCCATCTTCATGGAACACATGAGTGACTGATTATTGGGAAAAGAGAAGCCAGAACTCAGCAAATGTTCTCAAATAATTCCACTGAAATATAAAGCAAGTTGTGGCACATGAAGGTAATGAAATATTACTGTGCTATAAGAAATTATAGGCATTATTAATACAGAAAAGCATGAAAAGATTTATATGAATAGATAGACTGAAGAAAGCAGAGCCAAGATAGAAATATACACAGCAACTATAATGATGTTAGTGGCCTCCATTTCTATTCAAGTTTTATACCACTGGCCAAATAGTATGCAATTCATCCAGTTGAAAAAGTTGAGAGGGATAGGCATTGGAAAATATCAGATTTAATAATTGAAAGATAGCTGGTAATTCTGAAGAAAGGTGAATCTGTTGAGGAGTGAGGACCAAAGACTGCTTAAGAGTTAAAAAGAAAAATGTGTGAAGACAATAGGTATAGATACCTTTTTCTTCCATGACTTCTACTATGAGAAAGTATAGGATGATACTTTGAGGGTACAGTAAAGTCTAGTGAGGGATTTTTCAGGGACAAAAAGACAAGGGTGTGTTTATAGGCAATGATATAAGGGCAACAGATTCAGGATTAGAGAAAGAATAGGATGATGATAAGGTTTCACTACCGGAGAATGTAAGTACAGCAGGGAAGGAGATAAAGGCTATATACTACATATAAACGAGTTAGTATTGGTGAGAAAGGTCATGTCTTCATTAAATACAAAAGGAAAAGGAAGAAAGAATGAGGAAATATGTAAGGAGATTTTGAGATGTATAGAAAATACAGAGGAACTTGTAGTAAAATAGTCTATTATCTCAAAAAATATGAGGCTAAGAAAAAATACTAATTTATGTGGCATTCATTCTTGAATCAACTATCTCTGCAAAGTCACATTAATAACTAGCTGGAGATCAGAAGATCACATTTAATACAAAACTAAAAGAAATGGAATAGCATTAAAACAAAATATGATCTGTTTAAATGGGTTACTAATAAAAATTATATGGAAAATTATATAGAAAAATTCAATATAAACATAAAAAATATTAATCATGACAATTTTATACAGCCTTTTTAAATAAGTAGGCCTGTGATTTCATCAATATAGGGAACTCCAGGTGAGAAACTTCCTCTATCAATGTATGTTGGCACCTTCTTTACAAGTACCTATAGTTTTAAAAGAGTTGTTTGACTAAGAGACTAGGCCAGAGCCATACAACTTGTGTCACAGATATGACTTGGAAAGATCCAGGTTATGCTGGAAAAACCTACATAAACTGATGCAAAGTGAAAATAGCAGAACCAAAAACTCATTGTACATGGTAAGAGCAATACCGTGGAATAATCAACTGTGATAGACTTAGCTATTATGAGCAATACAATTGTCCAGGATAATTCTGAAGGACTTATGACAAAGAATGTTATCCATTTCCAGAGAAAGAACTGTAGGAATCAGAATGCAGATGAAGCATAGAACTTTTCACTCATTTATTTGGGTACATGTTCTAAGGTTTTGGTTTTATAAGATTATTCATGTACAAAAATGAATAATATGGAAATATGTTTTGCATGATAATATATGTGTGACTCAAATTGAATTGCTGGCCAGCTCAAGGAGGGGAAAGGGAAGAAGAGAAAGGAGATAATTTGGATCATATAACTTTGGGAAACTTATGTGGGAATTTGTTATTACATGTAATTGGTAATAAATAAATGAATGAATGGATAAATAAATTAAATTTTTAAAAAAGCCAGGTTGTTCTCATTCTGAAGTTAGCTCTCAGTTCACTATATCATGCATTGAATACATTTTGAAATTATACCATGCTGCCTCTCCAAAAATCATTCAGATTATCTGATATAAATTACCATAACAATGAGATCAACTATAGCTAAAAAGTAACATGTAGGAGCAACTAAGAGGCACAATGAATGGAGCACCAGGCCCATATTTGGGAGGATCAGGGTTCAAACTTGGCCTCAGATACTTACTAGCTGTGTGACTCTGGGCAAGTCACTTAACCCTGTTTACTAGCCCTTGTCCTTCTGTTTTAGATTTGTCATTAAGATAGAAAGTAAGGATTTTTTTTAAGTGACTTAGAAAACACTTAATTAGAAGGAAAAACTTGATCTGGAAAAAAATAGTTGGAAAAAACAACAAGAAATTCAACTAATCAATGTTATTCTGACAAGAATTAAAGGATGAAGCTGAAAGAAAGGCAACTAAAGACTGAAAGATGAAAAAGATCTAGAAAGGTGATTTTTAAAATTTTTTATTAATAGCCTTGGTTTTTATATTACCTTCATTCCTAATATATTTCTCCTTTCTCTCCCTCCCAGAGAGCTATCTCCTCTAGCAAAGAATTTTTTTAAAGGGGGAAATAAAAAAGGTCAGCAAAACTGACCAACACATCATTCAAATCTGACATTATATAGTGTTCCAAAACCAGTCTCCTCCACAAAGAAGGAAAGGAAGTGCATTGATATATCTCTTCTCTGGGGCTCACTGTGGTAACTATGATGTCAAGTTTTCAGTTTTGATTTTTGTAATTTAAAGTTCTTTCCATGTATGTTATAATCATTGTGCACGGTTTTCCAGGGTCTGTTTATTTCACTTTGCATTAGCTCATATAGGTCTTTCCACATTTCACAGTATTTTTCATGTGCCTTGTTTCTTATGAAGGAATAATATCCCATTCCATTCATTATCACAATTTATTCAGCCATTCCCCAATCAACAGGCATTGCTTTTGTTTCTAGTTCTTTACAACAATCAAGAATTCTTCTATATACATTCTGGTATACAAGGGACCCTTTTTTTTTTATATACTAACTTCCTTGGGGTGTGCTTAGCAGTGTGATCTCTAGTTCGAAAAGTATGGATTTTTTTTTTTTTTTGCATAATTACAAACTGCTTTCTGGAATGGATAAATAAGTTCAGAGCTCCACAGAGTATTACTACCTTTTTCCTTCCAGGACCCCTCCCACATTGACTATTCCTATCTTCTGTATACAATTACTTTCATAACAAACTGTTTTTGCCATCAACCACAGTTGGCATATTTAGACTCTAATATCACAATCTGGGAATTGTTATAAAGGAAGGAGAAATGGCATTGAAGAAAACTATGCTGGGAAAAGCAGTTGGATGAGGTCAAGCATACAAATGGAAGTTTTATGCTGGTGGCCACAAAATGTGTACAGTGTTGAAAGGACTTATACTCAAGCTAACTAAGCAAGGGGAAGATGCCAAAGATATAAGAGGAGGTGATTTTTGATTCTCTTAAGATCCCTAACCCCACAAAAAAGAATAAACAAGAGAACATCAATGAGGGTAGACCTACTTCCACCTCTATAAAAATATTTACAAAAACAACATGCAAACACATAGAAGTCATTCTTAATGAAGGAAATTTTGAAAGAACAGGCAGGCTTTCATTAGCAATAATCTAAAGCACACCGCATCAACTGTTGAAAAAGAAAACAAGGACAAGAGAAGATGATACTCATGTATAGTGGGTGGGACACAGATTGGTTTATTCCACAAAACAGTCTTCAAAGGAACAATAGAGAAGGTAGGAAAACTCAGAAGGCAGTTATCATGAAAATCCAAGAAAGAAAGAGTATCCAGGTGACAGGAATGGTCAACACCATAAATTACTATTGAAAAGTCAAGAAGCATGAGAACTAAGAAAAGGTCACAGAAGTCAGACTGCAAGGTGCTAAAACGTATTTGGGAAGAGAGTAGTAGGGGCAGTAAGTATAAAGAAAATAACAAATAATAAAGTGTAGCATTTCTCCTAAAGAAAACATCAGCAAATTGCCCTTTAATCTCCTGAACTATTAGTCTATACTACTAAATTATATAATGCCTTATAATCCTATTTTACATATTTATATTTCATTACTCTAATTACAAATTCCTGAAAAGTAGCACAATTTTACAATTTTAAGATTCTTTTTATCTTCCTCTACTCCAGCCCCATTGTATATAAGACAACTGATTTTTGTAACTAACCAAATAACAAAAATTCAACAATATATTTCAACAAACTTTTATGACATGACTATAATTACAAATAAATCAGGACATCTGGAAAGATCACCCAAACAACCAATGTAGAGAAAAGATTTGTGAATTTAACTCAGAAAGTCCAAACAGCTGAAAAAGGTCAACCTGTTTCCACTCCAATCCATCCTGAATTCAGTCACTAAAGTGATTTTCCTAAATTGAAGGATTATATTGTCCATACTCAATTCAATAAAACTCCAGTAGCTTCCCATTGCCTCTAGGAATAAACAGAAAATGCTCTTTTTGGCATTCAAAGTCCTTCCTAACCTAGACTCCTACTATATTTCCAGAAGACTAACATCTTACCCCACAACACTTACTTTTTAATCCTGTGACTTGGTCTCTTGGCTATTACATATGAACAAAACACTTGACACAAGATATTTCATTGGCTTGGCTCAGGGAATTTTCTCTGGATGTCTCCCATGCCTGGGACACTCTCCCTCCTCCTACTCCAACTACTGACCTCAATGATCTTTTAAGACCCAACTAAAATCTCACCTTCAGGAAATCTTCCCCAACCCCCATTTTTTCCAATGTTTTCCCTCTTTTACTTATTTCCTATTTATCCCATATAGCCTACTTTGTATATATTGGTTTGCATGTTAAGATTGCAAGCTCCTTAAGGACAAGGTCTATCTTTTATCTTTTTTCAAATCCTCAAGACTTGGCACAGTACCCAGCACATAATAGGTACCTAAAGGTTTATTATTATTGATTAAGCTAGAGCCTAAGGTGAAATGGCATGACCAAGGTGACATATCTGGTGGAACCAGGACTTGAAAACAGGTCTAGTAATTCTCAATGCTCTTCCACTATACTATGCGGTCTTCAATGTACTGTATCAACTACTAGTGGCAATTCAATTCTATCTACAAGTTTAACAACTATGATTATATTAAAATGTTAGCTTTTTTCATAAAGGGGCACCTAAAATCTCTTCTTGTACTATTAATTCTAAAGCAAAATTTAATCGCCATTGTTCCCATATACAACCATCAATATTCTTATCACATATGCAAATTTCTTCTGAAGGAAGTAAAAGCACTTCATTTTTTTCAAAAGCTTATTCTTTAAGCTCAATATCTTCTAAAACTCCTAATAAGCAGTCTATTTTGCACATAATGCTTCTCTACCAAGTCAAGGGCCTAACTACAGACAGCAGATTTCAGAAACAACCACTAAGTCACCAGTATTTTCCTATCTGTTAGGATACTAACAATTTTGGAAATTTTGTGACATCATTTATTCTTCCCAAAAGAGTAAGGAGAATAAATCCAGTCTTTCCTGGAAGAAAGATTCATGATATATAGAAATTAAGGACTCTATGTAATCTAAAAGATTTCAAATTCCAAAAAAAAATCAAAACACAAATTTTTAAATGTATCATTCACCTAATTTTTGACATGTAATTAAATTCTACTGCTGTGCAACTTATATGGCCATCAGTCATCTGCAAACGCAGCATCCTTGGTGCAACTTGAGATTCTTCATTATCCTTTGGAGCAGCAACATTACGGATTTTTTGAATCTGTAGAACACATGGGCCTTCTAGCTGTAAAGACAAAGGAAGAATCACTTTTTTAATACTCCGTTGTTCTCATTTTTAGTGGGTTTTTTTCTTTAATGATAGTTTTGATTATCAGGCAATTTAAATACAATTCATTAGATAGATAAATATGGAATTAGACTAGAGATATCAATTCTACTTTGGTAGACTTAATAGAAATTCTTCTTGCAGAAGATCTTTTAAAAAAACAGGTACCTTTTTCAAGCATACATGAGTCCAATTCCGTTTTTAGGAAGCATAAAAAGGAATAAAATCTTTGGGAAGAGAGTTATAGTGTTAAATAAAAGTGTGTTCACAGAAGATTTTAAAATTCTGTGTTGCAAATTTTTGACTTCTAAGATTTATCATGTGAAATTCTGGCTTCTAAGGCACTTTCTGCATTGGGCTTCATAGTTGTTAAGAAGGAATGCTTTCTGCGCAAAAGACACAACCCTTTTCTGGTAAAATCAAAGAATACTATTCTCCATTAGCCAAGAATTTCAACTTTCCTGAGTTGTTTATCTGAGCAATAGTGTACCCACATATGTAGTATTCATAAATATGTTTAAATTTAGTGTTACATTTCTTGAGCCGGAGACAGGAAGAAATTTACTTTCTCATAGGCCATCCATTTCTACCAAAAAATAAAATAAAATTAATGTAGTATGTCATTTGAAATTGTTATAAGCCCTGGAAGACTACAACTCCCAGGACTCTCTGCTACAACTTTCCCTGACAACTCTCACTTCCTTTGTGGGAGGTGTCAGGGAAAGTGTAAAAGAGAAAGTTTGGTGCCTTTTCTCTCAACCCTGGAAGCTCTGCTAGCTACCCTGGAGCTCACTCTACCCTGCAGCTCTCTCTACCCGGGA
This sequence comes from Gracilinanus agilis, assembly GCF_016433145.1. Taxonomy (NCBI): domain Eukaryota; kingdom Metazoa; phylum Chordata; class Mammalia; order Didelphimorphia; family Didelphidae; genus Gracilinanus; species Gracilinanus agilis. The sequence goes on from NC_058132.1 coordinate 578,411,866, forward strand.
GCACTCTCTACCCTGAGACCCTGATCTCTCTCTTGGTGCCTTTTTCTCTTTCTTCCTACCACCTAGTTTTCCCTAGACCTTCCCCCCTTTCTTAATCTAAATAAAAGCTAGCTATTCTAAACCCTAAAGTTGCTCTCAGATCTTTTATTTGAGGTCCATAGGGCTCTGATCTATTTACCCCTGCCAGGGCTGGGGACTGGCTACCTTCCTTTCCCTTCCTCTACCTTCCTCTCTCCTTTCTCCCATTCCTCCAATCCTCCTATCTTCCTACCTACTCCCTAATCCCTTTCACAGTAGTAAATGGTTTTCTAACCAAGCATTTATGAAACAACATAATCTAATACTTGTAAAATGAGAGTAAAATCTATTTTAATTCTGTGTAAAAAAAATTTTCATCATAAATTTTTAAGAATCCTTTTTCAAGGATCTCAACTGTGAGATAGTATACTTTATGTATGTTAACAAAAATATTCTATCGTTATTATAATTAATCTATTATCCCTTTTTGATCCTGTGTATCTTAAATTAATTGAAATTTCAACAAATATCAAAACCAATGTGAAATGATTAACTCAATTATTTTTAAATTCCCCAAGGTGAATATATACCAAAGTTTTAAAATTGCCTTCCTCACTACACATCATTAATATTCTGTCTCCAAGGAAATATCTAATTAGCAACTAATTTATGGTTAAAGAAAATCTTCAAAGGAAGAAGAAAATAAGTAACTTCATGTAGTATCTATTTTTACTTAAAAAGAAAAAAATCAGATCTTAAAAATACAATTTTAGGAGTATAAATTACCTCTAAATTGTTAGCTAGTTTGAAGAAAGGAAGAAAGCCATACATGGGAAACTTGTTCTAGTTACCTTTTTAAATTTTCTTATCCAAGCTTTACTGAAATGGGCTTTGCCATGGAAAGGCCAAAAATGTAATTAGCTGAAATGACAGTTGAATATTTGATGGAGGAAATACTTCACAAACTTCAAAGCTGTCCTCTGATCCCATTTCTATCTTCACACATTTCTTATTTGTACCTTCATGGTTATAGTTTAAATCAGTGGTTCCCAAACTTTTTTGGCCTACCGCCCCCTTTCCAGAAAAAATATTACATAGTGCCCCCTGTCACATACTATCACCGCCTGTTTACAGTTATTCACTGCCCCCAAATGTACCTGTGGCCATCATTACCCCCCTGGATTGCTGCAGCACCCACCAGGGGACGGTGGCGCCCACTTTGGGAATCACTGGTTTAAATCACTACTTATTACTATATTAATATATAAATCATAAACACTTCTGTGATGATTTTGAAAATAAGTCATTTTATTTTCTAGTATGTCTCTCAAAGCAGAATGAATGACATTTTACCTTCATTAGTAATGTTGTCCAAACTACAAGTTAATTAAAACTAAATTGAAAGATTCTAGAATTCTGGGAAGATGGTGGCATAGAAGCAGTAAGGCTCCAAACCTCTGTAAAGCCCTTCACCACCAATTAAGGACAAAGGGCTCTGAGGGACAGAAAACCAAATCTGATAACACAACAGAGCTGGGGGATCCTCCAGCTGAACCCAATTCAAAAGGTACGTGGAAAAAAAAGAGAAAAAAAAAATAAATTGAAGATAATGATAATTAAAATAGTCATCTCTTGCTTTTTATTTCTACTGATACAACTTCAACAGATAGGTCTATCTGTTTGAACTCTTAGAAATTCCTCTGAACCTACAAGAAGCTTTTATTTCCCAAATCATCTTTTATTTCCTCTATCATTCTTTTTTTTTTTTTTTTTGGTGGCAACAATAGGTCAAGAAATAAGAACATGGATAATTCTTGTCCACCATCTAAAAAGGTATCTGTTTTATAAAGCTGAACTTTCACTTTCTTCAAGATCCTTCACAAAAGAATAAAATGAATTAACATGTCTTTACTTAGCATTTAAAACGGGTGTAAGTCTGGATTAAGAATTATAAGCGAAAAGTGTAGAAAACATTACTGCTATCCTCAAGGGGCTTACAAATTTAACTAGGGGAAAAAACTAACAATCACGAAACAGTGAAATCATATGAATTATCTCTATATTACCAAATTTAAAATACAATACAATAATAATGTATTTTTCATTTATTATCCTTCTTTCTATTTCCTGATCTTATCTAGAGGCCAAAATACATGATAGACTTGTTTTTGCTGTCTTGAATTTAACAAATTTATTTTGTCTTTTGTTTTAAAAAAATCTAGAAATAAATTTCCTTCAAGAAATCTTTCTCCTACTAAACAGAAGGATGAAGTTCACTTGGGTCTCAATATATCCAAGCATGAACTTTCTATGATTCTTCCACAATTAACACCTCCCAAGCTATGAAATTTAACATGTATCTATTCAATGTTTGTCTTTCAATAGTCTGCAATATTATTTTTTTAGTTTGGGAAAGTAAGAGACCGAACAAGTTTTGAATTAGCTCACTTAGAACAACTTTCATGATTTGATCAATATGAGAAAGCTCTCCATCAGCAAAGATCACAAAGTATCCATGCCTTCTCATCCAATGTGATTTTTGCCCATGTTCTTCCATAAATCCTCCACAAATAATCCATCCAACATATTGGAGGTCTTTATCTAAGATTTTTTAGATTTGCTGATTACAGTGAAATACTTTGGCTGTTCATCTGTTCTCCCTATCAACAGAAACCTTGTCCCCTCTGGCCTTTTATAAGAATATGATTCTTTAATGATATCCTAACACAACTTTTTGATCATAGGTCATCACTGAAAATATTCTATAGCCTGTATGGGACAATTACATATTTCTCCATTATCCTCTGGGTCCTGCACAATTTTAACTGGGAGAAAGTAGAGTGGATGGAAAGAGCATTAGATTTGGAAATAGAGGATATGAGTTCAAATCCAGATTGCCATGAATATTTCTGTGACCTTGGGCAAGATACTTAAACTCTCTAAGCTTCATTTTCCTCTTTTATAAAATGAGAGGAATATATTATCTGGTGCCTATAATGGTCCTGATTCCTTAGAGTATAGTGCCCTAGGATACATAACCATATATCTCTATACCCAATTAGTAGTGTGGGATCATTAAAAGCACTGAACAATTTCCTAAATATATTCTAGTCTACTCTCACATTTCCCTTTCAAAGCAAGACCCATTCCTCTGCAGTATCTATGACAAATACATGCATTCATGGACTAGACATATAGCTTCATCATCTAAAAAAAATCACTTTTGCTCTAATTATTCAATGGTATAACTGAACAGAAATAAAATGATATTCATGACTCCTACACTAATAGTCATAATCTGTCAAATTAGTGTTTACTTCTAATAATTCTGTTCAGTGTCTTCTAATTCTGGAAGAAAATATTAATGGTATATAGATATTAGCCTCTTGAGTAGTATGGAGGCCTCTGGTCTCTTCCATGTCTTGAAGTGAGCCATATTTTTCAATATATTTCTACCATTTTCCATTTATGTATGCCAAACTTTTCAATGAAGGTATATATATCAAAACATACTTTGCTCTCTTTTTCTTTACTTCCCCCACAACTACTGTGGAAATTGGGAGAGAGGAGTGGCACATAGTACTGAGACTTCCTCTGTATTTTTCTTTGTTACATGGGCTGCAACAGTCAAAGAATTTGTTATCGAGTGCCTATCCAATCAACAATGTACCTTTCAATTCTTAGTATAGACTTCAGATAGCAAATTAAGTCTGCAGGCATACTCAAAACCTTTCCAACATGGTACAACTTGCCAGATCTCTTGCTATCCTGGTAAAGCCTAAAAAACCTACCGTTATTTCCATGCCATGAGACATCAGAATAGGGATCAGAGAACATTTTCTTTCTTTTTAAACCCTTACCTTCTCTCTTAGAATCAATACAAAGTATTAATTCCAAGGCAGAAAAGTGTTGAAAAGTTAACAACTGGGGTTAAGTGACTTGTCCAGGGTCATAAAGATAGGACATATATGAGGCCAGGTCTGAAACTCAGGACCTCTGGTCTCCAAGCCTAGCACTCTATCCCCACTGAGCCATCTAGCTTCCCTAGGGAAGACTTTCAATAACAAAAGTAAAAATAAACAAATTTCTATGAGTTATTGCCTCTAACAATATTATACCATTAAAAATATAAGATCATATAGTATACAAAGAAATTCAAATCAAATATTATATTAAAATTACATATGATTAAGTTTTAATGAAAGGCAGTATTGCAAAACCTAACACTAAGTGAACGAAGATCAAGTCCTACCTCTAACATAGATTGAATCCGTGACTCAGAGCAAGTCAATTAATTTTTCAGTATCTTAAACTAATGATTTTCAAACTTTTTAATCTCAGAATACCTTTACACAATTAAAAATTTCTGATGGTCCCCCATACCCAAAGAGTTTTTTTAAATGTTAGTTATAGCTATTGATACTTAGTATATTACAAACTGAAACATCTTTGTATTATTTTGAAAAAAGTTTTGAACTTGTAGATGCCCTGAAAGAAAATGCCAGAGGTCCCTAGAAAACATTTTAGGAATTGATGGCCTAAACAATTTCCTCATCTGGAAGTTTTCAGTAACAATAAAGTTATATAACCAGTCCCTATCCTATCTCCTAGATTAAAAATCATTAGAGTTTAAATCTGTGATAGTAAAGGAAGAAGGGCAGTCTATAGTAGTACTAAGGGCTAACAAATGAAGCACACTGGCAATCACAAAATGGAAAAGATTCAGAGGAAGGCCCCCTGTACTTTGGATAGATGATCTTTGCAGGAATCATTAGAGAATGTGGGTAGGAATCACTCCAGAGAAGAGGGTATGGTGTTTGTACTGTATTAATAAAGATCACAGATTTAATAAAGTATTCTATTTAAACTCATTATGTTAATCAGGATGACAACAGTCAAATAAAAAACTTGTATATACAAAAATCCATTATGCTATGCTTACATAGGAAAAAAATACAGTAATATTAGTAATGTAGTAAATATGACTACTGTCTTCAAAAAGGCATGGGGACAGCTAGGTAGCTCAGATGGAAAGAGAACTAGGCTTAGAGATGAGAGGTCTTGGGTTAAAATATGGGTTCAGAAACTTCCTAACTGTGTGACCCTGAGCAAATCACTTAACCCCCATTGCCTAGTCCTTTGATGGCGAACTTATGGCATGTGCGCCAAAAAGGGAACACAGAGCCCTCTCTGTGGATGCACCTGCCATCACCAATCAGAGTTCGTTAGCAGAAAGCCAGAGGGACTTGTGGTGGAGCGGTTCCCCTCACCCTTTCCATGCACCTAAGGACAGTCCTCACTTCCCCCACCACTCTGCCCAGCAGCCAATGGGAGCACTTCCTCCCCTCCAGTATGGGGTAAGGGAGGGAGGTTACATGCTACATGAGGGTGTGGCACAGACAGCAGCCTGTTGAGTCTGTGGGGAAGATGATTCCCATGGTGGAGTTGGAGAGGAGCTAGTCGTTTGAGGGGAGCAGAGTTCACAGTGTGACACATTGCTGGAAGTAGAGTGCTAGGGTCACACCCCTCCCCCTCTCCATACACATCTCTCATCACCTGCCCCCCTGCCCAGAAGCCCAATGGGAGCGCTTCCTCCTTCCCCTGATGGGGTAAGAGGGGGGGGGGGAAGGGGGGCGGGCCTAGAGAACGCGGTGGGGGGGCAAGATACAAGGTCTCTGATGGGGAGCAGTCACAGCACTTTGTCTGGGGATGGGGTGGGGTCAAGGCCTGACACTCCATCTATAAAAGGTTCACCATCACTGGCCTAGTGTTTCCTGCTCTTCTGCCTTGGAACCAATATTTAGTACTGACTCCAAGATAGAAAGTAAGGGTTTAAAAAAAAAAAAAGCAAGGAAAAGTAATTTCTCAGTTAAAAAACAAATTAATTATAAATTCAACTATATTCTTAATTCTATAAAGGTAAAACAGAAAGAATAGGGAGTTTACTTTGTTCATTATCTGTGCTAAAAATTCTGCTTTTTTTACCCTCTATAATCAGTGCCTACAAATCTAAAGGATCCAGATGAGAACTATTATGTTTTTAAAAAACCATCCTTTGAAATAAAAACCAACAATAACAAAGATAAAGATATAAGATTAATCATGAATGGAAATCTTCCTAGAAAATAAAGAGATTTTAGGCTAAACAAGAGAAAAGTGAGATTTTTCTTACTCTAAGATTAATGAGATGATAGCAAACATTTACTGAAAAAATTCATGAAAGTCCCTAATCCTTAGAATTTCAAGAATATACAATTATGCCCAATATTGAGAAGAGACAGTATGATTTGGGGTGTTTATGAAGTCTGTAACTCCAAGAAAGTTCTTTAAAAAGTAGCAATATTCTAAAGCAAAATTCAAGAAAAATCACATTAGATTTACATTTAAGTGTGGTACAGCTAATAAAAAGGGAATAAATATTGAAAAAAATCCCAAACAGTAATGTAATTTTTCCCAGCTGAGAGGCACCACAGCATATAGTAAGACCTGGAATCTGAAAATTTTAGTTTCCAGTTCTTGCTTTTGACACAACTGTGGTCAAGGGCCAGAGTTTCCTTATTTATCAAATAAGGCCAATAATACATATTTCACATCATGGGCCTGTCGTGAGAATAAATCAGAAAATTTATGGGACGTGTCTTATCAGTGGTAAAAGGCTATTTTTTTAATATTCTCCTTCATTAAAAATATTTAAGTTATTTTATGAAAGTCAAAGTCAGTTTTTAAATCTCAGTCAACAAAATATTGAGTAATGTGTAAGATACTGTGTTTAAAACAACATGTAAATGCTACTACTAATAAACAGTAAGTATTGCTAATTAAACTAACTGGTAGTTACAATTTGTTAATGCTCAACAATATATTTTACTGAAAATGTGTTCAACATTTCATTAAAACAAAAACTGGGGAAATCTTGTTATTTGATACAAGGAATAAAGAAATGAAAACTTGTGGTAACTTAAATTCATATAACCTCTAAACTACAGACAACTTTGGGTCTTCTTTAAACAAATTCACAAAAATATCTTTAGAGTTAGTGCTAATTATAAATTTTAAGACAGCAAAGCCATCTTGTGGTTGATAATGGTAATACTCATTTTGAGCATGATGGCTATATAACACTAATTTCTCATAATTATGTTAAGTCTACCTTAACAGTGTAGAATCACAAGACTTACACAAATAAACTAAGTACCCTTACTTTTTAAAAAACTGATTTTTTTTTTAAAAACTTGAATTTTTTCACATTAACTATTGGCCATAAAATACTTTCAGTTAAAATTATCTTTAAAAAAAACTAACACAGTTCACCTTGGTTGGGATACATTGCTATGAAAAAAAGACTATTGAAAGTTTGGTTCTTTTAAATCTATAATTTTTTAATGTAACATATTTTGGTTTCATGACTTTTTGGCCTTTTAGTAATTATTGTTATCATATGGCACCTTTTCATGATTTTATATTGTAAGTCAAGGATTCTTAACATGGACTTTTTAATTTTTAATATTTGATAACTATTTCCATATAATTAGTTTCTTTTGTAACATCATCTATTTTGTTTTATGCTCTTAAAAGCATTATTCTGGGAAATATATATATAGACTTCCTCAGACTGCTAAAAGTGTACATGAAACAAAAAGGCTAAGAATCTCTGTCCTAAATAAAACTCTAAATATATGAAGCAAATAATACAGAAAGAACCATGATTTGTCAGTCTTTTTAAGTATTTTACCATGCTTATAATCACACTCAAATGCTCTCTTTTGAATAATATTTTATCTATCTTAATCTCTTTTTAGAATACTTAAAATATGAAATTTTATTATGAGTTTTTTTAAATTCAGTAACTTAGGTCGTTTCTGATGTTGGTAGTCTATAAAAGAAAAAGAAAAACACCCTCAGGTAATCATCACAACTTTGGTGATAGGACAAGAAGTATGATAGCTGTCTTCAAGTATACAAAAGGGAATCATGTAATTTTTTCAATATGATTTTAAAGAGAAGTATTAGAATAAAAAGAAATATGGATTTTGATTCCATAAAGAAAAATTTACTAAAAATTAAAGCTTTTTGTCAATAGAATAGGCTGCTTTTTAAGAACATGAGCTCCACATAGCTAAAAAGTATTTAGCTAGTCAGTAAACATTTATAAAAGTCTACTACATGCCAGATACTATGCTAAGTGCTGGAGATACAAAGAAAAGCAAAACAGTCCCCACCCTTAAGGAGCTCACAATCTAACGAGGAAGGTAATATTCAAATAACTATAACAAATTAGCGGCATACAGAATAAATTTGGAAATAATCAACAGAAGGAAAGCCCTACAATTAAAATGGAATGGGAAGAGTTTCTTGAAAAAGGCAGAATTTTATTTGGGACTTGAAAAAAGCCAGGGAAGCCAAGAGGAAGAGATAAGGAGAGAAAATATTCATGACATGAGCAACAGTTGTGAAAATGCCTGGAATTAGGAGATGGAGTGAGAGTCTTATTCAAGGAAGTAATAGCAAAGAGGCCAGTGTCACTGGATTGAAGATACATGGGGAGGAACTGGGATAGAGGGTAAAGTCCACAAACACTAGAAAGAAGTCTAGAAATTATAAAGGCCTTTAAGCAGCAAAGAGAGGTTTTTATAATTATCTTGAGGGTCAAAAGGAAGAATGGAGTTTATTGATTTGGTAGAGGGGGGTACAATATGGTCAATCCTAGGCTTTAAGAAGATCATTTTTACAATTTAGTGGATATAGACTAGCATGGGGGAATAGACTTGCAACAAGGAAACCAAACAAGCCTACTATAATAGTCTAGGCATGAAGTGATGAGGATCTATATCAGAATAGTGGCCGTGTTAGAAGAGACGAAGATGTAAGTGAGAGATATGAAGGTAAAACCAAAAGACTATGGTAACAGATAGTATATGAGAGATGAATTAGAGTAAGGAACTACATATACTTCATATACTTCATAACACATATACTTCAGACCTGGGTAATTAGGAGGCTAGTGGTATTCTCAACAGTAACAGGTTAATTTGGAAGCAGGAAGGGTTTATAGAGAAAAATAATGAGTTCAGTTTTGAACAAGTTGATTTTCATATGTCTTCAGGACTTCCAGTTTGGAATGTCTACTATACAACTGGAAACAGAAGACTGGAAGTCATCAGTGAGGTTGAGACTGGAAATGTAGATTTGATTATTCTCATCATCAAATGGGTCTAGGACATCAAGAGGGCCCAGGACAAAGTCTTGAGAGATAACTACATTTGGTGAGCATTTTAAGATTTAAATTAATATCCAATAACTCCAAGTATTATATTTATAAAGTTTATTAATAATCACTTGAAGTAGAAAGAAAATAAAACTAAAAGAAATAGTTCAAACCTAATTATTTAACAAAAAGTAAACCCACATGTGTAGATTCTCCTGCCTGGCATAAAGCCCACTTTCCCAGTGTGATCAGGAGAGAAAAGAAAGAGGGGCAGAGCTACACAAAACTTATATCCTCCCTATGTTAGCACATAACAAGAGGGAACATAGGAAGCTGGGAATTGAGAGTCCTGGGGAGCAGATTCTAATTATACAGCATGAACTTTATGAAAATCCAGAAAAAGAAACTGAGAAAGAATGGTCAGACAAGTTTGAAGGAAATTACAAAAGTATAACAAAAATTTAGGTATAAGAGAATATCAAGAAGAGGATGATTAGCAGTGTCAGCTACTATAGAGGGTAAAAAATGAAGAAGGATTGAGAAAAGGTCATTATGTCTGATAATTAAGAGATCATTAGTAACTGTGAAGAAAGTAATGATGAGGTCTGAAGACAGACTGTAGAAAGTTAAGGGAATGAGAGGAAAGGAACTAAAGGTACCTAGTGTAGACAGCCTTCTTAAAAAAGAGTTTAGCCACAAAAGTAAGAGGAAATGATATGTTATAAAAAAGTAAGTAATCTGAGTGGGTCTCGAAGGCAATTTGGGTGTGAGGAAGGATAAAGGGGATATAGGTGATTATAAGGTGAATGGAGGAGGAATGAAGGTACAAGAAGGTATATAGGAGATAAGGGAAATGGGGTGTGTAGGAGAGGGCAGCTCAAACAGGTTTATTCACAGAGGCTAGAGACAGAGGATATTGGGGAAGATAGGCTGAACCCTTCCAGGCAAAGAAAGGTATATCTATAGGTACAAAGGAGTTGGGCCAGTCAGAAATGTTTTAACTCAGGCTGGAGTGCTTCTCTAGTCAGTTTCCAAAGTTCCTCAAGGGAGAAGTCCAGAGAACTCCTCCCTGCCAGAGAAACTATTAGTAGGAGGAAGTCTTGGGTTCCTGCCTGCAGTTCCCTCAAGAAAATAAAAGAAAATGATTCCTTTCAGCCCTTGTCTTAATTTTGACACAATGATTCACCAGAGGATTTGAATAGGTAACAAGGGGATTTATTAATACCAGGGTCAGTCAGAAGGGGAGAGGGGTTTAGAGTTTTCTAACTGCTGCTAGGGAGAGGGGTGATGGTGGGGTAAGGGTCGCAGAAGAGGTTTAGATTGAGAGAGCCTACTCTCCCAATCAGGAAAATTTGACTGCCTTTTAAGTAAAGTCTTTATCAAATCACTAAAACTAGGGGTATCTTATTTGAGGATACTCTACTTGTCTATAGAAACTAAACCCACAATGTCCAATCACCAAGCCCTCCCTTCCACGCAGGGCCCAAAGGAAATTCAGGGGAAGGGGAGGGATATAGATAGAAAGATCAGGGAGAGGTCCAGAGAAATGAGATAGGTCTAAATTTCCCCAAGACAAGATAAGCACAGGCCAAGGCCAAAGCAATTAGGTCAAAGCCAAGCCAAAAGGCCTAGCCAACAGACTAAGCCAAAGCAAAAGCCTCCAGCCACAGCAAAAGCCAGAAGGCAAAAGCCTCTTCAGTAGGAACTTCACCTCTATTTATAGCTTTAAGTTCTACTGACTTTCTGAAGATTCTAAGACTTCTAACTGACTTTTTGTGACCATTAGAAATTACAAAAGCAAAAAGTTTCTGTTAGCCACCTTGCATTACAGATATCATAGTGAGGAGAGATGAATGGATAGTCCAAGTAAGAGTTTTTGAGAATGAGGTTGACATAAGCATGCATGTAGGTAGTAGGGAAGCAGCCAGTAGACAAAGAAAGACTAAAGGCAAATAAGAGAATGAAGATGATAGAGAAGCTATACACTGAATAAGACAGCATAGAAGGAGATACTTGTGTATGTAGAGGGGTTAACCTTAGTAAAGAGAAGGTCCATCTTTTTCTGTGAGATAGTAGTGAAAGAAGAGAGAATAATAGAAGCATCCAAAGAAATATGAACTAAAGAGGAGAAGAGAAGAGAGAGATCTTGGCCAATGGTTCAAGAACCTCTGAGCAAAGTTCTCAGCTGACAGGGTGAGAGGAAGAAGAGCCATGGGAGATTTAAGGAGGAATTAACAGATTTGTAAGAGTTGCTGTGTTGAGTGAGAATAGAGTTAATTAGAGATGTAAAAGGATTGCTTTAAAGCATTTAGGGTCCAGCTGAGATTATGTAACATAAATCTGTAGTGGATCCAGTCAACACAGTTCCATGATTTCCTCATATTTCATTCAGCTACATGTATAAAAGAAAGGGCAGTAAACTGTGGGAGTGACACAAGGCTGAAGCTCAGCAGGACAAGATCAGTAACATAAAAGGGACTCAAGAAAAAGAAGGCAGCATAGTGTTGAATTGGTTCCCCAAGAGATCAAGTTAGGGAAATTTAAATAGAAACCATATGACAAGATAGTCAGGGTTGCATTAGAGAAGTTTCCTACAGGTAAGAAGTTGAACCAGATAACCTCAAAAGCTTTCAAAGTCTACTGCAGTTATCTCTAGAGTCTTAAGAGATTTCTATGGAAAATCAGCTAATAAATACTTAAAGTGATAAGCTTTTAAATGGTGCATTTTAACTCACCCCAGAGAAGGCTTTTGGTTTAGCTTGAGATACCAAGAGGCCTGATTGAGGGAAAAAAGAAAATGATACAACTGGAACACAAACATTAGAGATACTGATAGATAAATATATGGCCAGAAAGGTATGGTGCACCTGTAACATGGCCAGCTGGAAAGTAGAGAGATATCACTTAACCATGAGACCACAGCAGGAGAAAGGAGGAGATCAATGAGTCAGTGAGAGGTATGGCTCCCAGTCAAGCAACCTGATTATGCCATTATCTCATCCATTCCTCTCAGATCAGTGCAGACAATTCTAGGGGTTACTCTACTAGGCAATCATTGGCCAGGGATTTTATAAGAGGGAATAGCTATCACAAGCATGAATAAAACTTGTAATCTAGGGGATTCTTTAAAAAAAAAAAAAAAAAAAAAAAGAGCCCTTGGTTCTAAGGCAGAAGAGTTAGTAAGGGTTAGGCAATGGGGGTTAAGTAACAGGGTCACCCAGCTAGGAAGTATCTGAGATCGCATTTGAACCTAAGACCTCCCATCTCTAGGCCTGGCTCTCAATCCACTGAGCTACCCAGATGTCCCCTAAGAGATTCTCAAGTAGACAAGTTACAGGTACAGGAGATTCTAGACAAGGAAGATTCTAGAAAAATGAAAGGGCCAAGAGTTGCATGGGGAAAGGATGAGCTGTGCCTAGGCTTGTCAAAAGAAACACTGAGGCTAATAAAGCAGGCGTGTGTTTGACTATCGCAAAGGTCTTTGCTAATTCTAAGGTCCTATGATGCTCTAATGAAATTCAAATTATTACCTCTTAAGGAGTCATAAAGCATTGCCCAAATAGAAAAGCTAATGTAGAATAATCTTTCTATCACCTCAATCATGAAGTCTCATATGTACCAACTAGTTAATATCAACAACAAAAATTATGTAGGCTGCAGGGAAAAATATATAAATATAGAATTTTTAATTTTATATCTTAATAAAATAAATATTTTATTTTATACTTTATATTTATTATATATGTATTTTCCCAAAAAAACTGGTAATGGGTCTCTTTCCTCACCCCACCCCAACCTTAACCACATGGAAAATAAAGTTAAAGGAAATAGAACATACTCATTGGATAAAAATACAATTCCCCTCTGCCACTTCTTTCTGCAGCTGTGAAATACTGCATATATTGTCAAATTTTGTTATGTCTTTTACCACAACTCTGTGACATAAGTAATAGTTATATTAATTTTATAGATGTAGAAATAGAGGCTCAGAGCGAACTCTTCCCAGAATCCTAGAACTACTAAAAACAGAGGCCAGACCCAAACCCAGGACTTCTATTTAAAAGTCCAGGCCCAAGGGCAGCTAGGTGGCTTAGTGGATTCAGAGCCAGACCTAGAGATGGGATGGTCCTGGGTTCAAATTTGGCCACAGATACATCCTAGTTGTGTGACCTTGATCAAGTCACTTAATCCCCATTGCCTAACCCTAGCCCTTCTGCTTTGGAAATATTAGTTTAGAAAAAAGAAAATCCAGGGTTTTTCCTTAATATCATTCTACTTCTCTGCTACTGACTATGAAGTTTATACTATGGCACTGTAATATGATATAAGACATCAAACTGGAAGAGTCTAAAGCAATTTTTAGTCCAATTCCTTCATTCCCCAGATGAAGAAAAAGGTCTAAAAAAATGAAGTAACTGAAACCAAGGCTACATAGTAAATGGCAGAGCCAAAATTTGAAGCCATATCTTTCCCACAGCTCATTCCACTTATATCACGACAGACAAACTTTGAACAATTTACTACTTCTGAACAATGAACACAACTGTTAAATAGAAAAAGGAAAAAAGGAAGCAAAACACCAGTCATAGATATCCTTTATTTTATAGAAAAATATGTTTCAGCAAAAAGGACTATAAAGTAGGTTTCTAAAAGTAAATGCTATACTAGAAAGAAAGGAAGGAAGAAAGAAAGAAAGAAAGAAAGAAAGATGGGAGGCATAAAGATTTACTTGATTAATCTGATAGAAGCAATATAGGAAGTAATCACTTTAATTATTAAACATAATACATATTATATTTAACCACAGTCATACCTTCTTTAGATTAGTATACTGAAAAAGTCTACAATCTGACAGAAGTGTTGAGACCATGGAGTAAACTTTTAAGAAATCAGGTAGTATCAGAAAGACTCCAAAATAAATATAAGTTCAAGTTAAAGGAGCTAGATTTAATTAATTAAGAAAAGAAAATACTTGGAAGATGGAGAGAATTATCAATCTCAAAGTATATGAAGTTATTTTATTAAGAAAAAAAAGTTTAAAAAAATTCCTTTGTTTGGCTTTTAAAGCCCTCTATAATCTCAAAAAACCTTTTCAACTTTATTATATACATTGTACCCCTTCCCAGATGCTTTATAGTCTTGTGCAAAATAGCCTTGTTGTTCCCCACATACAACACTGCAACTGACTCACCTTCACTACTCACAAGCCTTTGTTTCCTTCAAAATTGTTCTTAAAGGACACCTTGTAAATTAAAATTTTCAACTTCCTACCAAAATGACTATATTTACTCTCTAGAAACAAAAGAATATATCTTATTTTTCCATATGAAAGCAATGTTGAAGGATTTGTATGTGTTTTTTTCCTCCCAAGTTGGTGAGGAAAAGTTAAAGATCCCCAAATCCTTCAAGTGATTTCCAAGGTCTTTTCCATTAGAATAAAAACATATTATTAACATTCCTGGTTACATTCCTGGTTACCTTTTCCACCTTTCCACCATTAATGTCACTGGGAAGGAATTTCTTGCCAATGGTTCTCAAATCTGTCTAAAATAAAAAAGATATCATTAAAATAGAATCAAAGAAGAATAATTTAATGCCTATATCATGAAGATTAAATTTCTTAATAAGATGACAGACCAAAGGAAAAATAAATATGTATGAAGTATATCTTCTGAAATAATTCTTCTCCATGGTAAGGCTATGAAATATACTAAAAAACCTGACTATAAGAAATGGAATTAGATTTTACAAATCTTTGGACAGGATTTTAACATGAATTCTATTTATGTTCTTTCTTCAAGAAAGCCACCAGAGTATCAGAAAATAGTTCTACTTTTTAATCTTTCTAAAGGTCAGTGTTCTAATTCAGCATATTAGATACAAGCAATTTAGCTATTCAAATGGCTACTTTTTATATATCATTACAGATAAACCTATCATAAAATTCACACATGATAATACATAAAAATCTGTATTCTGGGACAGCTGGGTAGCTCAGTGGATTGAGAGTCAGGCCTGGAGACAAAAGGTCCTATGTTCAAATCTGGCCTCAGACACTTCCCAGCTGTGTGACCCTGGGCAAGTCACTTGACCTCCATTGCCCACCCTTACCACTCTTCCACCTAGGAGCCAATACACAAAAGTTAAGGGTTTAAAAAAAACAATCTGTATTCTAAGCTATGTTGGATTGAGAAATATAGTACCTACTTCTATGTACACACAACCGAGAACTAACTATGTAATAACAAGCTATTTATTGTAATAAAATATTATGATACAATTATATTTCATAAGTAATTTATGGAAATATAATTTCACCTATGTGAAAAGAGAAAAAAAATCTCAAAACAATAGTAAATACTAATTTGTGGTAAAGGACTAGTCCTAAGAAGAAAATGCAATACTAGGACATCTCTAACATATAGCATATATGAAATAAAGAGAAATCTCCATCTATAATCTTCTTCATGCATTGATTTTTACCTCTTTTACAATCTAAAGAGAACTTCCAAACATAAAGGAATTGAGCTAGGAAAGAAACTACAAAAATTAAAATTATTTAGTTAGCTAAATAAGATGGTTTAAAAAGGGAACTTGCTATGAATTATTTGTTTTTTACTGCTTCTTATTAATTAGGAGACAATGAATGGAAACTAGCATATGAAATAAATACAAATTAAAAGAAAGAGTTTAAAGGCGAGAGGGGAACAAGACATTTAGCTATGGTTAACAGGAAAGCTAATATGCTTTCCTAATATAGGAATTATTGAATAAAGACACAGGAGTTAACTATGGAATGGCTAAAAAATTGTAGTATATGATGGTGAGATAGAATATTATTGTGCTGTAAGGAATGATGAACTGGAAGATTTCTATATGAACTGGAAGAACCACCATGAATTGATGCAGAGTGAAATGAGCAAAACCTCTGAGAACATTGTACATACAAAGTAAAACATTGTGGAACAATCTAATGTAATGGACTTTGTTACTAGTAGCAATGCAATGATCCAGGACAATCCCAAGGGACTTATGAGAAAGTTATCGACATCCAGAGAATGAACTGTGGGAGCAGAAACACAGAAGAAAAGAATATGACATCATTTGTTTATATGGGTGCATGATTTGGGGTTTTGGTTTCAAAAGATTGTTCTACTGCAAAAATGAATAATATGGAAAGAAGTATCAAGTGAGAAAATGAATGGTGTAACCATGGGAAAATATTTTTAAAAAATAAAAAATATTTTTTTAAAAAGAGTTAACTATGTAATCTTATTCCTTTAAAACCTTTAATAAATGAATAGATATGCTCCTATCTTTCTTTGACTTGCCATTTATTTAAATTTTATATACTTCGATGCTATAGTTACTTTTCCTGTCTATATTCAGGTATTCTGTCTTTCTGCATCAAAAGAAAACATTTCATAAACATTATTACCTATTTTGCTGCCAAATTTTTAATTCTGCCACCAAATTTTAAATTAATTCATTTTTTAATTTTTGAAAGCACAAAGATAACGACCCACCGATATAGAAACATTATTGATTAAATATTTGTGAAAATGCAGTTCACATGGGCAAGATAGGGTCTTCAAAATGAATAAGTTCTTTAAATTTCCTTTTCAGATCCCACAACTTTTCAGAGAAATTCAAAATCTGGAGCATTTCCTAGTATATCTTCTAAATATTATTTCCAAATAAATGGCATTGGTGTAGTTAGTTTCAATCCAAATTTCATTCATATATGTGTGTGTATATACAGACACTCACACAAACACAAAAGGTTACATCTAAAACTAACCACTTGGTTCAGAATCAAGTCGCTACATTTTCCTTTGTCAGTAGATTCTACATAAAATATGTTCAAAAAACATCAAATAATTCCAGGCAAAGCTGGATATTCTGAAATTTAATAAATGACATGATAAAAAATGAGAATCGTTCCACTAAAGTTACCAAATGAAATAATATTTATAAAGTACCTTGCAAACTTTAAAGCACTACATTAGTGTTATCTATTATTATCATAAAACCCTATCGGTTTTGTTTCATTGTTTCTAAATATAGTATTTGGATTGAGCAGTTTACTCAGAAAAATCTTTTAGAGAAATTTATAAATATAACCTACATTGAGGGCAATCAGGATGATGTCATTTATATTGACTTTGTCAGGAGAACTTTTGCAAGCTTCAATTCCTTCATCTGAAAGATACCTGTTAAAAAAATAAAAATGCTTAATATGATAATAATTAAATTAAAACAACCCCCCCCCAAAAAAAAACCACACTGCAGTCCATTTTGCCAACAGGAAAAATTCCATTATGAACTGATTCTGTGAAAAAGAAAAACATTTGTTTTACTCTTTTCATTCAGGAGAGAAGTTGTCCACCCAAGATCTAAGAGACAGATTTCTGGTGTCCGTGAACTTGAATAAGGGGGAAAAAATATTTCCATATAACTAGTTTCTTTTGTAAGCCTATGTGGTTTTTTTTATGTATTTTAAAACATTCTGAAGAGCTCAGAGGCATCAGCAGGCTACCAAAAGACCTTTACAGACAAAAAAAAAAAAAATAAGGATTCTTGCCTCAGAGTAAAATGCATACATAATACATATATTTCTATAGTTACTTATAACTATTAATAACAATAGGATTATCCAATTACTAGCTAAGGAAATTTGTTAATATACTATTAACATTTCTTTGACAAAATTTTAAGCAGATACAAACTATACACAGTATGAAGCACTAAGCCAAGCTTTTATTATTTCATATTACAGTATACTGTTTCTAAGACAGAGTTCCTTTAACTTTTTTTTTTGTCTTTTAATCTCTATGGCTCTCTAGTGAAACCAATCAACCCCTCCGCAAAATAATTTTTGTATGTATAAAATCAAGTATATAAGATTACAAAGTAAAAGAACTATCCTGAAATGCAGTTGTCAAAATATTGGGGGATGGTGAAAATTACCTACCTTCCATCTTAGAATCAATAGTGGGTATTGGTTCTAAGGCAGCAGTAAGGGCTAAACAATGGGGTGCTAAATTGACTTGCCCAGGGTCACACACCTAGAAGTATTGAACTCAGGACCTAGGATCTGGCTCTCAATCCACTGAACCACCTAGCTGCCACCCAAATTTTTTAAAATAAATTTATGGAGCCCAAGTTAAGAATACTTGCTCTAAGGAGACAAAAATAAAATGAAAATCAAGTCCCAATAAAACTTAACTCATTTATATGTACTTTTTAAACTTAACTCCACTAATCTTTGAACCAAGAGTATTCCTTCCACTAGTTCTCTTAAGTGTCATTTTTATAAGGACCTTGAAGAAAATTAACTCTGTATGTACCAGGGAGAACAATTTCCTTAACATCTTTAAAACATATTTGTAGGTTAAAAAAGGGTATTAGAAATCCCTTCTTAAATGCTTCTTAGTTAATTGAAGAGGACAAGAATTGCATTTTAATATTCTGATTTGTAAACAAAGTATCATGAGTTCTAGATTTTGTCTGTTTCACTCTGATAAGACTAATAATAACTCATAAGAGTAAGAAGTGACTGTTGCAGCACAATGCAAGTTCTGGCCAGTCTTCCCAAGTTAGAAAACCTTCAATGTAAGTCTATTACCTTAGCAAAGTTCACTGAGATTCATCTTTAGAACGGTGATAAATTTTTTTCAAAAAGAGCAATTCATGAAAATGATTTACTGTGAACACTATTGCAATTACAGGAGGTAAAAGGTAAAAACAACATAATGGAAGCTGGTGTTAGAAAAAAACAGGAGTGTAAAAATAAGAGTGTGAGTAAAAGTAGATCTAACTGGGTGATGAATAGGTGACTGAATATTCAGAAAGAAGAAAAATATTGAGGTCATGTCAATGGGCAGGTAATTTGATATAAAAAATAATAAATAAAGAATTATATTATTTGAGTGAGAAGAAGGGAAGATCATCACCAAAATGACCAGGGAATACAAGAATCTGTAGTCTGTTAAGAAAATTGATTATAAGTGTACTAATGAGATTAAAGTTGCAGGTTTAATCATGATATGTTCTGGTTATCTTTGCTCTTGTTCCATAGCCAAAGACTGTAACTCTACATTATTAGACTATAAAGACTATGTTTTAGTCTTCTTTGAATATTTCTCAGCACAAGCAAAGTCATTTGAACACAGAATTAATTTATCCTTCTACCACTTGAATGCTTGTTTTTAAGATACTGTGCCAGGCAGTGGAGAATATATACAAAAACAATTAAGACAGGCTTGTTGGAACTGTGGTGCTTACAATATAAAAGAAAAAAATTCAACACACACAAAAAATTAAACTAGTATAAACAAATTATACTGCTGAAAAGGCTATAAGAAGGGTTACAAAGACTGAAAGAAAAGGAAAATACTATGCAATGCAGTAATCATTTATTAAGGGGGCAGCTGGCTAGCTCAGTGGATTGAGAGCCAGTCCTAGAGACAGGAGGTCCCAGGTTCAAATCTGGCCTCAAACACTTCCCAGCTCTGTGACCTTGGGCAAGTCACTTGACCCCCATTGCCTAGCCCTTACCACTCATCTGCCTTGGAACCAATACACAGTATTGATTCCAAGACGGAAACTAAGGGTTTAAAAAAATAATAATAATAATTTATTAAGGCTCTATTTTGTTCACTATGCTAAACACTAAGGTATTTAAGTAGCAAGGTTCCTGCCCTTAAAGGGTTTACAGCTGGTAAGAAGTCCACACAAATAGCTAAATGTTTTAGATAGTTTTAAAGCAAAATGATATATGAAGTGACATTTGAGTTGGGCTCTACTAGGCTGATAAGAATTCAACACATAAAGGGGACTAGGGGAGGGTATTCCAGACACAATATAAAGGGAGCAGCAAGAAGCAATACTCCAAACAACCACTTCAAACAGATCTATAAAATAATGCTGTTTGGTGGTTTTCTAGAGTGTTTGTTCATTATTCTAATGGGGGTTTTCCTAGCAAAGATAATGGAGTAATTTGCCATTTCCTTCTCCAACTCATTTTACAGATGAGCAAACTGAGGCAAACAGGATAGAGTAACTTGCTTAGGATTACAAAGCTAGTATCTGAGCCCAAATTTGAAATGAGGAAGATAAGTCTTTCTGACTCTAAGCCTGGCACACTATCCAATGCACTACCAGGCAGCCTGATAGACCAAATCCTGATGGGGAAATCGAGAAAAAATAATAAGTCCTTTGTCTGGTTCAGACCAGCAAAACAAGAGAAACAGAAATATACTAACATTGAGGCAATGGTAGGGCTTCTGCATCCAGGAAAAGGTTATGCACCAAGATAAGAGATGGCCTCAGACCCATAATGGGGCACCTCCAAACCAGCCCCATGCTGAGATACTATGACAGGAGCAAGTGGCAACTAGCAGTTTAGTTGCCCATTACCCACTTCTAGATCACAAATCCAGAGAAGAATGAGAAGAGGACCTGTACAAAGACCTACACACAAAGTCTTAAAGAAAAACACTGCCATCACCATAAAGGAGTGAAGTGCTTGGTATATAATAGCCAAGAACAAATTAACTTGCAAAACAGAGTATAATGCTACAGAGGGAAAAAATGGATCTCCAAAGAAAGAGAGGACTTCCAAACATTTTTGATGAAGGTATATGGGAACTTTGAAATTAAAACGCAGGCATTAAGAAAAACATAAAATGGTAAGCCTAAATTAACATTATAATTGACTAAACAAAAATAAATTGCTTATATTCAAGTAAGGGAGATGATATATGTGTACCCTCTAAAGGCTATCAATATCAGGGGACAGAGTCAGAGACTAATTAAACAAAGCTTTCAGAGTGTTCTGTTATGCCTTGAAGATCTTAAGATTAGAAATAGAGGGAAAGAGAAATAAGAAGGAAGAAAGTTGGGGGAAAGTATTTCAACATAATTTGGGTGCAAAAATAGACATCTAAACAAACAAGGAAGAGGGGATGGGAGTAAGAAGCTGACACTTCAATCTCATTCTCATCTAAACTGTTTAAGAGAAGAATACAAAAACACACACACATACACACACACACAGTGAGAGTTGGGTATGGAAGTGTATTTATTTCCTTCAAAAGGGAAATAAGAAGGAAAATGGAAAAGGAGGAAGGAGGAATTAAAGAATATATCAAAGGAGGAATTAGTCCTATGTAAAACAAATTTTCTAAATATGCACAAAAATATTTGTAGCTCTTTAGAGGTGACAAAGAATGGGAATCTGAGGTGGTGCCTATTAACTGAAAAATGGAAGAACAAATTACAGTATTAAAAATGTAATAAAATACTACGTGGTGCAAGAAATGATAAAAGATATGATATCAAAGAAATCCATAAAGACTAGTATGATACAATATCAAGTTAAGTGAACAGAAACAGGAGAATATATAGTGACAGCAACATGATAAATATAAACAACTTTGAAGAGCAATTATGAATTTTAATAAGCATAATGACCAACCATAATTCCAAAGGACTAATCATGAAACACGTTACTTATCTTCTGTTGGAGTGATGAAGGACACAAAGTGCAGAATGAGAAGAAAATAATTTTTAATATGGTCAATATAGGAATTTGTTTTGTCTATACACTTTTGTAAAATAATTTATTTTTCTTTAATCCTGAAGGAGGAAAAGAGGATGTTGGTGTAAGAGAATAAAAAGGTAGATTTTTGCTTACTGAAAATACAACTTTTTTAAAAGAAATAACTCCTCTTTTAAAAAAACAGTGTAAGCAAAGTTTCAAAGGAAGAGAGCACTATGTATTAGAGAGAGGAAAAGAAAAGACTAGTTCAGTTTGGTCAAATTATTAAAGTATAGAGAGGAAAGTAATAAAAGATAATTCAATAGTTGAAACTTTCATATATACTTAATGACTACATGATTTCCTCTGTAAATATACACATCTATGCCTTCTCATTATCTTCAACTCTTACACATGTGCTCCCACAAAACCTACATAGAAGGTCCAAGCAATACATGGTCTTTTTCTAAATCTCTGAATTTAGGGCTATGCTGTAGTCTATTCACCTTCCAAGGAACATGGGTAAAAAGTGATCCTAATTTTTGAGTGTATATAGCATCATGACTAAGAGATAGACAGCATCACTAAAAATATAAAGAAGTTAAAAGATGTACTTTGAGGGAAATTTTTGGAATTAAAACTGGTGCATAATTTCCCAAAAGTAAGCCAGGCTTCTCTCATCCTTCTCTGGGGCAAGATACAAAATCGGTAGTTTAGTTCTAAGATATGTCTTGAATCAACTCTCTATTTTGGCCATCCAAATGCATATCAGAAATTGGACAATGAATGAATGAAGTCACTTATTAAGCAGTTACTATATGCAAATCACAAAGAGCGAGGGATACAAATTAAGAGAAAATAAGAGACCCTTTGCTCTCAAGGAGTTTGACATCAGAGAGTAGAGAGAGGCCCAGTTGTCAATAGAAAGCAACAGCAAGACAAATGGTATGTTATTTTCTTTAGTATCATTTCCATTAGTAAAATCATATCAGTTTCTAATGTTGAACCATTTGACAATTCTAAGAACTATGACAAGAGGAAGATATGAAGAATCTCAAAGGTTCAAAAGCATATTAATTGTTCTAATATTCTGCCTATAAACTTAACTCTTGCATTCATCTGTAATTTAATATGTAATTCTTGTATTCTAATTTTACTAAATTAATGCATCCAAATTTAACCATAAGCTCCAAACTCAACTTTTTAATTCTTGATTTCAGATAGGTAATGGCTAAAGCTTTAGGTGTGACTATTTCTGAAATCTAAAGTCTGCTTTGTGGCTCCAAACCTAGGCAGTAATTCCTACATATTAACTGGTTTACCCTTTAAGTTACATTCCACAATAACTTCAACATATATATCCTTTCTTGCCCAAGTTTCAAGTTAGGTTTCAGTTATTCAGTCAACCAATAAGCATTTAAAAAGAAATTATTACATGTTAGGCACTATGTAGCTTCTAAGGATACAAAGAAAAGGGCTCTCTCTATAATCTCTCACTTGTAAAGAAAACAAAATGTATACAAATGGGTATATACAAAAATGCATACAAAGTTGTTTCAATGTTGCCTTAGAGGGACTTGTTCATAGTAGCTGGAGAGGACTGAGAAAAGACTCCTATTTAGGTGATATACCTAAAATTGACTGAGACTTAAAGGAAGTCAGAGATTTTCAAAGGCAGAAATGAAGAAGAAAAGCATTCCAGACAGGTAAAACAATTCATAGAAAGACATGGAGGTGAGGTGGGAGAAAGCAAAGAGGCCTATATGGTTGGATCATGGAGAGCATGGAAAAGTGTAATAACAATCAAAGACTGAAAAGGAAGAAGACAAGGTGTAAAGTTCAATTTAAGTGCCTAAGAGTTCATATTTGATTCTGAGTGTAGTAATAAGAAACCAATGAAGTTTAATGAAAGGTGAGAGTGGGGTGGTATTAGGCCAAACCTATGGTTTAAGAAAATCACTTTGACAACTGTGTGGAGGATGAACTAGAGTTGGGAGAGAACATAAGGCAGGGAGACTGGTTATAAAGTTATTTGCAATAGCCCGGGTAATAAATGATGAGGCTAAACTCAGTAATGGCATTAAGAGTGGAAAGAAATGGTCTTAAAGGAGAGAGGTTATGAAGGAAGAAAACAAGATTTGACAACTCACTTATTTGCTTCGAGTTCAGCAACTTTGTTAAAAAAAAAAAGGGGGGGGGCAGCTGGGTAGCTCAGTGGAGTGAGAGTCAGGCCTAGAGACAGGAGGTCCTAGGTTCAAAACCGGCCTCAGCCACTTCCCAGCTGTGTGACCCTGGGCAAGTCACTTGACCCCCATTGCCCACCCTTACCAATCTTCCACCTATGAGACAATACACCAAAGTACAAGGGTTTAAAAAAAAAAAACACTGTTTCTGACTTCTGGGTTAAGATGGAGGCAGAGTCAAAGCAGCGTGCTTAACTTCCCCTAACCCACATATACAGGACTCCTCAAGAGGACACAAAAAACAAGTCCAGATGAACAAACAGACCCCACAACAGGGCACAGCATTGAAGGTACATGGGATCTGGGCACATCCATGCTATAATGGGGTGAAATAGGTCTCACTAAAACTCGAACTGAGCAACCCTCAAATACACACCACCTACAATGCCAAAGCCAGCACATAAGAGTTAGAGCAAGTTTGGGGCATTCATTAAGTTCTTGGCAGCTACCTGGGATCACCAGGGCCTGCTCATGAGAGCAGCAAGACTTAAGACACCAAGAGACTAAAGAATGCGGACTTTGAACTCAGACCTTGAGCTCAGGTGCAGACCTTGAGCACAGACGCAGACCTTGGGTGGGCACCCAGTGCGGAGGGGTGCATAACTGTGGAAGCAGCACCCTGAGACTGTTAAAGGATCCTTGGGCAGAGGAGCAAGCAAGGGGACCACCAGGAGGCTTGACCCTGAGAACAGCTAGACTTGAGACCCTAGGAACCTAAAGAACGGAGACCGACAGTGGGCACGAGGATAAAGCTAAGAGGACCGCACAGCACTGTGACTCAGCAAAAACTGCTCCACAGCTCGATAGGCAGCATACTAATAATGGCAAGCCATACACAAGAACCTCCAAAGAGAAAGATCAAGAAGAAATCTTTAACACTGGACAACTTTTACACAGAAAAATTCCAGACAACAGAGCAAACAGCAGAGGAGAACAAACAAGTAATCACATCCAAACCTTCCCCAAAAAATGAAAATTGGTCACAAGCTCCTGAAGAGTTCAAATCTGAGATCATGAGAAATATGGAAGAGATTTGGCAAGAGAAGTGGTATGAAATAGTTCAAAAGGAAATTAACAGGTTAAAAGACAGAAACTCCCAATTGGAAAAAGATACCCCAAAATCAAACAAAATGATAAGCAAATTGGAGGAAACCATGAAAAACAGGACAGACCAAATCAAAAAAGGAAAAATCAAAAGATTATAGCAGAAAACCAGTCTCTAAAGACCAGAATTGGGCAAGTAAAAGCAAATGATCTCTCAAGACAGCAAGAACAAATAAAGCAAAGTCAAAAGACTGATAAAATAGAAGGAAACATGAAATATTTCACTAAGAAAATGACAGATCAAGAAAAAAGGTCTAGAAAAGACAATTTGAGAATCACTGGTCTTCCTGAAAAAGCAGATTAATTATAATTAATAAATTAATAGAAATTTGGACTCCATACTACAAGAAATTATCCACGTAAACTGCCCTGATATTCTTGACCAAGAGGGCAAAATAGACATTGAAAGGATCCATAGATCACCCTATATACTAAACCCTAAAAAGACAACCCCCCAGGAATATAATAGCCAAATTCAAAAGCTTCCAAGTTAAAAAAAAAAAAAATTACAAGAAGCCAGAAAGAGACAATTCAGATATCAAGGAGCACCAATAAGGATCACACAGGATCTGGCAGCCTCCACACTAAAAGACCGAAAGACTTGGAATAGGATATTCAGAAAGGCAAGAGAACTGGGTCTACAACCAAGGATCACCTACCCATCAAAACTGACTATATACTTCCAGGGGAAAGTACGGCATTCAACAAGATAGAAGATTTCCAAGTATTTGCACAGAAAAGACCAGGACTAAATGGAAAATTTTATATCCAACCACAAAAACCAAGAGAAACATGAAAAGGTAAATAAGAAACAGAGGGGAAAGAAAGAAAAAAAATCTTATTTTTAAATTTGCCTCTTTAAATTTGCTTCAATAAGATCAAATTATTTGTATTCCTATATGGAGAAATGTTATGTGTAATTCTCAAAAACTGTATTCACTATTATAGTAATTAGAAGAATTATTCATAGGGAGAGGTTGGAGTACTGAATGGTCTAAGATGATACAGGGGGAAAAAAAGAGGGGGATGAATAGTAGATAGCACCAAGAGAAACTTGAATGAATAAGAAAAATAGGATATTCTATACCACACAAAGAGGGCATGGGAAGGGTAGAAGATGAATACTATTATAAGAAGGAGAGGAAGAGAGCATTAATAGGTAATATTTAAACCTTACTCTCAGCAGAATTAACCCTGAGAGGGAAGAGTAGCTATATCCATTGGGATATAGAATTCTATCTAACCCTTCTAAGAAAATCAGAAGGGATAAACCAAGGGGACCAAGGGAGTGGGGAGGTCAAAAAAGGGAGGGGAGTAGAGGGGTAAGGGAATTCATTAGGCCTTAAAAAATAAAAAGAGGGGAATAATAAGGGAGGGGGTGGAAAGGGAAGTAAACCAAGGGAGGGGACAAAGGGGACTGGTTTAAAAAACACTGTTTCTGAATCTGTTAATTCTGAACTGTAAGAAATGAACAAACTCAGCAAGAAGAAATTATTGCAACAATTCCGATGAGTTATTGTTTACATAAAAGAAATTCATCTACATAAATCAAGTATATACTTATTATTTATAGTGTATTTAACAACAATTAAAAGGAAATGTGTTAAATATTGATTTGCTCCCAAGGAACAAGCTCCTTCAATCTATGCAAATAAGCAAATGTTCCCCATCTTAAAGTAATCAAGTAGTTGCCTAAAAGTAGTGAATAGCCCAGGGTCATGTCAGAGGCTAAATTTAAACCCAGGTTCTTCCAGACTTTGAAGCCAGTCTTCTCTATTCACTATACCATACTGCCTCTTTAGGAATCTACCTTATAAGTGAACATTTAGTGTAGATAAAGATTACCATGGCTTTTAATTACAATGCTCATCAGATTATATTACTAAAGCTTTTACCTGACACATAACAAAACTTAGATATTTCTAAAAATGGAAAATATATTAGTATCAATGAATTGTACCTAAAACTTATATGTCTACACATACAGGCACATAGATTACTATAATAACTAAATATCTGATTTTGAAACATCCCACAATCTAAATTAAAAGTATTCATTTAAAATACTTGTTAGATAAAATAGTTGATACTTGTTAACAAAAAATGTGTATCTCTTCACAAGACACAAGAGAAGAAATCTCCAAAAATATGAGTGTTCCAAAAGTACAAAGGGGTAAAAATATGGCTTTATTAAGCTAAGATATTGTTAGCTGAATGATATACAAACATATACATACAAATCTGGTGTTTAATTTCAAACTATGCCCTAAAAAATAGAACTCCCCTAGAAATGTTTTAAGAGCCCAGATACATATCCTTTGCAATTCTACTCATAGAACTTACTAAACAAAGGAAATATTCTGTCAATGCCTTCATGTACTTATCAAAAAAAAAAAAAAAATTTTAAGAGGGACCAAAAAGTATTATTTCACACCACATACAGTTTCCCTAACTCTTCCCTTTGAGAAATTCGGAGTATAGGAACTATAGTTTTATTGACATAAATCGCAAGTATTCATCAAGAATACCTTCCTATGAGGGATACCTGCAAGTCTTAGAGCTGTGGTAGCGAACCTATGGCATGCATGCCAAGAGTCACCCACCAGACTTCCTTACTTAGAAAGAAGGATTCAGGGCAGAGCTGTTCCCCTCCCCCTCTCCATGAACCTAGTATTCCTCATTTCCCTGTCCCTGGGGGGAGGGGGGACAGATCACATGCTGCATGAGGGTGTGGCACTGAGGACAGCCTATCCTGTCGGTGTTGAAGGTGAGTCCTATGGTGGGGTTGGAAAGGAGCTCAGTTTGAGGGGAGCATAGCTCACAGCATGGCACATAGCTAAAAGAACTGGAGGGAGTACTGGGGCCCTTTCATCACTTGCCCCTCTTGCCCTACAGCCCAATGACAGTGCTTCCTCCCTTCCCTATCTGGCGCAACTTGGGGGCAGGGCCCAGGACTCCATCTCTAAAAGATTCACCATCATTTTCACATAATTAAAGATCAAATAGAAATGAGCTAAAACAGATTTATTCACCAGTTAAAGCTATAGTTTGAGTTTCAGTAAATGTTCAATATTATCAGTTAACAAATAAGCTATAAAATTAAAAGAAAAATATCCAAATCTGCTTAAATATGAACAGCACTACCAAAAGAACCTGTTTTATTTCGATGACAATAACAAAAATCCCAGAACAATATACATTAGCACTACTGTTGTATCAGAAGAGAAAGCAAATGAAAGCTGGAGACACTAGTCCTCATTTGATCCCTGTGCACACTTATAATCAGGGACCTCAGGAAAGAGGTTCAAAATAACTAGAGCTTTCTAATCAGTTCCCATGTGCAGTCTTTGTCAAGAGTGCCCAAGAGTGGGGAGTCTAAGGAGGAATCTTACCCTAAAGAGGACTTGTTTACTAAAAAGCCAGCAAATGCATAGATTTTTTCCCTTCCTGGTGGAGGTTTTGGAGCAGCTGCATTCCAAATCTAATCATTATTATTCTGACCTAAAAATATATCTGAACATATTTTACTTTATAAATAAATGTCAAGAATCAGTTGTTGTCAACCTCATTTTTGCATGCAAATGAGTCAATGAACTAATGTTTTTAAATCTAACTTTAAGTTCAAATTCGAAGATTTTCTAACACCTTTCTTAATGTTCAAACAAGTTCAAACAGTTTCAGGGAAAGCATCTTTTCCTCAAAAAGTCAAGAATTTTTACTTTTCCCTCTTACAACTATATACTCCCTCTTTTCTAATCTTGAACTCACTCTAATGTATGGACTGAAAACAATCATAATTCCCCAACTGTTTTTCCACAATTAAAGAGTTAATATTTGCAAGTGCATAGAACAAAGTAGGAACTTAATAAATGTCTGCTGAATTGAACTAATAAAATGATACTACATTCTACTACCCAAATTTTCTTCTGACAATATTCTAGCTATATTCTAAGGAAACTTCAGTGATTTCCCAATGAATTAAAAATAAGATTCAAGAAACAGTAAATGTCATTTGGATTCTAAATATTTACATTTATTAGGTTCATTATTCACCTACACCCATTCACTACCTACAATATACATTTTCTATTCTTACTAACATCATGCTAATACATTATTTATCCTTGTCTAACCATGTCACCCTCCATCCCTACTTTATCTCCAGAATCAAATATAAAATCATCTCTTTGACTTTTAAAGTACAGTCCTCAAGCATTTTCACTGGCTGTCCTCCATGGTATCAATCAAAACAATAGCTGACTCTTAAAAAGATGCTTTCTTTTTTAATACAAGTGAAAACAATGTATTTAATATTGTTTATATGAAAATACATTAATTATTTGAAACTAAGAATAAAAAATTGAAATGACAGCTAATGATACAGAATAATTTGTGACAGAGTTCACAGCATTTTAATTTGCACATTTCAGGTGTCCTTTAATTTATATCAGAATCTCTCCCATCAAAATATTAGGTATTTGGGGGCAGGTGGGTGGCTCAGTGGATTGAGAGCCAGGCATAAAGATGGGAGGTCCTAGGTTCAAATCTGACCTCAGATACCTCCTAGCTGTGTGACCCTGGGCAAGTCACTTAACCCCCATTGCCTAGCCCTTATCACTCCTCCGCCTTGGAACCAATACACAGCACTGATTCTAAAGATTTCTGATAACATAAATGTCACCTTAACTATTAGCCTGTTAAGAGGCATACAGATATTCCCATTTCCCTGAAATTATATAAATGCATTTTTCATCTCTACCAGGTATCTTTCTCCAAGTAAAACAAAAGGCATCCTATAAACCTAACTGAAGGATTACTAATTTAGAAATAGAAGGATCATCCCCAATAACAATAATTCAAATTTACATTTTGCTTTAAGGTTTGCAAAATAAGGTGGGTAGTGTGGTTAGTTATTGCCATTTTACAGGAGAATAGACTGAAGAGATTAAATGACTTGCTAAGTTTCATGAGAAAGTAAGTTTCAGACTATATACTCATATCACTTGTCAAAGCTCTTTCAAATGGGCTCTGGTACTAAAAATAGTGTGTGTGTGCACATAAATGATTATAATGTGGAACTGAATCAACACTACATTAAAAAAAAAAAGATTATATTTCCTTGTTGGTGTCTAACTAAATACATTGAGGCCAACCTCTTCTCTTAGGCTTCATGGACAGTACTTTAGTGTAAAAAATTACTGGTTCCCACAACTGAAAAAAAAAAAAAATCTTAACAGTACATTATCAATAGCTATCCTGTGGGGAAGCAAGTCTAACCAATTTCCACTGACAGGGCAGACAAGGCAGATTAGCTGAAGTAGCAGGAAAATCTAAGAAAGAGATTTGGAAAAAGTGCTAGACAAGTCAACCTGTACCACCTTGCCAACTATCTTTCTTCAGATTAACAGAAACAGTCAGAATTCTGAAACCAAGAACCTTTGGAAAATCAATACTTCTAGTCAGCGTCCACAGCCTTCCTCTTGGGAAGCAGTGCCTGTGATAAAGATACAGCATGGTAACTACTCCAACAGGTGCTACAGCTACAACCACTGAAGACCAAGAGAAGTTCCTGTCACCAAAATGTTTGGCATTGTTAAATGGTTCAAAGTAGAGGATTCAAATCTGGTTTCAGATACTTCCTATCTCTGACCCTAGGCAAGTCATTTAACCCCCAATGCCTACTCCTTACTGCTCTTCAGTCTTGGTAACAAAACACATACTTATTCTAAGATGAAAGGTAAGTGTTTTTGTTTTTTAAATGGTTCAGTGTCAGAAACTGATATCATTCCATCAGTTGGAATAACATTAAATTAGAGGCTTTAATGCGACACCCTAAGGACCATGGGACTTTTCCATCCTACTTGTAGCTGAAACCTTCTATATGTGTTTTCTCCCCCATTAGAATATGAACTTCTTGAAATCAAGGACTATCTTACCTTTCCTATTTATATTCTCAGGGCTTAGAACGGTGCTTTACATATAATTAGGCACATAATAAAAATTTTCTACATTCATTCATGTATTTATTATTATAGAAAGTCTAACCAGTTTCCAAATTCTACCCCTAAGCTCCTCACTTCCCTAGACCATTAAGGGCTCCTCCCTGAAGAGATGACAGTGACTAGAGATGATGAGATGAGGGAGCAGACTAAGAAAATGAAAATCTCTGATTGTTTCAGGTAACCAACCAGTTTCTCTTTAGCTCCCTTTTGGGAAGATGGAAAGGAGAATCCTTGGAATGGTCAAACTGGGACTGAATATATTTAATAAAACTATTTATTAGGAGTGTGCCAATATTTTAAATTATTGGTCTCTCTATTTTTCCAAATTCTCTACGGTATGTGTCTTTTCCACTTCTGTCATATTAACCAATCTATGTGAGATGATTTGTAGTTTTAATTTGTACTTCTCTAATCAATAGTGATTTAGAGTATTTTTTCATGTGGCTATTGATAGCTTTGATTTTTTCTTCTTAAAATTGTCTATAAACTACTTTCAAAATATGATTATTTTATTGCACAGTAAGATCTCTTTAAAAATTCATCAAGTCCAAATTTTCAGTTATTATGGTTTATATGCACACATAAATTTTAAATGACTTCAGCCATTTATCTATCTTATATTAAATTTCTGCCATAGGAAAATATATCTTAATTGTCTTGTAGGTCTACTCTTTCAATTTTATTTGTTACAATGATGCAAAAACTATAAGAAAAGAAACCATAAGGAAATTGCCAAGGTAAATTTAACATTATTATTAAATGAGTTTCATAAAATTTGTCATCTTCACAAAGACTGAGCTAAAAGCTACAATTTTAAACAGAAATGCCAGAAGATAGAAAAGTTACCACAATCAATGAACTACTTAAAAAAAAAAAAAAAAAAAAAAGATCAGGACCACAAAGATTCACAAGTGAATTCTACTAAACATTTAAAGAACAACTAATTCTAGTATTAAATATATTTTTTGAAATAAAGAACTGACACCTGAACCAAGAAGAGCAAAAATAGGAAAAGGAAATTTGAGAGCAATTTCATTAATAAATATGAATGCAAAAATCCCAAATAAAATACTAACTAGGATACTAGAACAATATATCATAAAGGTTATACATTCTGAAAATAGAGGAATAGTTTAATGTAAAGAAAACTATTAACTTAATTGACTATATTAATAACAAAAGCAATAAAAATTGAGATTTTATCAACAGATAAAGAAAACATTTTTTGAAAAAATATAACACCCATTCATATTTAAAATACTAGAAAGCATAGGTATAAATGGAGTTTTTATTAAAATGATACAAAGCATTATATAAAACTCTCAACAAGTATTATAGATAAGCTTCCCAAAATATCAGAAGTAAAACAATGATTATCACCAATATAATTTAACATAGTATTAGAAATATTAGCAATAGCAACAAGAGAAGAAACTGACAGTATCAGAATGGGCAAAATAATAATAAAACTATCTTTCTGCAGATAAAATGATGGTATATGTGGAAAATTCTCAACATTCAACTAAAAAGTTAGATGAAACTACCAATAATTTTAGTAAAGTTGCAGAATATAAAATAAATCCATATAATTCATTAGCATTTTATATATTAATAACAAAGAATACACAGGAAGAGATAATCCATTTAAAATAATCTTTCTTTAGGTAGAAAAAATAATTCAAAAGTATGCCTGCCAAAACAAACCAACAAACCCAAGAACTACACAAATATAATTATAAAACACTTTTTACACAATAAAGTTAGATCTAAATATTTAGCAAAATGTTAGTTGTTCATGGATGGTCAAAGCCAATATAATTAAAATGACAATCCTTTCTAAAATAATCTGCTTATTCAATGCCCATCCCAATTAAATTACAAAAAAAAATAATCTGAGTTAGAAAAAAATAATAACAAAATTCTTTTGGAAGAACAAAACATCAAGAATATTAAAAGAATTGATGAAAAATGTAAAGGAAGGAGGTCTAGCTGTATCAGATTTTAAACTGTATTATGAAGCAGTAATTATCAAAACTCTCTGGTACTAGCTAAGAAATAGAAAGATAGATCGGTGGAACAGAACAGACATACAACAAACAGTAGTTAAATATGATAGTAACCTTGTATTTGATACAAATATAGATCCAGGGTATTTGGTAAAAATTGCTGGATCAACTGGAAAGTAGTTTGGCAGAAAATAGGTACAGATCAATATCTTATACTATTCACTAAGATAAGATCAAAATAGATACAGGATCTAGACATAAAAGGAGGTAAAAACAAATTAGAAGAAAAGGGAACATAATACTTCTGAAATGTATGGATAGAAGAAGATTTTGACTAAGAAATAGAAGCATAGTGATATGTAAAATGTACAATTTTGAGTGCATTAAATTGAAAGGCTTTTGTACAAATAAAGCAAATAATGCCAAGATAAAAAGGCAAGCAGAAAATCAGGAAAATTTTCTCAGAGACTCTTATCAGATAAATATCTAATATCTAAAATGGATACCATGTCAAATTTATGGGAATAAGAGCCATACCCCAATTGATAAATGGATAAAAGATATGAACAGATGGTATTCAGATGAAGAAAGGTAAATTTTTTAAATACTCTAAATCACTGTTATGGAAATTCAAACCAAAACAATTCTGAGGTATCATTTCACACGCATCAGATTACTTAAATGACAAAATGGCAAAATGGCAAATGTTGGAAGGGATATGGAAAAGTGGGGACACTAATAAACAGTTGGTAGAACTGTGAATTGATCCAACCATTTTGGAGAGCAATTTGGAATTACACCCAGAGAACTATAAATCTGTGAATACCCTTAGAAGCAAAAATACTGCTTCTGGGTCTATTTCCCAAGTTGAGCAGGGAAAAAGGAAAAGAACGTATGTGTTCCAAAATATTTATAACAATTTTTATGTGGTTGCAAAAAATTAAAAGTTATGGAGATGTCTATCAATTAAGAAATAACTAAACAAACTGTGACATATGATGGTGATAGAATATTACATAAGAAACAATGAGCTGATTAATTTTTAAAATCAAAAGAACTACATGAGATAATGAAGAGTGAAATGAGTAAAACCAAGAGAACATTATATACAGCTACAGATTTAATATTTGAAGAATAACTCATGAATGTTCACTCCAGAGAATGAACTGAAAAGTGGGAAAATTAAAAACATTTATGTGTGTGTATGTATGTGTATATATATGTGAATTGATGTATATATATACATACATACATACACACACATGCAACTATTTGCCAGATTATACCTTCTTGTGTGGTGAGGGTGAAGGGCTGATACACTTAGAAATAAATTTTATTAAGACAAAAATTAAACATTTACTAGCTTATCACTGGGAGGGAAAGCTACTAAAGCATTATTTAAGAGCAAAGGTGTGAAATATGATCTGTTGCAATCTTACTTAACAAACTTCTGTATTTTACTACCTGGAATTTTTTCCCTACATAACCTAAGACATTTTGACACCTGAGAATAAGAGATTTATACTAAACAAATTATAATATACACATGTAGTAAAATATGTCACAAGAAATTCAGAAAGACTTCAACAACCTTGAAATTCAATGACCAGTCTTGATTTCAAAGGACCAATAATGTAACATGAAAGAAAAGCAATGGACTCAAGGTTCAGAATGAACCGTGTATTTTAGACATAGACAGTGCAGGGATTTGTTTTCCTTAACCATGCATATTTGTTTCAAGGGTTTTTTCTTTTCTTTTCTATTCAATAGTAGAGTTTTATTGTTGGTCAGTTATTTTCAAATGTGTCTGACTCTTCGTGATCCCACTGGTGGCTTTCTTAACAAAGACACTGGAGTGGTTTGCTATTTCTTTCTCCAACACATTTTACAGATGAGGAAACTTGGGCAAACAGGGTTAATTGACTTGCCCAGGTTCATACAGCTAAGACATGTCTGAGATCAGACTTGGAACTCTTCCTGACTCCAGGCTAGGCACTCTATCCACTATGCCACCTAACTGCCCCATAGAGTGGAGTAGTCAGACAGAATTCTAACTGATGCTTTTTCACTGGAGGAAAAAATAAGTAAAATAAAAGTGACTGTCCTAAACAACTATGAAAAAAGAAATATAAAGTGAAAGTTTTTAAGAGTAAATAAATAAACTTTAATTAAATGGCTAAGAAAAAAACAATTCCCTATCTTTATAAGCATTTAAATGAATTTTAAGTTTAGAAGCAAAATTGAAATTATATTTCTAAGTTATTTCTCAGAAAATAAAGAACTCAAGAAATGAAAATAGTTAAAAATTCTGTAGAAATGCACCACTTGAAGATGCCACTGGGTGACACCCTTGTCACACAAAAAATAAGCATCATTTCTTAAACCATTTTGAAAGTAAAACAAACTTTGAGTCTTCAAATATCTGGCTTTAATTGATTAAATACTTTCATAAATGCATGTTTGGGGGTTGGGGGGTAGAGATAGGCCTATAACATTGGAAACTATTTTGCTGATTAACAAAAAATATTATTTTGCTAACCTCTAAAATGTACTCAACAGAGATACAAATATAGATTAGTTCTTTTTAGTATAGCCTTTCTTTTTCAATTAGAGAATTTATACATTATTAAAGGACAAATTACATTACAAATTGATTCTACTTTAATCTGCAATGCTTTCAATGAGCATTTCCAATATCCTATAATCAGATATTATTTATCAAAATTAAAATATGTGGATTATAAGGAAATAACCATATTGGAAGTTAAGCTTCAAAATTACAAATCTCAAATTCAAAATTTTTATGGTCTCAGCAACATATTAAAAAGGATTCCTTCAGTCAATGAAAAAGTTAACTCCAAATATAAACATATTAACTGAAAATTCAAAATAACTTCATAAACTATCACTACCATAAGCAAGTAATATTTATGAGGCATCTATTAAGTGCTGGGGAAAAACCTATGAATTCAATAATACTTGTTATATGTTTAAGTATGAACTAGTGATTATTAACTTTACTCTGAAATTTAAATATTTAACATAAACATCTATTCTATATTTCTATTTTGTTGTGCCAAATTTTTCTCATCTCCACCATTTCAGAAGTACTGCTGAGATTCTCTATTTCCTTTAAATAGTTCACTTGTCTCTTAAGGTTTTATGTTTCTTCATAGCACAGGTTAAACAATTCAATAATGATTTCAGATGACCATTATTGAGTCAAAAGGTTCACATGATCCTCAGTACAATACTGCAACATTACTTGTTTCTGAATTAATTAAATTTTAATCAGTTTTAATCTAATTAATTAAATTTTTAAATTGCATTCATTGGGGGCAACAAGGTGGCTCAGTGGATTGCGAGTCAAACCTGGAGAAGGGAGGTGCTGAGTTCAAATTTGACCTCAGACATTTCCTGGCTATATATCTCTGGGCAAATCACTTACTCCTCATTGCCAGCCCTTAATGGGTTTTCTGTCTTGGAACCAATACACAGGATTGATTCTAAGATAGAAGGTAAGGGTTTTGTGGGTTTTTTTTTTTAATAAATAAGTAAAATAAAGTTTCCTAATTTAGGACAACTTAGAAATATTGTAGAAGAAAATCCCAAACAAAATTAGATACTCAGAAATATTTTCTAGTATTTCAAAGAAAGGAAAGAATGAAACACTAGCCAACAAAATAGACATTGATCAAAAGGTTCTTTACTAAGAAATCAGCATAAGCTACAGTTTTCCAAATTTTACTTATTTCAAAAATTTCAAGAAGAAAATGTTAGAAAGCTGGGTATAATTTACAATTCAATTTTTTCAAATACTTCTACTTTTTCATAATTTAATGATTCTCCTGGTAGTCCACTTTTTTAAAACATAATTAAATATGCCAGTTTCTTTGCAAAATTAAATTACACATATTCACAAAATGCTTCTTCATAGTCTCTCTCCACCAGGGTCTCTTTATCTCTGTCAAAACTATTAATAAAAATACTACTTAGGGGGCAGCTGGGTAGCTCAGTGGATTCAGAGTCAGGCCTAGAGACGGGAGGTCCTGGGTTCAAATCTGGCCTCAGACACTTCCCAGCTGTGTGACCCTGGGCAAGTCACTTGACCCCCATTGCCCACCCTTACCACGCTTCCGCCTAAGAGCCAATACACAGAAGTTAAGGGTTTAAAAAAAAAAAAAGAAAAAATAAGAAAAAAAATATTACTTAACTAGTGACCAAATGCTATGGCCTCAGTCTAACAAGCAAAAATAAATCAGTGTCATGGATAAAAATCATATATAGTCTCTTGGCAGTCTCTGTTCTGATGAAGAGCTCATTTGGGAAACAAAAATTACAAACCAAGATTCAACTGGTGGAACAGGGGATAGATTCCTGAACTTGGAGTCAGAAGACCTAAATTCAAGTCTGCCCTCAAACACTAGTTGTTAAGTAACTCTAGAAGTCAGCTTAACTTCTGTTTGCTACAGTTTCTTCAGTTTTAAGAAAGGGATAATAAATATCACCTGCAATGCAAAGTTTTGATGATCAAATAAGATAATATTTGTAAAAAGCACTTAGCACAGTGCTTGATTCATAGGAGGCACTATATAACTGCTAATGCTACCTCGAGGCTTCACCCCTATTCTAGTTTATATTTAAATACTCCTTAAAAATAAAAAGAGTAGGGGGCAGCTGGGTAGCTCAGTGGATTGAGAGCCAGGCCTAGAGATGGGAGGTCCTAGGTTCAAATCTGGCCTCAGACACTTCCTAGCTGTGTGACCCTGGGCAAGTCACTTGACCCGCTCCCCCTCCCATTGCCTAGCCCTTATCACTCTTCTGCCTTGGAGCCAATACATAGTATTGACTCCAAGACGGAAGGTAAGGGTTTAAAAAAAATTAAATTAATTAAATTAAATTAAATTAAATAATTAAAAAGTAAATGTAAATAAAATAGTATCTTAAATATGTAATTATTCAATACATTTAATGCACATATTTTTACTCAAACATAACTATTTTGCTCATATGGCTAAACATTGATTTGTAATTTTAATTTTGGTTTCCTTATATTTCACCTAAGACATGAAATATTTCAGAAAAACATTAAATGATGAATTTGGAAGAGGAGCTTTATGCAAATTTTAATTTTTTTAAATTCAGAAGTTATATGTACCACATTTTTATCACTTATGGAATTCAAATCATGAAATAAGGTCAAAAAAGTATATTTTTAAATATAAGAAATAATATAGTACGCTTAAGGTAAAACAATATCTATCTACCATTTTCAATTTAACTAGATAAATCATTTTTAATGTTGGATTTTAGCTTTAAAACCCAAATTTCTATTTGTCAAAGTGAAAATTTGATTGAATTCTCAGCCAAGAAGAGAATGAAAAAAGGTAAGTTAAAATAAGTACTATCCTTAAAAAAGATTAATAACTAATATTACAAATTCTTTCTTTTTTGAGCACAACTACAAATTTAAGTCCCAACTAAATCTTACTCCAGGCTTTTTTTACAATAAAAATGTTTTCATTAAGACTTCTGTCTAAAACTGAAATCTCTTTCATCAACTTTCCTACAAATTTTATATACTCTTATTAAGCTAGGTTGATTACTATGATAATTTCTTTAAAGTGGGTTCATCATTAACATGTATAATGTTCACTTCCTTCCCAAACATTTTGTTTGTACCTTCTCTTTTCCTTCATCCAAAAGCTGATGCAAAATAATCCTAAATATTCTATAACCTTAAGTTTTTAAAGATAAAATTCAATTAAGTGAAGATGAAATGTTTTTATTGAGTAACAAAATAGTTAACATTTCATTCACCTACATATGGCACCTACACATACAGCACATGCCTCATGCAATATTCACATCTTCATCAATCTAGTTCATAAGAAAATTATATTCTCTTAATACAAAATGGGTAGTGAAGCACTTCTTGTTAATAAGATATCCTACACATAAAAAATTATGGACTGTCACAGATTAATAAAATTTTAACATTTTATGGGGAGAAAATCTTTACCATTTTCCTAATAATACCAAAGCAGTAAGTTTCAAAAGCAATAAATATACATAATCTTTAATCATATATTTCTTTATATAACAACTCTGTTAATTACCAATTGGGGTTCTGCTGTGGCAGTATCACTGCCTCAAGTATAAACTTCAAAAACAAAAAAGCATGATTGGTGAGAAAAAGGGAAAAAAATACTAAACATGCTTAAAAAGGTTTCTATGATTTATGTTACATTACATTTGGGGGGGAAATGACACTAATTTTAACTGAATTTATGACTATAAAAATAAAAAACAACAACAAAACTATCTTGTTTTAGTCACTCATTTGGTACCTACCCTGTTCAGGCAAACTAGAAGAAGGAAAATGAAAAAAAGGAGAAAATGTGAAAAAAAATTAAGAAGACATGATGCCAATCTTCAAAAGAAGCATAGGCAATACTACACATACAGAATAAAAATCTATCTCTTCCTCAAAAAAAAAATCTACATATAGGCATATATACATATATACATATAGAGACACTACTCAGTTATGCTCAAGGTGTAGTGATCTGTATCAGGAAATCTGAAGGTAGAATGATACATAGATGGGGGGTGGGAGGGAGGACAAAGGGCAACTAAAACTGCAACCAAGAAACAAAATTTGAAGATCTTTGCCAAAAAGAAAGAAATTGAAGGGGAAGGAATTGCTTATTCTCTTTAAAATGATATACATCTTCTACACATGTCACAAAAGAGATCATCCAGTAAGTGTCAGAGAAATAAGAAACGGTAATGGTGGCTGATTACTCTCTTCTAAGGAGTACTGAGGTAGCAGCAATCATTCTGTATCTAGACCTCTCTTCAGCCAGGTGGTTCAGTGGATAGAGTGCAGGGCCTAAAGTCATGAACACTCATCTTCCTAAATTCAAATCTGGCTTCAGACACTTAAGCTATGTGACCCTAGGCAGGTCACTCCACCCTTTTTGCCTCAATTTCTTCATCTGTAAAAGGAACTGAAGAAGGAAATAGCAAACTTCAATACCTTTGCCAAGAAAATCCCAAATGAAGTCAAAAAGTGTCAGACACAACTAAAAAATTTAAAAAAAAAATGCATGCAGAGGTTTGACCAAAAAATATTAATAAAGTGATAAAACTTAATAATGAAATTACCTTTTTAGCAGTTTAAACAAAAGTATTCAATCATTCAAGAAACACTTATTAATCATCTACTATAATGGAATGTTTTGCAGGCTGTATGAAATGTACAGTTTACAGGTGGGGGAGAGAAGAAAAGTGAGAGAGAGGTGGAATAGAAGAGCAATGCATAATAATAATAAACTGAGCACATGAAAATACATTTGGTCACTAAAGAAGGGGCAGGAAGGCAGAAAAAGGTACTGATAAACTAAGGGGGAAAGTCTTGACAGGCAAGAGGAATCGGGGAAAAGGTAACATGTAATTTGAGTTCTACAAATTAGGTATCCCTCATTTGACAGATTAAGGTGACATGTCCTAGGGTCCAGAAGGAATAGAGCTGGGATCTGGATCTCATCTCCTAATTTAAAATCAGTGCTTTTCTCACTGTATTATACTCTTCAAGTGGAGTGTAGATGATTGATTACTCATCAAGAATGTTACAGATGGGATTCAGGTAAGAGTTGGATGACCTTAGAAACAAACATATAAAATGTTTATTGTTTTCATTCATTTTTTGAAGATAACAAGGAGTGTCAAAGAACTAAGGACTAACTTACATAAGCAAAAATCATAAGGTAGAAAATGTGCTTCAACAAAATTTTGCTCTTTAAAAGAATAACTGTTGACCCCCCAAAAAGGAGAAATTCAACAAGTGAATTGAAGAGGCACAAAGGCAGGAAAATGAAGAATGTGGTAGTCTAGTTTGCAGAACAAGCTGTTTTATGACAATGGGGACAGTGATAGCAACAATGACAACTAATACTGCTATAGTACAGTATTTTAAGGTTTACAAAGTGTCTCAAAACACTTCCTCACTGTGTAACTTTGGGCAAGTCACTTGGCCACAACTGCTTGACCCTTACTGCTCTTTTGCCTTGGAACTGGTAATCAGTATGGATTCTAAGACAGAAGGTAAGAATTTTTTTTACAAATCAGAATGAATGATGCTCATCTTGGCCATCTATTATAACACTCATTTTTGCAAATGAGAAAACAAACTCAGCTTAGGCTCAGAAAGTTAGACTAAACTATAAATGACTTGCCTATACCTTCACAGATAGTGTCAGGATCAAGATTTGACTTAGAGATTCTACCAGATATTTAAGGATCAACTAATTGCAATGGTAAATAAATTATTTGGAGGAGCAGATAAAGAAAGAGTTTTGCTAAATTCTTTTCATGAAATAAATATGGAGCTGATAACTAAACCAAGAACAAAAACAGAGAAAGAAAATTCCAGTCCGCTCATTAATGAATATGGAAGCAAAAATCCTAAATAAAATAATAGCCAGGAGACAACAACAATATGTCACAGGAAGATAATACATTGTGACCAAATAGGATTAACACAAGGAATGCAGGGATAGCTTAATATAAGAAAAACTACCAATAATACTGATAATGTTGATAACAAAAATAACAAAAACCATATGATTATCTCAATCAGTGCAGAAAAAGCCTTTGAAGGAATACAATACACCTTCTTATTAAAAGCACTAAAAAGCATAGATATAAATGGATTTTTAATGATATAAAGCATCAACCTAAATCCATCAGCAAGTATAATTTGTAACAAGCTAGAAATTTTAATATTTGCTATTTCTGGTCTATATACTTCAAGAGACAATTTGAGAGTGAGGCTTTCCTTACTATTTTCCTAAGAAAAGTTAAAGAATTAAGTAGTTCCTCTGCTTTTTTTTTTTTGCAGCATTATCATCATATGACTGTCTGGCTAGTCTCCTCTTTTTGCTACATTTAAAGAAATTATTAAGACTTAAATTTTATAGGAAGAAGTACCCCACTGTCTAAAAATAATTTAAAGAGTAATTTAATTCAGGACCCTTTGTGATCAGTAACTTATACTTTAATTAACTAAACACTGAATTCATGGTATCAATAATTTCAGTTAATTCTGACACAATATTTTTACTATATTCATTTATGAGTACAATCCAAGTTATGCTATAGGAAAAATACAAATAATTAGCAATCAAGAAAACTAATCAAGCCTTAAGCATTTTTAAATGTAAATTAAAGTCTGAAAAAACAAGATAACCAAAACCAACTAATTACTGAAGTAGAGTTCCAAAGCACAGAAACACTTTACTGAAGAAATAAACATTCAAAAGCATTTTAGAGCAAAAAACATTCAAGAGCCCTTTAAAAACACATTTCTTGGTAAGTGACTGATGAATTCTAGTGTCTCTTCCAACTCTCTCAAAAATTAAAATAGATCTGGGGTCAAATCATTTTGAGAGTTCCCTTTAGATCCCTTCTTGTTCTCCTGTCTTGGAATCTATTCTAAAATAAAAGGTAAAAACTAAGAAATGAGGAAAGAAAAAAGAAAAGAAAAAAGGTAGAACAGCTAGGAGGTTGAGTGGATAGAGCCTCGCCTAGAGACAGGAGGTCTTGGGTTCAAATTTGGCCTCAGATATATCACTTAGCTGTGGAACCTTGGGCAAGTCACTTAACTCCAATTGCCTACTCCAGTGGTGATGAACTTTTTAGAGACTACATGCCATTCCCTGCCTCCAAAGACCACATGCCATATCGCAATACCCCCCACCTTACCCCATACAGGAGGGAGAAATTGTTCCCATTAGGCTGCTGGGTGGAAGGGTGGAGGAAGTAAGGAAAATCCTCAGGGAATGTACAGAGGGGAAGGGGAATGGCCTGAGGCACTCTGCTCCCCTCCAGCTCTGCTACCTGTGAGTCACCCACCTTACCCCAGTTCACTCCCAATGGGCTGCTGGGCAGAGGTGGGGGATGTGAAAAAATGTCATCAGGTACGATGGGGAGTGGGGGGTGGGGGGCGTACAGCTCTGCCTGAGGCCCTCTGCCTTTATAATAACGAACTCTGGGGCCCATGGAGAGTGCTCTGTGTGCCATCTTTGGCATCTGTGCCATAGGTTTGCCATCATTGATGTAGCCCTTACTATCCTTCTGCACTGATTATAAGACAGAAGGTAAGAGTTTAATAAAAAGTGAGAGAGTTCCCTCCAACAATGCTGATTTCAACCCATCCTTGTGTGCCTATCCCTATTAAATTCTATCCATGTCTTGCCAAAAGTAAAGCACAGAGAGGGCAGCTCAGCCAACATACTGAAAGTCTTCAATTTCTCCCAATATCATCAGGAGACCATGAAGTGCCATAGCTGTCTACCTGTTTCATCCCTTACTCTTGCTATAATTAACTCTTCTTTTCTTCCAGTCACAAAATCCTTCGGTATTCCTATTTTTCCTTCCAACTATAAGAAATATATATGAATTTATTTCACAATTTCAAAAGATTTGTGATTTCATTATCACGAGTGATCTCCCTTCACTGACACAGAGAAAGGACAACCCCTTCATACCCAAACTAAATAAGTTCATCACTTGTTTCATCTTCTAGTGAGGAACCTCTCCAAATTTGATTAGGCTGGTTCTGGAACATTAGTACATTCTGAGACCAGTATTCAAAGTCTTTCCAAATTAGAATTATCTGTCAAATGTTGTACTTCATTGGCATGGCCTGAATGAACTCAAGGCCACATTCACACGACAATAAGGTAGACTTAAAATAGCTAGCTTGTTTAACATCTGATCTAAAGTAAATAGGATTCCAGATTTGGATTTTTACCAAAAAAATCCATGTCCCGCAACCAACATTGTCCCTCTAACCAAAGGAGGGCAGGAATTGTTCATGCCACATCACTACTGAGGGGCATTCAATAAGTTATTGACCTTACAGGCCATTATAAGAAGCAATATCAGATTTGGAAT
The DNA here is from genome assembly GCF_016433145.1 of Gracilinanus agilis. Taxonomy (NCBI): domain Eukaryota; kingdom Metazoa; phylum Chordata; class Mammalia; order Didelphimorphia; family Didelphidae; genus Gracilinanus; species Gracilinanus agilis. The sequence continues at coordinate 578,455,950 of NC_058132.1, forward strand.
CAGGAAGACATAGGTTCAGATCCTCTCTCTGAGACACCTACTAGCTGTGACCATGGACATATCACTTAATTTCTCTGAGTCTTTTTCCTCATCTATAAAATGGGCATCATAATACACTTAATTCTCTAGTTTGTTATAAAGGTCAAATAAGATTATTCTATTAAGTACTTTGCAAACTTAAAAGCATTATGTAAATGTCAGTTATTAGTTATTAAAAATGGAAAAGTACATGAATAAAAAATGGAAATGGAATGCTTCCCTGGGTCAGTATAATAAATAGTACCCTGCTGGCCTATCCTGAAAGCCACTACCTCTTATATGCAATCAGGTTTAATTTATAAGGTAACATGCTTAAGAGAACAGTGTATGATTCAAAGTACTATATTTTCTCAAATGTAATTACATGATTTAAGAATGAAACCATTAGTATAGCAAGTTAAGGTTAAAATATCTTAAATAAAAAATTAAATTATAATAACTAAATTAATAACTGATCCAATACAATAGAGTAAGTTGAATGAGGTTCTCAATCCAAGAAAATACTGGTAAACTAAATCTGTATCTCTATACAAGTTTTCTTCGAATGAATTTATGCTATTATTCATTGCACTAAGTGTTAATATTATATAAGTTTGTCTATTACTATCAATTTTCTACAGAATCAAATAGTTGGCCAGGTGTGACAGAAATGCTGAAGAGGAACAATTGAAGAATTTCTATCTCATCAGTCTCCAGAGTTAATAGAAAAGTTCCATTAAAATCAATGGAGCATTTCCAAAACATCCAACAACTCTGAATCTGACAGAAAGTTTCCACTGAAATCAGTGAAGCATTCTCATCAAATACTCAGGATTTACTAAACCATAGATCAGTCTTATTCATTTCAATAGTCCTGAGAAAGAATAATACAAGTTTTAGGGTTGTTTTAGGAAGTTCTTTGATATAAGCACAACATAGGCATTTGGTGTAACCACAATTTTTCAATCAAATATAACTGGCAGATATTAAATATATAGTGCAATCCAGATATTACCAATGGCTTTATAAAGTCCTAGAAAACTATTTGGTTTCACAAGTATTTAGATATTATGACTCCCTCCATAATCAAGACCAAGATTGAAAAGATACCTTAAAAATCATTTTAATTTTTTAAAAATCATAAATCTTTCATCTGAATCAAGTTTTGTTGAATAAAATATTTCACACACTTGACTCACAAATACTTTTCTATGGTCCTACTATATGTGTGAGTTTTTCTACAGACAAATAAGTTTTCATTAATAATACAACAACAGTTCAAGATAATTCAACAGACCTATGTTAAGTACCTACAATGAACAAGGCATAATATTTAATACTGAAAAAAGTAAAACAAAAAGTCCCCTCAAAGAACATACATTCTTCTGAGGGCAACCTGTACACAAGTAAATATAAGAAGAAAAGTGGGGAAGTATTCAATAAAGGCCTTATGCACATGGTAGCACCTGTGCTGTGATTTGAAAAGGATTCTGTAAAGTATAAATTAATATGCCAGGCACTGATGATCCCTTTGCAAAGGCATTAAGGTAAGAGGGACCACTACTTAAAGAAAATAGCTAGCAAGTCAATTTGACTTTAACAAAAATTGTATGAATGAGTGATATGAAGTAGGTCTTCAAAATAAGGGGTAGAAAGATTATGAAGGGTTTTGAATGCCAAGCTGAGGGGTTTACATTTACCCAAGAGGCAACAAAAACACATAAGAGATATAGATATATACTTTTTTTAAAAAATGGAATTACATGATCGAATCAATATTCTGAGTCAGTGATGGTAGGCATTTTAGAACCTTTTAGAGACTATATGTTGTGCCCTGCCAGCCCCTCACTGTGTGCAGTGCCCTGCCCCCCACCAGAGACAGAGTGCTCCCAGCTGGCTCATGGGGGATATGGGGGGGTGCCTCCTCCCACTACAGGGACCCACTGCTGCATCCAGCTGCTCTGGGGGGCTTTGCAAGACTAAAGAAGACTAGTAGGGTTGAAAAGATGGGAGAAGGCTAAGGGAGTAGGCGGCTTCTTATTATAAGTAGGATGCATGCCCTTGTTGAGTCCAATTCAAATGTAGCCCCACAGGATGCAATCTCAGAGCCTTTAGGCTGCTTATATTTGTCTAACAACGGTGCACATGTGACACAAGTGCCATACTGGGAATGGGGCTGCCTATTAGGCTGTGACCCACATGGGGATAGAAGCAGGGGGCAGCGGGAGTAGTGCAGTTAGCCTTGGTAGGGAATGGGGTCACCCCCCCCCCCCCCGAGACTGGTGGCTGGTGGGAAAGGAAAAAAGTTGAGATCTTTTAGGGGGTGGGGCCAGGCCTGCTGGTGGGAGAGGAAACCCCCCCCTCCCAACCTCCTGCAGCCCCTAGTCCCAGAGAGGGGAAGGTGAGAGGGAGGGGAGTGGCCCAGGTGCCCTGCTCAGGGGAAGGAGTAAGTGCTTCCATTGGGCTACTTGGGCAGAGGCATGGTGGAGAGAGGGACGGGAGCAGCTCTGCCCAAGTCCCTCTGCCTTTCTAGTAACTAATTCTGGCAGGCAACAGCACACATACCCACAGAGAGGTCTCTACATGCCAACTTTCATGTGTCTGCCATAGGTTCAGCATCATGGTTCTAAGCCCATTAACTCTGGAATCTCATGGAGGAAAAAAGTGGGAAGACCAATCAGAAGGCTACTGCAACAATCTCAGAGATATGTAATGGGGCCTAAACTGAAGTAGAGGTTATGTGAATGGAGACAAAAAAAACAGATTTGATATAAAGGCAAGTTCAATAAGATTTGGTAACTGGATAAAGAGGTTCAAGTTACGGAAAAAGTCAAAGATAGGGGGCAGCTGGGTAGCTCAGTGGATTGAGAGCCAGGCCTAGAGACAGGAGGTCCTAGGTTCAAATCCGGCCTCAGACACTTCCCAGCTGTGTGACCCTGGGCAAGTCACTTGACCCCCATTGCCTACCCTTACCAATCTTCCACCTATAAGTCAATACACAGAAGTTAAGGGTTTAAAAAAATTTAAAAAAAAAAGTCAAAGATAACACCATGCATGTTGACCAACATACATCACTGCCAAGCTAATGATGCCTGCAACAGAAAGGGTAAAGTTTGGGGAATTGTTTCTTTTTGGGGGGGGGGATTTTTTAAGGGAAGGGGATATATAGTAAGTTTGTTTTGACATGATGAATTTGAAATACCTTCAAAATATCCAAGTAAAGCTATTCAGAAGGAAGTAATTAAATAATTAGGGGTGTGTGTGTGTGTGTGTGTGTGTGTGTGTGTGTGTGTATCAAGAACTCTCAAGAAGAGATTTAGAAGAGAGGTAGTGATGCAGCAAAGGATACTAAAGAGCAGTAGGAGTAGGAACAAGTGAGAAAAATGTCTCAAAAGCCAAGGAAAGAAAAAAAGGGGTTTGTGAAAAATGAAGAAAGTTTGATAAATAAGAAAAAGCCACTGGATTTTGTTATTAAGAGATTCTGAACAACTTTGAAAAGAGAAAAGTCAGCAAAGTGTTTCTGTAAAGAGGATACATTTATGTAATATATACACACACATAAACATAAACATGCATATGTATATATACACACATATTCACACAAAGCATTTCACAGTTTATAAAGTACCTTCCTCACAACTCTATGTTAGGTATTTCAAATATAATTGTCCCAATTTTACAGATATATAAATTAAGGTTCTAAAAGGTAGAATGACTAAAGTTGAGCTAGACACAAAGCTGGGACAACATAAGTGCTTGATGAATGCTTACTAACAGACAAAAGCAGAATCTTCTAACTCCAACCACAATACTTTTCCCATTAAACTACACTATCTTTCCCAGGGTACCCTTGAAGAAGTCCTTAACATTATTCTCAATTTACTACAACTTCTCTTTCAAAAATACAAGATTTATAGCACATTCAAAGACATACGGTAAGAGATAACAATGACAACTTTTCTCAATCTTTTTTATTCCTGCTTAATTACATTAATGTAATTTTAAATATAACACCCTGTAAATCATAATAGTTCCATTTTGGATTTAGTGTACTTATCAACCAAACATAGAGGAAAAATGATCAAATTTACTAGACAAATTTTTTCAATCATTTTTAAATTGCTTTTTCTACACCTACCAAAATAGAGGATAACAGTATATATATCACAGTATTGGCAAATAATATGTAAAATTTTGGCAAATATCTTTAAAATATTTATAATAGCATCTAACAGGGCTGCTTGGATCAAATGAAATAAAAGTTTTGCTTTGAAAATATTAAAGAATTACATCAATACTGGATATTACTATTATTATTATTTTCCAGTTTTCAGAATAATTCTTATCTCCCGAATTACTAACTTCTTTTTCTATTTCACCTATGACTTAATTGTTACTAGGAGGTATCGATAAGGAAATATCAGTGCAGATCAGAATCTGCCCTGAAACTTATGGTTTCAGAGTTGGTCCCAAAGCTAATAATTTGTCAGAGCAAAGATCTGAATCTGAGTATTCTTGAATCTTAGAATAGCTCACTATTCAATATTTCATTCTCCACCTTTCTATATAAGTAATAAGATGTTGGTTACTAACTTTCATTACATAAAATCCAATAAACATATTTCAGAGAGCTACAAAACAATTTTAACATAGATATGTGAGTTGAAGACATTTCATTATCCTTAAAAATTATTTAAGTATATGCAAGTCTATAGTATTATATTTTTAAAATTCTTTTGTTTGAAATAACACAAGTAACTACCAAGCATTCAATTTACACAAGAAGGTTACTTTGAAAAAAACGAAGTATAAAAAAGAGTCCCAAGAATCTGGCTTGATTTCATTTTTTAAAAAAAATGGTGAAACAGGAGATAATTCAAACCATGTTATAGCACAAATGAATATTCTGTCACTAGTTCTAAAAAATCAGTTTAATTCAAAACTAAAAAAAGTAAAATTACAAATTTCACCAAAAAAGGAAACTAGTGAATAATTCTAACAGTTCTCTTTTGTTCTATATGTGATGTCAGGAGTATTATTAAAGCAAAAATGCTTGCAAATAAATATCATTTCAAGGAAGTTTCAATCTACTCACAATACTTATCGTTTTAGAACACAATAAATGTAAGCCCCCCTCCCAAAAAAAGCTGAAAGGGATTGATTCATTCATTCATTCATAGCTAATTCAAATCAAAATAGGTAATAATCGCAGGAAAGAATTATACATAATCAAGGGCAAACTAGTGCTCTTGACTAATGACTATTTATTACATAAATTATAGTAAGAAGTCAACTCACATTTATAAAACTATACACAAGCAAAATATGCCTATATAATGAAACAATAACACAAGAATGAAAAATTCCTATTTCAACCAGTGGAACACGTATATGAGATATTTAGCCAGTTAAGAGTTTAAAACACCCTTTTCAAAACTGATAATCCACAAAACACTTTTCACACAAATAAAGTTAGATCTAAACAACTGGAAAAACATTAATTGCTCATGCTTAAGCTAAGCCAATACAATAAAAATGACAATTTTACCTAAATTGATATATTTATTCAATGCCATACCAAACTACTAAAAAAATTCTCACAGAGCTAGAAAAAAATTATAATCCAAAAGAACAAAAGATCAAGAATATCAAGGAAATTAATGAAAAGAAATGTGAAGGAAGGTGGCCTAGCAGTACCAGATCTTGAATTGTTATTACAAAGCAATAATCATCAGAACAATATGGACTAAGAAATAAAGTAGTGGGATCAGAGGAATAGATGAAGTACACAATAATAAACAGTATGAAATAACCATAGTACTCTTGTGCTTGATAAATAGAAAGATCCAAATTTTGGGGACAAGAACTCACTCTTTAAAAAAAATCTACTGGGAAAACTGTAAAAAAAATTGGCAAAAATTAGGTATAAATCAATATCACACGAATTACCAAGATAAAGTTAAAATAGGTATATGATTTAGATATAAAGGGTGATAACACAAGCAAATTAGGGGAGTGCAGAATAGTTTGTCTTTCAGATCTATGAATAAAGGAAGAATTGTTTTACCAAATCAGAGAGACAGAGAAAGAGGGAGTACACATTGCAAGATATTAACTTTGATAACATTAAATTTAAAAGGTTTTGCACAAATAAAACCAATAGCCAAGAGAAAACTGGGGGGGAAAGTTTTATAACAAATTTCTCTGATAAGGCCTCTATCCCAAATATATAGAGAACTGAATCAAATTTGTAAGAATATGAGTCATTTCCCAACTGACAATCAAAGTATATGAAGACGCAGCTTTCAAAGAAGAAATCAAAACTATCTGTAGCCATATAAAAAAATGCTCTAAATCAACTAATTAATGAAATGCAAATTAAAGCAAATAAGGTATCATCTCATACCTATCAAATTGGTTAATATGACACAAAAGGAAAATGGCAAATATTGGAAGGGATATGGGAAAACTGGAACATTAATGCAGTTAGTGGAATTGTGATCTGATCCAACCATTCTGGAGAAAAATGTGGAACTATGCCCAAAAGGCTATAAAACTGTGCATACTTTTTGACCCAGCAGTACTATTATTAGGTCTGCATTCCAATAAGATTTTTTTAAGTGGAAAAGACCTATATGAACAAAAATATTTATAGTGGCTATTTTTGTGGTAGAAAAGAATTAGAAACTGAGAGGATGTCCATCTATTGGGGACATTTTTAGCTACTGCTAAACAAACTGGGCTATATGACTGTGATGGAATACTCTTGTGCTATAAGAAATAATAAGCAAGATGCTTTCAGGAAAACCTGGAAAGACTAACATGAATTGAGGCAAAGTAAGCAGAACCAAAAGAACATTGTAGAGTAAGACCAATACATTCATTCTAAGATCCTTCACATAAGTTGAAAATCACATATGAAAGCAAACCCTATTGTTTAATATGTATTTCTTACATGAACAAACTTGGACACTTTACAACTTTTCTTAGGCTTATGAGAGTTACCAGCATCACTATTGTTTGGAGCTTTTTTTTTTCCTTTGGGACCATTATTAATAAACTAAATAGTGTTAATGAAACAAAGTGAAACACTGCTCTGATGTGGAAACAACATGTTACAAGTGAGATTTCCAGACAAAGAGTGAAGCTACAGGAGCTAATGCAGCAGCAAAAGAATATAACTGATTAGGCAAACTGTTCCACAACTTCATGCCATTTAGAAAAATGATGCAGATGTAGCATATATTTTTTTTTAATTTTATGGGGGGGGGTGCCTTATTTTTTTAATAACCTATTTTGTATGCCTGCATTCAAATGTGTTAAGTTACAGCAATCTTATATAATGATCAGTTGTGAATGACTTTATTATCAGCAATACAAGGATACAAGATGATTCTGAAGGACATATGATGAGAAATGCTATACACCAAAGAAAGAACTGATAGAATCTGAATAAAGAGTGAAGTATACTTCATTTTTCCTTTATTTTTCTTGGAGGTTTTTTGATCTCTTTTCTTTTACAACATGACTAATATGTAAATATATTTTGTCTGACTACAAATGTATAACCTATATCAAACTGCTTGCCTTCTCAATGAAGGGTAATAAGAAACAGGGGAAAGAGAAAATTTGGAACTGAAAATTGTAAAAAACAAAAATAAAAGTTAAAAATTGTTTTTACATAAAATGGGAAAAAAGGAATATTTTTAATTTTTAACTGACATTTTATTATTATTTATATTATATATACTTATATTACGTATTATATACCTATATATAATATATTAATCAGTTATTAATATATTATATATATTATATATGTGGGAGATTATACCTACAATTTGGGTTTCTTTGAAAGTTTATTCTAAAGCAAATAATCTAACTAATGGCTTAGGAATGGAAGGTAAAACTAATCAGTAATCCAACTATCATCACAAGTTATGAAAATTTAATTAGCAGTTCCTCTTTATAAATACTGTTTCAGCAATCAATAGACTAGGGCAAAATACAAAAAGAAGTAAAAGAATTCATGCCATTAAGATATTCCCTACATATTCCTTGGGCAAATCTATGTGACTATTCAAGAAAAAATAAATTAATTTAATATTGGTAGTATTTTTCCTCCAATTTCAAAAATTCATTATCAGATAAACCAGGTATCTAAAGATTGGAAATGCACTAGTATGAAATTATAAATTTGAGAGCAATGACATTAATGTGTGGTACTGAAGATTAGACAAAACACATGAGAACTTTAGGGAACTAAGTCTGCCACTTAGATTCTAGGCCAGAATAAAACCTTCTGGCTAACTACAGGCTTTGAGGCACCTAAGAAAACCAATTCAAACAATCCCTACAGTTCTTCAAAGAAAAAAAGATCCTCTACAGGAAGAAAAGGTAACTTGTGCCTTCCTTTTTGATAGCATATGAAAAATTGTACAAGACTGCAATAACTCTTTACAAAGAGCTCACCTTTCCTAATATCTAATATAAATCTTTCCTTTCAAAACTGCTGCATGGTAAAAAGTCCAATGCCTCTCCTCTCCTCTCCAAAAAAACATATTTGTCATGACAGCACTTTCAAATGTGGCCCTTTTCTAGTCTCCTGATAAGAATTTCTTTTAAGAGTCAAAGTAAATGGTATAATCAGCTCTATAAGGAAGAGTTCTGCAGGTAAGTAATCATATTAAAGCTATATAATTTAATTTTAAAAGTATTAAATAATGAAAGTTTACTCAGCAATTGAGACATTCATTTTTTTAATTGTCACTGCAAAATGTTAATTTAAGATCAAAGTGGAAAAGATTCCTTTTATAGAAGACATATATTACAAACCACAGTCCTAGTGGTTTTAGAATACAATTACTCCTCTCTCAAACAAAAACATGCATTAATATATGCTGGGGGCCATCAAAACCCACCCTGTCTGACATGGTCACAGGGGGGACCTCCAGGAAGTGCATGGCAGCCTCAGGAAGGAAGGAAACCCCTCACACAGATACCCCTGTGTGACTCTTCTCTTACTAACACTCCTTATTTTTGGAATTATTGTGATCAATATCCCTACTCAGCCCCAGGGAAAATCAGAAGAACAGTAAAGGCTGTTACTAGAACCCTCAGAGGTCCCCTACAGACTCCTAGGAAATTCCCACCTTTATATGCAGTAATAAAGAAATTCCCCTAGAAGTCACTTCACAACAAGCCAGCAATTAGTGAGTTAATGTTAAAGATTTTAAAACCCTAACTTAGATCTCCCATACACAGGTGCCTGCAAAAACAGACCAGAATAGTCTCCAAGTTTCCCCCCTACCTGATCCCTGATTCTGTTTGTTACGTTAACATAAAAGAACAACGAATGATAAATGGAGAAACTGTCTCCCATGAAAAGGCCTGTACATTCCCACCATTGTAGCCCAAGAGATTCATCAAACACACCTTGAAAAATATTGAAAGTCACTGGAGAATAAAATGTTGTAACAAAGTTAATGTATGACTTAATACACTGACTCTAAGAAAAGATGTATGATGAGAATGGATGAGAATGGATTCCCATGCCAACATTATGTGTGACCTCAAAGCGTATAAGAAAATGTATAAAAATAAACCTTACTCAAGGCAGAGCAGAGCAATATTCATGATGCCTGCCTAGCTGAAGTTAAAACCATCACTCATTCATCTAAACATGCTGACACTGTCCCACAACCAAGTTTTCCTGGACTGTGGGGGTTTTTTTACTCCCGCAAATATACAAAACACACACACACACACACACACACACACACACACACACACACACACACACACACCATCCAAGNCACACACACACACACACACACACACACACACACACACACACACACACAAAACAGTGGTAAAAGCACTGGCTATGGAGTAAAAGGACCTGGAGACAAACTCCACCTCTGATGCTTCCTAGGAATGACCTTAAACAAGTCATTTATTTCCTGGATCTCAATTTCCTCATCTGTAAAATCTGAGGTGTCTGGCACTAGATCTTTGATCCTATTACAAGTACAGCAAGGTTGACACAATGCAGAAAGTCCCAGACTCATAGACAGAAAAACCTGAGTACAAATCTAGGTTTAGACACTTACCAGCTCTGAGACCCTGCACAAGTCATATATATGCTGTCAAACACAATTTCCTCATCTATAAAATGGAAATAACAGCACTTGCCCCTATGAGTTGATGTGAAGATAAAATAAGATTAATAAAGCACACTGCAAACTTTAAAGTCCTATATAAATGCTAGCTATAATTAACTAATATGCCTTCAACTTCAAAAGATACAGATTTTGTTATGGGTTTTCCCTCAAATGACACAGTGCACAAACTCCTAATGCCTTAGAGATGTCCTATGCTTTCTAAAGCACTAAATTAATCTGCTTTTCATGAATCTGAAATCTGAAAAGTTTTCATATACACCAACACATTGAAATTTGCTGGAACCTCCCCCTAACCCCTCCTTCAGAGCTGTGTTAGTCATTGTTTGTTAGTCACTGGCCCTCTCTTCTCTACTGTCACCATCTATTTGTTCACCACCATTGTCACCACTCTAATCACTACCATTTCTGAAAATATCCACCATGCTGTCCCTCTTTTTTCCCCCTGTTATGGTGTACTGGGTATCATATCTTCTGGACTTCAGCTCTCAACTCTCTCTTGGGCACTTAGAGGGGCTGTTTCTTTTGCTACCAAATGTGTATTTTTCTCCCCAGCTTCTTCCAGGTCCATAAGTGGTTTAAAAAATATTAGGGTAATGAAAATGAATTTCTAGATAGCCAAGGTTTCACTATAACATGTCAAACCAAAATAGCAAGTTATGACACCCTACAAAAAAAAATCACTTTTTTGTAGGGAACCTTAAGTAAAAGGGGAAAATCTTAATATGGTTATACTATTATGGTTTTTGAAATCTCACTATGCAATTTTTACTTGACTTAGCAAATACTGCTGAGTTAAAGGAGAAAATATTTTTCATCCTGCTGAGATAGCAAGTTTCTTTTTATACCCTTTCTTGCTTGAAGCAGTCAAGTCTACAGGCAGTTCAAACTAGATTTATGGTTTATTCACCAAAAATCACTGCAAACAGCACATCAAGACCTGAAACTTGCAGGGTCCAACAGAATATCTAATAGTTCTTAACAATTTACAATGATAGTACAGGAAACAAAGTATACAACTTATACTATAAGCCAAAAGGTCAACAAGGTTTATTACCTTTATATATTGCAATGTCACAATCCATATAAACCAGTATGATAGTTGTTGACTCTATGTTAAGAGAAGTAGAAAAATATTCTAGAGAGGAAGATACCATGTATAGGATCCATCACACTTTGAATACAAAGTACTACCTGTTAACAATATCACATATTCTATTTTATATAGTTTTTCAAAAAGAAGAAACACAGGACATCAATAACATTTAAATGAAAATTGTGGTAAAAAAAAAACTCTAGGACTTCAAACAAAAAGGAAAACACTCTACCTTATTTTTCACAACTTACCATAAAGACAAAATGAATCAATAAAATGTTTTTTAATTTTTAAAAAAAATTCTATGAATAGGACATCATTTATACCAAGATTCATGTGTAACCAATATGTCAATTCTTATTCAACAAGGTAAAGACTACAGCAAAAGAGGCAGTATGGTTAAGTTCAATCACACTAGCAATATTATTTTGTTGGATTCACAGAGCAATTTCCAGGGCCTATGGATCAACTGTTAGCTTTGCTATTATGAAATGTTAAGATGGTCTACAAAATAAGAGATGGAGTGGAGGGGTGAAGGGAAGAGGAAGAGGATGATGATTGAGGCCCCTTCCTAAGCCAAAAGGATTTTTATTATGAGCTTTTTATACCAGTGGTCATGAAAGCGTGAAGTGTAGCATGATCCAAAGGAATGTGTGATCAACCAATCAGGAGGTGGGAAGTTCGAATCCCAATCTCCCAGCAATAGTCAATTATGTAAGACTTGTCTCCAAAATTACCACATGTACCCCTCACTCATTATCATTAAAACTGTGCAAGCTTCCAATTCCCTCAATTCTACACCTTAATTCAGTCAGTCCCTCACAGCAGTTATTACCTATCCCCAATCCCCTGGTACTCAGAGCAAGAGCTGCTCAGATGTCATAGGAAAAATCCCCTTTCCCCATCTTCCGTCCCTTGGAAGACCATGGGGCTATGATAGGTGTTTCACAGAAAGAAAAAAAGATTGGCAGCCCCACTTTTTGTTCCTTCTTCCTTTCCCTTTTGGGTGGCACAGGATGAGCAAGCATAGACAGATTGTATCACAGATCTCATTTCATTATCTCCCTCCATCCTGTCCCACTCCTTCTCTTAGGAATTCTGTCTTGGGGTAGAGAGGGAGGCACCATCCTTCCAGGAACATAAGTTCATGACCACTGTGCCATCCTCTCACATATATGTGTGTGTGTGTGTGTGTACATATATACACAGATATAAAAGATGCTATCTTGTCATATCTCTCATATTCACCTCTTTCTGTCCATTTAAATAACCCCTACAATAATCTGGGCCTTACTTATCCCTTGCTTGGCATTTTGAATAATCACCTCCTTGCTTAGCCACCTCCCCAATCCAATATACTCTCCCCATAATTGCAACAGTTATTTTCCCAGCGTCCAAGTCTAACTGCCACATTCACCTCACCCTTCCCTGTTCCCAGCCCTACTCAATAAACTTCAATGATTTCCTGTTACTTCCAAGATCAAATATAAAAGCCTTGATGGTCATTTAAAGTCCTACAATATGGCCTAACCACTTCCCTCCCATTCTACATTTTTGCTGTTCCTCTCACTCAAACAAAAAAAAAAAACAACTAAAATACTGAAACATGAATAAGAAATCAAAGGATGATAATGATAGCTTCCATTTTAAGCAGATCCACATAAAGAAGTATGGATTTATTCTGAAAACTTTGCTTTGAGTTTAAATCAAAGATAATTTACTTTTTTTTTGTTTTTGTGGCTTCTGCAACATATATGAAGAATATCTACCCACAGAGAAACATAACTCCTGATGGAAAGCTATTGCTTTTATTGCCTGTTATGTCCTATTATTTGATTCTTGTATTGTGTACCTTTTCATTTTTAAAAAAACCACATTTAAAAAAGAAATTTGCCTCGTAGCTACATTGATAAAATAACTAAATTATTGATGAATATTTTTATGTCAGCCTTATTCTCCAAGTCACAGATTTTCTAAAATGACTTAGATAATGATGAAACATTTATTTCTACTACCCAAGCAAAAAGATTTTTATAACACTGATAATTTTATATTGTTTATTTCATCTTTAATCTTTCAAATTACTTTTTCATAATGTAGACAATATTTTTCATACATATGTATATAATTTGGAAATAAACATGCACATAGCAGGTTGTAGGCTCAAACATATTTTACTGATAGGGATGAGCAGTCAAAAAAGTCTGAAGACCAGCATTGAGTCAAAAATGACCAAGAGATATTCAAGGAAAACATTTTTCTATACTTATCTTTTTTGCTATGTTTTCTTTGGCCCTGAACAAACTCATGTCTAACAAAAGTTCAACTTTGTTTAATGCTTTCAAATTCAGTAAATTCCTAAGTCTGTAATTTTTCTCTCAGATATAGTTTCAAGAACTTATCACATAAAATTAGATTAATTCAAATGTTTGAAGTTAACATTAAAGTACCTAACCCAAAAATTACATTTATAATACAATTTAACTGCATAGAATAAAGCAAAAGCTTTATATAGAAATGTATAATTATTAAATTGTATCTTGTGCTGTCTGTGTCAGTATAAAGCTGGCTTTTAGGATCTCTTCTAATTCTGAAGTTATAGGATTATTTGAGCTAGCAAATTAATGTTTTTCAGTTTTAGAAAAATAACATTTTTAAACTTAAACTTTTCATTGGGGACAAAAATCTTTAAAATGTTGAAGTTAAAAAGGATGTTGGCTTTTCTTTTAGATAAATTAATAGGTTTTTATTTTAAATAAAAAGTGGCAAAGATAGCTCAACATAATGGATAAAAAGTTAAGAAGACTTTGATTTCAGACTTGCCTTTGGCCTATACTAGCTGCATGACCATGGTCAGGTCACTGAAAGCTTTCAATATCTCAAGCAATGCTCTTAGATGCTAAGTTACAAACAAGCTATTTATCTGCAACATCAAAGGGAGTTGATGCGCTGGGAGTCTCTTGTATTAATGAATTGTAGGCCCAAATGAACACACGCAAATGTGTGTGTATCTATACACACAAACATGTAGGAGTCTAACACATGTTTCTTAGAAACTTAACTTCAAAGAATATGTACACATAATCATTGGAAAAATCTATAGGAAGAACCAGAATCAATCAGTCCATGACCATGAAAAGGTAGTCTTACTAAAAATATGGAAAAATCTTCTGTGGTATAGCAAGCTAGATACAAAGACAAAGCCCAAATGGAGCTTCTAATAGCCAGGAGAGATGTGATGTACTTATATAAATATATACAAAATAGATACAAAATAGACACAAGAAAAGGCACTAGCAGCTGGGAGAAAGGCCTCTTGTAGAAGGTAGCTATCAAGCTGACCCTAGGAAAAAACTGGTTTTAAGAGGCAGAAATGGGGTAGTATATTCTAGGAAAGAACAAATGTTATCAAGTTCAAGTTCCTTGCACTATGATTTTTTTTTAGATCTCTGACAATGGACAAGTCAATTAATCTATCTCAGAAGATTATTAATTTGATTCAACAATTATATTTTAAGGAGGTCCCTGATAAACTGGAGTGTCCAGAAAAGGGCAATCAAGAATGCTGACAAGCCTCAAAATTATGCTGTATAGCAGTTCTTAGCTAAAAGTTTGTTAAGTTATGAGGATTTTTTAAAATACTCTAATAACTTTCAATATAGTCAGTTTCCTCTGTAATTTGCTATGTTTTATTTTATGCATTTATAAACATTCTGATAAAAGACCCATAGGCTTTACCATACTGCCAAAGAGGTCCATGAGGACGAAAAATATTAAATCTTTTTCGTAGGATTGATTAAAGAAACTAGGGATGTTTAAACTATTGGGGGCGGGGGAAGGAGACATGACAGCTATCTTAAGGCACTTAAAAAGCTGTACAAGAAATGAGATTAAAATATTTTGCTTGGTTCAAAAGAATAAAACTAGAAACAATGGAAAAA
Organism: Gracilinanus agilis; assembly: GCF_016433145.1. Lineage (NCBI taxonomy): Eukaryota > Metazoa > Chordata > Mammalia > Didelphimorphia > Didelphidae > Gracilinanus > Gracilinanus agilis. Next base: position 578,471,186 of record NC_058132.1, read on the forward strand.
AGTTCCAGAGGACCAAAATTAAGCTCAATATAAGGAAAACTTAACAATTACAGATAGGAAGAAGTGGTATGGTTTCCCTTTCAACTAAGACCTTCAGTCAAAAGGCCATAAGCTATCCTCTAATTCTTAGATTCTGTTATCATATTAAGTATATGCAATGTGTAAGGCATTTGCTGGGCAGATGCTGCATCCAAGAGGCTTATAAATTACACTAGGAGTATGTCAACTCTTACAGGAAGCCTATCCCGATTCTCTGGTAGCTAGTGCTCTTCATTCTCTACAAGTTCTACTCTTATTTGATTTTACTGGTTCTTTATCCATGTCATGCCTTTCTAACTATGAGTGTCCCCCAAGGCTCTGTCCTTAGACTCTTTTCACTCTATGCTAACTTATTTGCTGCCAATAGGTCCAATTGCCATCTTGATGCAGATGATTCTCAGATCTTTATATACAAACTCTATAGTTTCTGATGAGCTAATTATATATCTCCATTTGCCTCCTAGACATCACAAACCGATATCCTATGAGCTTTTCAATTCAACAAATACAAAGCAGAACTCATTATCTCCCTTCCAACCCCTCAAACCTTCCCACCCACCAGTATCTTGCTGGAATTTCCCTGTCTAGGACAATATTCTCCCAGTTACCAAGGCGTACAACCTTGGTCATCCTTAACTACTCGCTTTTCCTCACCTCATATATCCAAATCTTTGCAGGATCTTCCTGCTTCTATCTTCACAAAATCTTTCAAATAAGTCCCCTTCTCTCTACACTGCTATGACCTTCTCAGGCCCGGCTATTGCAATTGCTTTCCAATTAATCTCCATGGCTCAGGTCTCTCCCCACTCCTGTCTGATGATCACAGATCTGCAAAAGCAATCTTCCTAAAGCATGGTTCTAATGATATCATCCACCTCCTCAGGGAGCTTCAGTGGCTCCCTATTGCCTCCCAAATCATACAAAAGCTTCTCTATTTGGCATTTAAAGTTCTTTATAATCTGGTCCCTTAATTCCCCTTCACATACTCTACAATTCAGCTACATTGACTTACTCAAACACAACCATGTCTTCACCTTTTCCCTAGCTCTCCCCAAATTAGAACTGTAAATTCCTTGAATTCAAAGGCCATGGGATTTGTAGGAGGGGTTTTCTTGCTTTTTTTTTTTTTAATGTCACCAAGGCTTAGCATGGTGCCTGGCACACAGTAAGTGACTAATAAATGTTTGATTAGCATGTATTACACTGTGACTAAAAGAGGAATCTTCTAGCTTGGTCCTCAGGAAGTTGTAGCTTTTAACCCAAAAGAAAGTCAATTTAAGTTGGTCTCTTGCTTGTGAGATATTTAAGGATGCCCACTGGCTGTTCCAACAGTAGGTTTAGAGAAAGGCAGAACTGCATAAAATTATCTCCAGGAGAAAAAAAATTTTCATCCTAAGCCTCCTTCTTTGTATATTACCTAAAATTTTATTTCAATCCTAATCAAAAACTATATGGATCAATATGATTACCTGGAAACCTTTTCTTTCCTTGCACATTGCCTAGATAGCACCTATCTTGATTTCTCATTAAGTGATCCTAGTACACAATCCTTGAGATTCAAGAGAATCTCTTGACAAAGAAGAGATTTCATTTAGCTATTCATGTAGGAGTAGGCTATAGCTGGATGTTAATTTCAAAATACAGTAAAAACCTCTATGAAATGTTGCTTGGTATTAAACAATAAAAATTAGTACCCAACTTTGTATTATGTCAAGCTTTTGCTAAATCATAAAGTCATGTTTCAAGCAACATGATCTGACTTTAATTCATTCAAATTCAAATGATAACTGGTGGTGTTAGAGGTCCTGAACTGAAAGCTGAATTCAAGCTTGGATTACAAACTGCTTCAAATCTTAGCTAACCAGAGAATCACAGAATTTTCATATTGGAAGAAACCTCAGAGATCATCTAGTTTAACCTTCTAATTTTACAAGTTGAGACACTGAGGTCCCAGAGTTCATTACTGGCAGTTAAGACTAGAAGAACCCATGTCCCTGACTCCCAGTCTCATAAGCAAATACATTGCTTCCCTGAAGAAAAAGAAATAAAAACTTTGCCTATGTTTACAGCTTTTATCTAAAAACGCCTACCAATGTTCCAATCCTGCCAAACTGGTTGACTCTCTTCAGAACACACCTTTAATTTACCTGGTTCCACATCTTTGTGGAAGGTGTTTCCCAGCCTAAATTGCCCTCCCTCTACTCCTCTATTCAATTTAACTAAAACCAAAATAAAGCCTAATACAAGCAAGGCAATGTGCTTGATACGTGGATACAAATATGAAAAATAACTTCTATTTTTACTGACTTTCATCTAAGGAGGATAGAGTATATGCACACACACAACACAAAATAAAGATTGTGATGGGGAAAGCAAAAATAAAAGAGATACATGCAAAGTACCCCAGAAAGTGTGAAGACAGAGAAAATGCCCATTTTACAGCATATCTAGTCTTCAGATGAGGTCAATAAGCCTTAGAGAGACCAAGTCCCTCACCAGGGTCATGAAGTTTGCTTAGAAAGTATAGAGGTGCAAGACTTAGGCCCAGATCTTCTGATGATTAAAACCAGCACTTTGCCATTAAAAATAGATTAAATAAAACTCAGTACAGTTTCTCAACTCAAATTTATTGAGCCATGATCTATTGAATGAAAATTTTTAAATGACAGATGACTCTTCTATTTGAACTTTTCAACAAATGTAAAGCTTCAGTATCTTGGCTCATGTCACCATGTGTCTCCATAGTTGAATTTCCATTCATAGTATTTTAATTGTTCTTAAGACACTAAGATCTCTATTATGAAATTGATATTTTCTGAAGCTATTCTTTTAAGAAAATGTACTGACCGGCATGTCTTAATATTCCCCATAAATTAAAATGTGTGCTGCGGACAGCTGTCTGCCACTTAGTTAAAAAGCAAATGAAATGAGACTAACTCCAAAGAAGTGCTGATGGGCTTTTCAGATTCCCACTCAATTTCTTTTCCTCTCCAACTTTCGGCTAGTGTTCATGATCAACTCCTTAAGCCATTTTTCCGAGGGCAGAATAGCATCTTTCTCCCCAAATATAAACAAGGCTGGCAAGAAGAAGGTAGTCGTCAGACTAAAGCTGATCTATCCCAGGCACTGTCCTCTGCAGCACCCAGGAGCAAACAATCCATAAGCATTTATCAAGCTCTAATCTACAAGTAAGGCACTGGGCTAAGCGCTGGGGATACAAAGCTAGACAAAAAACAGCCCCTGCCCTCAGGGAGCTCACAATCAAAAGAGGGGTACAGCATGCAAACCAAGGTGTACAAAACAAGATAAGGCCAGGGCAACTAAAGAAAGGAGAGGTTCGCATTACGCGGTGCTGGGAAGGTGGACTTTTAAGCTGAGACTTGAAAGAAGCCAGAAGGCGGGGAGAGAGAGGGCGGATCGGGCTTGGGGGGCCGCCAATGCAAAGGCACAGAGTTGAGAGATGGCGCGCCTGGAGCGAGGGATGGTCAGGGGGTCCAGGGTCGCTGGGTTTCCCGAGAGTGGGGCGGCTGGGGTATAAGGTTCTCAGAGCCTAGAAGGGCCGGGGGCTTGGAAAGCAGCCAGGAGCCGGCAGGCAGGCTCAGGAGGGCAAGAGAGGCCTAACAGGACGCCGGGGCCCGAGCCTCGAACCCGCGGCCGCCAGTTTGGGGAGTTTGGGGGGCGGGGGGAGGCAGGCCTCCGCGTGGCGCCGCCGGGGACGGGCTGGGCTGGGGCTGGGGTCGGGGCGGGGCCCGGCGGAAGGTTGCAGGGGAGGCCTCGGGCGGCCTGCCTCTGCCCTCCTTTCCCCAGGTACGCGCACTCCCCCCGCCCTCCGGCCC
>NC_058132.1:578479961-578554618 GCF_016433145.1 Gracilinanus agilis
GGCCGGAGGAGGGGGAGGGGGGACAGGAGGCCTCAGACTGGAGACCAAAAAAAAAAAAAAAAAAAAAAGCCCCGTACCCCCCGTTCGGGCTACTGAGCATGCTCAGTACGTTCACCGGCACGACCCAGTGCGGTGCAGCTACTCCCGGCCTCCTGGTTTTCGCGCCCGCCGCAGGAGGAAGAGGAGGGCTCAGGACCGGAGGGAGGGGCTTTGAGCCTTTCAGAGGCTGCGTTTCCTTTGCAATTTGTAGTCCAAGTAGAGTCCTTATCCTGAGTCTTTGTATCGTGTCCTGGAGGTATTGCCGTGGACTAGCGAATGCAGATTCGCTGGACGCTTGAACTCCAAGTCCGGTCCTCCCGCTGAAAATCTACTGCCGGGTTTTTTCGGGGTCTACGTGGAACCACGTAGGGGACAGCTCCTTCAGCCCCGAGCCTGCAAAGGGAAGACTTAAGTTAGGACCGCAAGCATTTATTAAGTACCCACTATGAGCCTGGGACTGTGCTTAACAAGAGGCAATTCAGCAAGTAGTAATTTTTGTCCAGGGAAGTGCAAATTACAAGTACGAACTGTCCCAAAAGTCTTAGGGCAATGTTACGCTTTAATAGCTTAAAACACTCTATTTAGGACCCACGAATCATTTATAGAGCCCTTTCGGATTGGCGAAGGGCGTTGTGTAAAGTTTAAAGATGCACTAAGACTTTTGGGACACCCTGTCAACCATACTTACTAATAGCTACATTTCTAGAGCACTTGAAAGTTGGCAAAACGCTCTACACTGTTAATACTTTCTGATCCTCGGTAGTTGCATTTATGAGCCCCATTTTATAGATGAGGAAAACTGAAAATGAGAGAGGTTAAGTGATTTTCCCAAGGTCACAGAACTAGAGTCTGCGGCAGAAATCAAACTCGGGTCTCCCTGATGCCCACACCTGCACTCTATTCAGTTTTTCTATTCCTACAGTAAATACCCAAGTGACAATTCATGGAAGACAACTAGCCAGTGTTTATTTAACTTGGAGTCAATAAAAACCCGAATTCAGTCACTCTTAGGACACAACCGGTGAAGCTCTGGGAAAGTCACTTAACCTATCTCAGCCTCAGTTTCCTCATCTGTAAAATGGGAATAGCAGCAACATCTACCTCATAAGCTGCTGAGGATTGAATGAAATTAAATTTAAAAGCTAGTATTTATATAGCTCTTGTAGCATTTTACAAATATTTCATTTGATCCTCAACTCTAGTAGGTAGGTGCTACTAATTTCATTTTACAAATCAGGAAACAAACTGAGATAGATAAGTGATTTGCCCAGGGTTACACTGCCTGTAATCGTTGGAGGATGGACAGGTCTGTTTTCTGCACTACCCCAGCTGTCTCTTCATACTTATAAAGCATTTTGCAAATTGTAAAGTGCTATATAATTGCTAGTTATTATTACTATTAAAACAAGAGAATCTAGTAGGTGCTTTGAGTCCTATCCCATCTAACCCACCCTCTTCCCTGCACGATCCTATGTCCTTTTCAGATTAGACTCCCCTCCTCAGTTCTTTGTTTGGTTCTTCCCTCCTAACTAGTGCCCTTCTCTTTGCTCTCAGCAGAGACCACAGACCGCGGAACGCTAAAAATCTGCAGCAGCCAACACTTGTAGGTCACCCAGAAGCTTTCTGTGCTAAAAGAATTATGGGACTGCTCATAACCAATCAGGAACGAGTGCCAGGCAGAACGTGGCGAGCAAGCAGTGCGAAGGAGGGCTTTTCCTAAAGGTTCTTCCACCCATTTCACTCCTCGTGCTCCTTGTTTTCTTGTGAGTTTTGTGGGAAAAGTGCCCGTAAATGCAGCTGCGCCTGGCAATCAGATAAAGTAGCTGGAAGAAAGCCATAGAAGTCCAGTCGTCACCATCTATCCCTTGCTTAGGTGGTAAATGCTGCCACAGACAGGAATGCTGCACCCGTGCTCATCTGGAGTTTCTGGCATAGAATGCAGCACGGAGGCCTAGGGTTTGTTTGGCAAGGGAGCTCCCATTAAATGCAGAGGTGCAGGAAGAAAGGAAATGCGGTTAACAGAGTGGAACAAAAACTACTCAGGCCCATTTCCTGTTTCCCAGCCACTGGGATGTGGCATTCTGAGGAATGAATGATTCTTCATCAATATTAAGACATTAATATTGCACACAGAAGATGTTACAGGATTCTGAGTTTGGGACACTAGGCTGCAGAACAAATGTTCTTAAGTGTTTTTTAACAATAACAGCTACCGTTTACATAGCTTTTTAAGGTTAACAATTATCTCATCCTCACAACGACCCTGGCAGGTTAAGTGTTATTATTACTCCCGTTTTACACATAGGGAAACTGAGGGAAACAGGTTATATGATCTGCCTGGGGTCACTCAGCTACTAAGAGCCTGAGGAGAGCAGATACCATTATTATCTCCATTTTACAATGGGGGAAATTGAGGCATGCAGGTTAGGTGGCTTATTCAAAGAAACACTTTTGCTTTTTTTTTTTTAAACCCTTAACTTCTGTGTATTGGCTCCTTGGTGGAAGAGTGGAAGAGTGGTAAGGGTGGGCAATGAGGGTCAAGTGACTTGCCCAGGGTCACACAGCTGGGAAGCATCTGAGGTTGGATTTGAACCTAGGACCTCCTGTCTCTAGGCCTGACTCTCAATCCACTGAGCTACCCAGCTGCCCCCCAAAGAAACCTTTTGGTAAGTGTCTTGAGTTTGGATTTGAGCTCAGATCTTTGTGACTCCAGATCCAATGTTCTATCATACCTACAAGGATAGGAAGCATTCTGCCCAATATAATATAAACTCCTTAACTGCAGAGACTATTAGATTGGGGAGGGGAGAGGAGAGAAAGATTACCTTTCTTTCTCCAGTACTTGGCACTTAAGTAATTTAATAGATGCTTGTTGAATGACAGGCACCTCCAGCCAGAGACATGATGAACTTAAAATCACAGGGTGCATATTTCACATATTTTTTCAACAAAAATATGGGGATTCATTTGACAGTTATACCTTTATATAGCAAGGATGTTATTTTTCCAATTTTTCTTTATTTGCACTTTATTTGGAGTGAAGAGTTAAAGTGAGTTTAAAAAACAGACAACTGCACTTGAACTAGGTCTAGTTCTAAAAACTAAAAGTAAATTTTTAGCAACAGATACAATCCACTTCCTTCACTTATTTCACATTTAATATCATATCTCCTTGATCAACCATGTTATTCTTCCATTCATAAAGTTTCCAAAGAACAGTCTGAAAATAGAGTTTCTTTACCAGGCAAACTAACAAAAATATAAATATAAAGGACAAACCTTTAAGTGGGACAAACTTGGTATTGGTTGGATATGCACTGGGCCATTTTATTAACTACTACCTTAGCAATACCTTCAACAACTTGTGTTAGCAATGTCTCTCACAAATGTCTTGCTTAATGTTTTCTGTAAACCTATAGAAAAGGAGGCTTTATTAATTAATTAACTGGTCAGATAAACCCTCCCCAAGGTCAAGGCAGAAGATTCCCCCCAAGTACTACAGAGCTTCAGATGGCTGAGCAAGTAGGAAATGCTCAGATATCTAAGCTCACTACCATCAATATAAGGGTAATGTATAGTATGTTTAGAGCATTAAAGCACAGAAATATCAGTGGTTTACCATTTCCCCAGCTCTGTTATCCATACTTTTTTAAACCTTACTTTCTGTATTAGAAACTGTGGAAGAGTCATAAGGTCTAGGCAATTGGGGTTAAGTGACTTACCCAGTGTCGCAAAACTAAGAAATGTCTGAGGCCAGATGTGAACGTAGGACCTCTAGACTCCAGATCTGGCTTTCTGTTCACTAAGCCACCTGGACACCCTCTGCCTGATCCATACTTTTCTTCATGCTTCCCTCCCAGTCAGTCAATAGCCAATAAACATTTACTAAGCCCCTAATATGTGTCAGGGGAGGTACTAAGGGGGGGTGTACAAAAAGAAACAAAAGGTGATCCCTATCCTCAAGGAGCTCACAGTCTTATGGACCATCTTCTTGCTATACTGCCCTGCCTGTTACTGACTGCTATTGCTGCCCTGGATCACTCATTCTAAGGCTGTGTTGCTCTGATAGATGAGAGCTCACTACATCCTGCCTCAGATGCTTGACCAACCATCTTTTCTGCCATCCTGCTGAATATCCTCTCACCCTATTTTCACTTCATATTCTAAGAGAAATCAAACCAACACTACTGATGCATTTGGAAAGGCCTGTCTATTAGTCACTCAGTGGCTTCACTCCCCATCCCACTGACTCATCCTTAACCCTTTCTGTTTTTCCTTCCGTCAGAATATAAGCTCCTTGAAGACAATCTTTTGTTTTTATATCTCCCAAACTTAGCACAACACCTAGTGCATTGGCACATAATAAATCCTTTGTCCTCCACATTCAGTTTTTTGTCTACAAATGACTACATTCATTAGGCTCAGGGCAGCCTCATGGTTATTCAACACAGTAAAATTGCACAAAATCTACATCAGGCTCTTCTCTCATGGGATCCCACTCTGCTCCCAAACCAAAACTTTGTGCTGAGCCCTGCCAGCTTTCCAAGATTAGAATTGTAATGCGTATACAGTCAGGTACTGGAGACCTGGTGGATGCCATCTCTGCACATAGAGGATTCTAGGAGCTTGCTTCTGAGAGAGACAGGTTGGTGTAAGGGAAGTGCCTTGGAGACTGGAGCATTCATGAACTTTCCTTAGGTGGAGAGGGGGTCTGCTAACCACATGTTCAAGAAGAGACTCATTGAATGGCTATGAAGGCCTTCAAAGAGGCATGTCAACTTTATCATTTTTGCAGTTCTGTGAATGTTCCATGAGATGACTTCCGCAAGACCAACCCCACCTCCTCTCATGCTCCATCTATGGTGTGCAAACACTGAGTCCTTGGGATTAAGGGAGCAAGCATTTATTAAGCATTTACTATGTGCCAGGCAATTTGCTAAATGCTTTACGAAATATTATCTCATTTGAGATAGATGTTATTATAAAAATAATAACTAATATTTATATGGGGAGTTAGGTGGCACAGTGGATACAATGCCTGGTCTAGTCAAGAAGACCTGAATTCCGATCTGACCTCAGATACTAGCTATTTGACTGGGCAAATCATTAACTCCTTCGGCCTCCATTTCTCCATCTGTAAAATGAACTAGAGAAGAAAATGGCAAACCACTCCAGTATCTTTGCCAAGAAAACCTCAAAAGGAGTCATAAAGAGTTGGATGTGACTGAACAATAACAACATTTATATAGGACTTACTACGTGCCAGGCACTGTGCTAAGTGCTTTATAATAATTATCTCTTTTGCTCCTCAGAATAACCCTAGGAAGTAGATGCTGTTAATATGAAACTGAGACAGAGTTGTGACTTTGTTATGGGTCACATAGTGATTAATATCTGAGGGCAGATTTGAACTTGAATCTTCTTGACTCTAGACACCACTCCGTCCACTGTATCATCTAGCTACCTGGCAGACAGATGAGGAAAAAATATAGTCCATAAGAATATAATGTAATTTCATCTGTGCATGGGACTAAAGAGAGTTGCCTGGGTACTGAGAAGTTAATTGACTTGCAAGGTTACATAGCTGATACATATCAGAAATAAAACAAGTCTTCTGCATCTACAACCTCTACTTTGTTTTCTAGGCTATGCTTCCTCCCTCACCAGCCTAGACCCATGGTGGCAAACCTATGGTACATGTACCAGAGCATCCTGGAGGGGCTGCTCCCTTCTCATTCACCATGGACACCTGAGGACATTTCTCACATGACCCATCCTTTCCTCTTCCCAGCAGCCCAATGGGAGTGTTTCCTCCCTCCCCTGTCTGGGGTAAGGAAGGGGGCTCACATGCGGCATGAGAGTTGTAATTTGTGCACTGGTCTCCAAAAGGTTCGCCATCACTGCCCTATACCAATGGATAATTACATAATACTATATAATACACAAACTAGACTAAATTTCACACATAGAAAACGTTTTACTGAACTTAATCAAAATGCTGATTTGTGCCAGAATGCTTATTTATTGGCATTGTCTTTATCAGCTAAAGAAAGGAGGGTATGGAGATTGTACTGGACATAGGAAAACAAAGCCAGGAGTCAAAAGAGAAAAGAATAAATGGATACTTCTATGCATGGAGGAAGGTGTTCCCTCCAAATTAGTGCCAGGCTCTATTTTATTTAATATTTTTATAGATAGCCTCCTCCACCGAAGCTCTATTCTAGTGTCTCATCAGCGAATGGTGGCAATCTTATGTTTTTGAAGACCTCACCAGCAGAGCATAATATCTGCCCAGGCATACTCTTCTGGAAAGCCCTCAAATATAGGCCCACAAGAAGACTGGTATGCCTTTCGTTCTAGAACCAGCCTCGTTCAATTCAGAAAAGCTCTTTAGCAGTAAGAAGAGAGGTTCAAACAGGAACTAAAAGCCATGAAAACTAATAGGAAGGTACTGAAATGTGTCAGTGAAAGGAGTACCACTCTCCCAGTGAAATCACCCATTAATAAATTATGGAATACATACTAGAGGAACATAGACTTAGAGGATATCTAACTCAATTGCCTCATTTTACAGATAAAGAAAAGAACTCAGAATGAATTGCCCCAAATCACCAAGGTGGCAGGGCAGATCTCAGATTTAAGTTTAGGTCATGTTGACTATCACCAAACCCATTGCTCGTTTCACCCCATTACTCTAGCCTACCTATCTAGGTTTCTGAGTAATAACTCCAATTTTGCAAATGACTTAAAATTGCAAGGTAGTGAAAAAACAAGTAGATAGTGATGAACCCCAGGGACCTCAACTAGTAGACCACTAAGTCTCTTTTAATTCATAAGAATCTAAATTTTCACCTACAATTCTTAGAATGTGGTAACCTAAAAATTGTAGCAAATCTAGGCATCTTGGGAATCAGATACTTTTATTCTATTTTATACCTTAATCAGGGATGTGCTGGAGCCATCTTGAACCAGCATCCTAAAAGCTAGTTAAACTTTCAGTATGAGCATTTACATCTCAGAGATTGGCAAATGTTATAAGTGAGGACTTGATGTGTGTGTGTGTGTGTGTGTGTGTGTGTGTGTGTGTGTGTGTATTGTATAGATTTAAGAAAATGACAAAGGCCTGTAGTCAGAGGTCCTGGGTTCAAATATAGCCTCAGACACTTCCTACCTCTGTGATCCTGGGCAAGTCACTTGGCTCAAATTGTCTAACCCTTACTGCTCTTTTGTCTTGGAACTAATACTTAGTATCAATTCTATGGTAGAAAATAATGGTTTAAAAACACCAGCACCAAATAAAAAAGCTAAAGGGACAGTTAGAGGTCATCCTTTTCAGCCCTTTATCTAACAGATGAGTACATTAAAACTGAAATAGGTTTTGGGCCACATAGTTAATTAATTGCAGTTAAGAACCCTGGGCTGCTGATTCCCAGAGCAGTATTGTTTCCGTAGTCTCAAACTCAAAGCACATGTAAGAGAAGGTAGTTATCTTCTGATGAATTGCTTCCTTCCCATCCTTCCCTCAGTTCATGATATAATTACAGAAAGGAAGAAGGAGACAAAGGAAGTAATAAGCTATGAATTTGTTAACAAAATGCAAAGATATTTTGGCACCCTGTTCCATAATTAATAAAGTATGAATAAGTTTTCCTTGATTGAATTGAAAGAGACAAGCTATTGCTGGGAAAAGAATGGTCACACTCTTGGCGGCTCCATGAAAGGCTACACTTACTCTCCTACAGTCAAACCAAGCAGGGAGTAGATTTGTGAGAGTGACTCTTGTACTAGAGGCACAGGATATACCTGCACTCAGTAGAAGACACCATATCTAGCAGAGAGAAAAGCTATACACATTGTGGTCTGGGTTTTTCCTAGTGAAAAACCCAGACCGTAGTGTATAATTTTATTTATATATATAATTTTTATTTATAGATATATAATTTATATATATATATGTATGTATACATATATATAACTTTTTAATTGTCCTTATCTGTGACTCCTGGCCTTCTGTCATTCTTAATCTCTCTATCTCTCAGTAGTAGTGTGCCTCATGTCTACTACTAACACTGTTTAAGTGTAAACACACTTTTCCTTCAGAAGTTGTGTGTATTTGTGGGGCAAAATATTTTATAGGTTCTATTATTATTATGCCATCTTAGTAAATGTCTTTGCTTTAGGTTATGTATGTCTACTGGCTGTCTGTTAAAAGGTTAAGTTCACTATTAGGGACTCATGAGCTATAGTTTTAAGAGTGCACATTCATACAATATGTTATAATATGCTATGATACATGTATATACACATATATATATACATACACACATATATATAGTTTAAAGTATACTTTAAAACTGTAGCTTGTGAGCCCCCACTGAAGACCTTTCCCTTAACAGTAAGTCAATTATTTTTAAGATTATAGCATTCATTTTTTAAACTACTCATGTCTAAGTCTTTGACTCTCTTTTAAAAAGACTTGTTAATATAATTACATATTGATCTAAACTAAAGGGAAACATGCTCCACCATCTCAAATGTACATTGTTTCTCAGAGCTTATAAAAACATTTTCCTCATGACAAGCCAGTAAGGTTGATAGTTGATTATACCCATTTACAGAAGAAAAATCTAAGACTCAGCAAGATGAAGTATCTGGTCTATTTCACTCATCTGGTAGATATTACTTTGGGGGTCTTCAAGCAACCTAGTTTGAGGTGTTTATACTATACTATGCCCTTTTTCGTTACCTTTTATAGGATCATAAGTAGCAAATAAAAGCAAATATATAATACAAACATTAATTACTAATTCCAGCTATAATAATTCTTGGCTACTCTATGAGCTTCTCTTTCTGGGGCTTAGAAAGTGGGAGGTAAAGGTTATAAAGTGGATGTGATTTAAATTAGGACAGATTTGATGTAATAGCACTTCCACAAAAAGTATATTCTCCTTTGTTATAATTAATTCTTTAAAACTGTACAATGAATATAATTTTCATTCTTAAATGATATAATGGACTCCATTCTCACATGACAAACCTTTGTTACTTTGGGGACCTTTCATTTCTCTGAGTTACTTATATAAAATTTACTGTTCTTTCAAGAATGGCCATCAATTTCTATTACAACTACTGGGTCTCTCAAGGAATCAGATAAAAAAGTTTTTATTTAAGTGGCAAAAACCATGGTAAGCCAAGACATACTTAAGCCCATGGAGAATCCAGAATTCTTTTTTTTTTTTTTTCCAATAGAACTCCACCTTCTTGGCCCACCCTAATGGAGCTATACAGCCCCTGTGACTCATCTGCCTTGTGTGGGACTGTAACAGGGTTCAAGTCAGGTCCTCATCACTGAGGCTCCATCTTTCATTATTCAGTGATAATTCACCTCATAATTGCTCAACACTGTAGTTCTTCGCCTGTTCATTTATTACCATAGGTTTGAAATCCAGAATAAAACATACGATTTGTCATTTGTTTATATGGGCATGTGATTTGAGGTTTGGGTTTTAAAGGATTACTCTTTTACAAAATGAATAATATGGAAATGGGGTCAAGTGGTAATATATATCCCAGCTTGTCAACTCTGGGAGTAGGGAGAGATGAGGGGAGGGAGAAAACGTGAATCATGGAATCATGGAAAAAACTTAAAAATAAAAAATTTAATGGAAAAAAATGTGTACTCTCTCTCTGGTGATTACTTTGTATCTATCTTGTATGTATGTATATCTATCTATCTATCTATCTATCTATCTATCTATCTATCTATCTACCTTTCTGTCTGTCTGCCTGTCTGCCTGTCTGCCTGTCTGTCTATCTTTGAATCTATCTTAATTGTACATAGTTTATATATTGCCTACCTCAGTAGACTGTGAGCTCTATGAAGCAAGGATTGTCTTTTACCTTTCTTTGTATCACCAGCAACTTCATTTAGTAGGTGCTTAATGTTTACTGACTGATTTACAGTTCAGGTCTCTTCTTTTTCCCAGAATATGGTCTCAAATTTTGAGCAAATGCATTACAATAGACTAACATCGGCTCCTTCACCTCCAGGGCTAGGATGACTTCAGGCTATGTACTCTTTCTACCATAGATGTCATTAAGCAGATGTTCCCATTCCTAAGCAGAAGGAATGAGCTGCCTTGCCAATGAATCAGAAGAAGAGCAGGGAGAGTGGCAGCTTTTCACACTAGAGCTTAAATGGCTGCAGGCTATTTATCTCTCTCTTTTTGGATCTCTGGGCTTCACCCTATAAACAAAGGATGCTAACTCTTCAGGTAACTATTCTCCCTCCCAGACCACAAGTTTCCAACTCTCAATGGAATCAAGGCAAATTAATCCTGTCTATCTATTTCCTGGTGAAAAATAATCCTGACCAATTAGTGCCTTCCATCCATTAAAAAAAAAATTCTGAGTAGTATTCAGGTTCCCTTTCCCTTTGAATTTCCATTCCTACCTTCTTTGGTGACAATTAGGGTAGCCCTTGCAAATTAGACTCAGACTTCTCTGAGCAATGATGGTAAACCTTTTAGAGATCAAGTGCTGGGCCCTTCCCCGACCCCTACCCCCAAACTGAGTGCTGTGCCCCTCCTAGAGACTGAGGGCCATGACCTGCCGACCCCCCCACCCCCTCCACACACACACACACCTTGCCCTCTGCCCCAACTCTTACCCCAGAGAGGGGAAGGAAGAAGCACTCCCATTGAGCTGCTGGGCAGAGGGGTGGGTGAAGTAAAGAATGGCATCAGGGGTATGGAGAAGAGGAGGGGAACAGTTTCACCCCAAGTCTCTCTGGCTTTCTACTAACAAACTCTAATGGATGACTGCAGGTGTTTGCCCACAAAGAGGGCTCTGTGGGCCTTTTTTAGCATGTATGCCATAGGTTTGCCATCATGGTCTCTGAACCTTAAGAAAGCAAAGTAAATAACATTGGAAAGCAGCAAGGTTGGCTCTTCCCTGAACAGGTGCCTGTGAGACATAAGTAAAAACTTGTTAGCAATGGCAAAACTTCATATGTTGGTACAAGTAGGATAGGAATGCCTGAGAATTTGTGGATTCATTATGTGTGTAAGGAAGCTAGGTAGCACAACTGATAGAGTACCAGGCTTGGAGACAGAAAGACATCTTCCTGAGATCAAATCTGGCTTCAGACCCTTACTACACAGACATCGTGTGACCCTGGGCAAAACATTTAACCCTATTTGCCTCAATTTCCTCATCTGTAAAATGAGCTGGAGAAGGAATTGATAAACCACTACAGTATCTCTACCAAGAAAACCCTAAATGGGTTCATAAAGAGTGAAACACAACAACTTTGAAGACCAATATTTGAAGTCCAGTTTGGTTGGAATACTACTCACTATTCTCATATAATGTGACATTATTACTATACTACTTTGCCTCCAGTTTAGTAGCTTCCAATGAATCATGAAGCTTAATCACTGCTACCAATTCTCTGATCTGACTTGTTAAAAAGAAATCATTAGAACTGTTATAACTAATGTTACAGAGAGACTTCTGAATCATAACTAACTCTTCTACAGTAATTGAATTGACCTTAACGTTCATCATTGAGAAAATTAACTAAAAATTAAATGTACTACATAGGAGATCTTAGATTAAAGCTGTAAGGGATCTTAGACATCATGTAGTTCCACCCCATCATTTTTTACAGATGAAAAGACTGAAAGTGAGAAAAGTAAAATAATCTAAAGTATCATGTATCAATCAATCAATAAACAAGTATTTATATATTTATTGTATTTAAAAATTTTTTTCCAGGGATACATGATGTATTTTTTCTCTCTCCCCTCATCCCTCTCCCTCCCAGAGTTGTCAAACAATTAACAATTCCACTGGGTTATACATATATGTATAGACACACATATATGTTATCACTAGAACCCATTTCTATATTATTCATTCTTATAAAAGAGCAATCCTTTAAAACCCAAACCCCAAATCACATCCCCATATAAACAAGTGATAAATGATGTTTTCTTCTGGATTTCTACTCCCACATTCCTTTCTCTAGATGTGGATAGCGTTCTTTCTCATAAGTCCCATAGAGCTGTCCTGGATCATTGCATCAATATTAGTAGCAAAGTCAGTTACATTTGATTGTTCCAGTGTTACAGTCTCTGTGTATAATGTTTTCCCGTTTCTGCTTATTTCACTTTGCATCAGTTCATGAAGGTCTTTCCAGTTCTTATAGAAATCCATCAAATCAACATTCCTTATAGTATTCCATTACCATCATATACCATAATTTTAAACAAGTATTTTTAAAGAGTTTACTATATGCATTACTTCCTGGCAAACAGGGGGAAAACAAATGAAAGCAGTGTCAGATTGTATATTGCTGGGCTCAAAGATCACTTGTATAACATGACTGCAGCCATGAAATCAAAAGACACTTGCTCCTTGAAAGCTATGGCAAATTTGGACAGCAGACTAAAAAGCAGCGTCATCACCTTGCCAACAGAGGTTCACATCATCAAAGCTATGGTTTTTCCAGTAGTAATGCATGGCTGTGAGAGTTGGACTATAAGGAAAGCTAAGCAGCAACAGAACTCACACTTTTGAACAGTGGTGCTAGAGAAGACTTTGGAGAATCTCTTGGGCAGCAAGGAGATCAAGTCAGTCAATATTTAAAGAAATCAATTCAGACTACTCACAGGAAGGACAAATATTGAAGCCAAAATTTAAGTATCCTGGCCTCATAATGAGAAGGTGGGACTCACTAGAAATGGCCCTGATGCTGGGAGTTTGAAGGCAAAAGTAAAAGGGGATGGCAGAGACCTCAGGATACTAGAAGCAAGAATATGGAACCTTCGGCGAGGGATTCCTTCTCATGCACGTATCATGATGGATAAGCCTTTTCCCCCTTAGCTATAATTAATTTGGCCTTTGGACCCAAACTGGTGGATATGCTGCAGTGGAGATTCCTTGCATCCTTGTGATAGACAGGAAGTTGTCAGAGGATTTTTGCACATGGTCTGAGGTTCCTCATCTGTAAAATGAGCTGGAGGAGATTGCAAACCACTCCAGTATCTTTGCCAAGAAAACCTCAAGTGGGGTCATGAAGAGTCAGACACAACTGAAAAATGACTGAACAAGACAATCTCAAAGAGGAACTCCTAAGGTTTCACTGCTGTAGTGGTGTCTCTTCATGGATTAGAGGAGCTGTAGTGGTCATAACATATACGATGGAATGTGTCCCACAGATTTAGAGTGAACCTGGAAAGATTCCATGTAATAACATTTTCATCTTCACAGAATTATTTTAAGGCAAGTACTTGTTGGCTATTTGTGTAGAGATTAAAGATGGACTGCTGAACATCAGAAGACTGAATACTTTCATTTCCCAATCACTGTATACACATCCCAGTTCTTCAAGAAGAAGAACCCCGGCAGTTCCTCCTGGCATCCCATTTTTCCCTTGTCCACAACAATTATTATTAATTATCTTAGAAGAACCAAATTATAAAGAGTGATGGAAATACTGACAGGTATAAATTGGTTAGATTTACACAAAAGTAGTATAAGAAGACAATATTATGGAAGTATGATCACCAGAAAGGAAATACTGAATAAACAACAATCACCAAAAAAGAGGTCATCTGTTCATAAAGTGTGAATAAGGCCTAGTAAATGTATGCCTAAGGATTATATCTATACCTTAGGATATTCTAAGATCAGAAGATGAGAGTTACATATTCTCTGTAATACCTATGAATATAAGTGAATAATAATCACATAGAAAAAGAAGGCACAACGAGGCTGTGATCTACATTCACTGAGACACTGTTCAAACTGATGAGATCATAGATTCATCTAAGTATGTGAAATTGAGAAATATATCTCATACATACAAATTAAACTGGTAAATTGTAATTTCTGTAATAAGCTGTAGATGAGATGCATAAAGTAGCTAAAAACAAAAACAAAACAAAACAAATTAAAACAAAAGCCATACATGATCGTCAACAGAAATAATTTAGTTCTCATATGTTCTTGACTTTGGATTAGATACTGTACAAAATGGATGAAATCCATATAACTCCTGCTCTCTAAAAAGACTCACCTATTTCCATGGAGCAATAATAAAATTTGGAGGAGAACTGAAAAAAAAAGGGGGGGGGATGGCAGAGATTGAGATGGATAGATCATGTCATGGAAATAATAAACATGAATTCTGATGGACTTTAGGAGACAGCTGAAGACAGTAGGACCTGGTATGCCTCCATGGGATCACAAAGAGTCAGATGTGGCTGAACAACAACAATAAATATGCCAGGCACTGAGGAAGACCAATGTAACAATCCCTATTTCCAAAGAACTCACAAAGAACATATGAGAATGAATGTCATGAATATAAAATTAGAAGTGTAAAATTATGTAGATATATACCTAGATTTATATCACTATATTTTAATAAATATGTTACATATCTATATATTTGTATTTTTTGCTTTAGATTCATACATTTTTATATGTACTTGCTATCTCCTCCATTAAGATGTAAGTTCATTTTAAGTAGGAATTGTTTTATATAGTATACACTAGTTGAACACAAGGCAATTTAGGAAAGAGGGCACTAGCAATTTGGAGGATTAGGAAAGGCTTCATGCAGTTGTTACCTGACCATCATCTTAGAGGAAGAGAAGGATTCAGCATAGCAGAGGTAAGGAAGGCATGCACCCAAGGAATAGGGGATGGACAGGACAAAGGCGCAGAAATGGAAGATGGAGTGTCTTGTGTGAGACCAAATTGGCTGAGTTGCAGAGTAGTAGATGGAGAATCCATTGAAGCTAGACAGATAGATTGGGGTAAGGTTGTGTAGGACTTTATAAACTAGACAAAGTTTCTATTTTATACCAGTGGTGATAGGAAGCCACTGGAGTTGGCTGAGTAGGTGATTCTCATGGTCTGCTCTTCGGTGAAGGAAAGTTTCTTTGGCAACGATGTGTCAGGTGAATTGGAGTATTTCAGCACTTGAGGCAGGGAGACCAATTATGAGGCCCTTGCAGTAATCTAGGTGAGAGATGATAAAGGTTTATACTAGGTTGGTAGCTTATATGAGTAGAGAGAAAAAAAGAGCTAAGTTTTTCTGTAAAGTATGTTTTGGCTACTAATTGGATAGGTGAGGTGAAAGAAAATAAGAAGTCTTAGATAATGCTGAGATTACTAGTTTGAGACACTGAAAGGATGGTGGTGCCTTTCATAGGTACATGGGGATTTGGAAATTAGGTAGAAAGATAATGAGTTTACTTTTATACAAGTTGATTTTAAGATGTTCTTGGAATATCCCATTTGAAATGCCCAATCAACAACCGGTAAGTTGTATGGAACTGAGGCTTGGAGGAGAGACTGGGGTTGGATATGTAGGCCTGAGAGTCAACAACATAGACATGATAGTTAAGTCCATGGGAACTAATAAAGTTACAGGGAGAGAGAAAAAAAATGAGAGCTAGTCGGAGAAACAGAGGTATAAAGAGAGAGACAGGAAAAGAAACAACAAACAAAAGGAGAAGAGGAAAGGAGAGGACAGGAGAGGAATTGGAAGGGAAGGGAAGGAAAGAGGAGAAGAGAAGAGAGAAGAGAGCAAAGAAGACAGAAAAATAGAAGAAAACAGATGAGAAAGAGAAGAGAGGGAGGGGAAGAAAAGAGAGAGAAGAAGCAGAAGCTTGGGGGAAAGTCTAGAGGTGTACTGGAGCCAGTTCAAATAAGGCTTATGTGAAACCTATTGCTAAATTTTCACAGTGATATTTTGACCTTGCAAATTAGAATCGCTACAAACCAAGACTTGGTTTATTATTTTGTTGATTGTTCAGACAAGCAAATAATGGAGAAATGTTAATTAAGATTAAACTTAAAAGTTTGCCCTGCCTACATTTATCCCCTTAGAGAGCCAGGGATTAAATGTTTGACAACAGACTTCTATAAAATAGCTACATAAAAGGTGTGCAGTCAGCAAAGAAGACTGAGAAAGAACAATCAGACAGGTAGCAGATGAACCTGGAGAAAACAGTGTCATGAACCCCTAGAAAGGGATGTGGATCTAGTAGGAGAAGGTATTCAAAAGCCAATTACAAAAAAAAGTCAATTACAACAAATAGATGCAGAAGAATGAAGCTTTAGTACAGACCATCATTTTGGGCATTTAGGCTACATTAGGAGAGATTAATACAATAAAGAGATAGTCCCACTATCCACTGCCTGGTCAGACAACATTCAAAGTATTAAATTAAATTAAGCATTAAAATAAATGAAATAAGTGAGAAAGTCCTTGGTTTCTTGTCATATAAGGATTAACTGGAGAAAATAGGGATGTTTAGATCAGAGAAAAGAAAACATAGTGGGAATGTTCTAGCTGTCATAGTATTCCAAGGACTGTCATGGAGAAAAGAAGTAAAGAACAGAAATTTCAAAGATAAAATGAGGGTTTATATGATGCTAAACTTAATAAGAATTGAGAAAAGGAATGGAATACTTGGTGAAGAAATAGATTTCCTCTCATCTAAGATCTATTTAAACTTTTTAAAAAAAATTTAACTCTTATTGGTCTTAGAATCAATACTGTGCATTGGTTCCAAGGGGAAAGGGCAGTAAGGGGTAGGCAACAGGGATTAATCATGACTTGAAACAGTAACAGGGGACATATGTAAGTATATACACAAAAACATAAAATAAATAATTTACAGAGTTAAATACCAGGCCCTTTGGGCCTCTTTGAGGTGAGAAAGCCCAACCATAGAAGGGATTGGGAAAGACCATGCAGAAGAAGGTATTTGAGATATATCTTGAAAGAAGAGAGGGATTCCATGTGGAAAGGTAGGAAGATAATATATTCTAAATATAAGAAATGTACTCTGTGCAAAAACATGAAGACAAGCAATGGAGGAAAGGCTGGTTTAGCTATATGGCAGAGTATGAAAGGAAGAGTAAAATAAAGTGAATCTGAAAAGAGAGCTCGGAGGCAAGGCTAAGAAGGCTTTGGCATATTTGAAGGCAATAGGAAAGAACTAGAAGATAAGTAAAGGTTGAAGATTAGAGGGAGAAAGAGACAGCTAGGTGGATTAAGAGCCAGACCTAGAGACTGGAGGTATAGGTTCAAATCTATCCTCAGACAATTTTGAACTGTGTGACACTGGGCAAGTCATTTAACCCCCATTGCCTAGTCCTAACCACTCATCTCTGTTGGAACCAGTATTGATTCTAAGACAGAAGGTAAGAGTTAAAAAAAAAAAAAAAGATTAGAGGAAGGATTGAGGATTGAGAAGAGGAAGGTGATAAGATCAAAGGCACATATAGAGGGGTTGGGCTTGATGAGTTGTCAGAGTTTAGGTGAAAGGAGGTTCTCCCATCATTATGGGTAATGATGTTAAATGGTTTTGAGGTAAACAGAACAGAAGTGGAGGAGATAATGTCAAATGTCCACAATTTTCTCAGTAAAGTAAGAGGAGAGAGAGAAGAGAAAGCAGACTGTAGGAGGGCTGAGGAAAGAACATTTAGAAAAAGTTTTGTGGGAAGTAGATAGGGGATCAATTAGGGAAGAATAAAAAGGTTGCCAGAGAGGACCCAGTTTAAGTTGGATAACTTGAATTTATCATGTTAGTCAGTACAATTGTGATTTTTCCCCCCTGGCTTGGTTCAGAACGTGTGTATAAAAGCAGCCAAAGCAGATAGTAGGAATAATCCAGGACTGAGGTTTGGCAGGGAATGAGAATTCAGGATTGCTCAAAGGAAAATTACCTAATTATAAGGTCAACACTAGAAAGAGGGAAATTCAGAGAAGAGGTTTTCCCCTGAAAGTACTCATGAGTGAAGGGATGAGAGGTTCAGCTAAGGACCAAGGCATAAGAGGAGATGGAATGGCAGGATGTTGTGGTCAGATATAGTAATGGCAGGTAAGAGGCCTAGTGGATAGAGTTCTGGTCCTGGAGTCAGAAAGACCTGAGTTCAAATCTGGTCTCAGACAGTTAGGAGTTTCTATATGACTATACAAATCACTTAACCTTTCTTTACTTCAGTTCTCTCATCTGTAAAATAGGGATAATAATACCATCTACTTCCTGGGTCATTGCAGGAACCAAATGACATATTTGTAAAGTGTTTAGCATAGTACTTGGCACGTAGGAGGCACTATACAAAATGTTAGCTGTTATTATTGTTAGAACAGAATTTGTCAGGGTCATTGTTAGGCGTGTTGTAAAATGGATCCTTTTCCATCTTTGCTGGCCAATGGAGTCATTTCCAATGGAAATATTCTGGTCGTGTGACTGATTTGTTGTGACATAATTATAAAACTTTTCTTAAAAAGTTAGATGAATGTTTTGTTTCGTGTAATAACAATCACCCAACACCAGAGGTTGCTGTGAGTATCCACTAAATTGCTTTTTCATTTCTGTCAGGATATAAGATCGGCTAGCTAGCTACCTATTCTCCTTTAGCTCCTTAGCTCTGTTCTCTCTCTAAGTCGTGCTGGATCATGATGTCACTATTGATTGAGAGTTATGCATGTGTATGTATATCACAATCAAGTCACTCCCCTTCAAACTGTGACTCATTGATACTGGCCAAGGTTATTACTTTAGGGAAAAAAATAAAGATCGAGATGTCTAACATTGAAACAAAAGCTACACATATTATAAGCTTTTGCTTTCCTTCTATTGTCATACTGTAGCATCCTCTATACAGGGAAAAGTCTCTGTTGGGTTGGTCTCCATTTCCCCACACCTAGCCAAAACATCTGGGTTACAGGATGGTGGAATCAGTATCTGTTCATAAATCTTCCAGATCCCAATACAATAAATGCCTGTGGTTAATTCAGAACTCATTTGGAAAATTCTATAGAAAACTAAAGTCTCTCATGGTTATAACTATACAAGCAACCAGGACACAATGATGCTGGCTCCAGGGATTCAGGAATTGCCCCTCCCCCAGAATGGAAATTTTAGTGGATTTTATTTCATCCCTGTGTCCCTCCAGCACTGAAATGGGGTGCAGACTTTTTTAAAAGCTCTAGAAATGATTCCCACATGGTAATACCCTATAATAAATCTGATGCCCAAAGTGCCTGAGGAACAGCTATATTCATAGGTGCCCCCTGGGTCCTCCTAAGTCTCTGTCTTTCCCCTTTATTATTTTTTTTTATTATTTTTTTAAACCATTAACTTCTGTGTATTGGCTCCTAGGTGGAAGAGTGGTAAGGGTGGGCAATGGGGGTCGAGTGACTTGCCCAGGGTCACACAGCTGGGAAATGTCTGATGCCGGATTTGACCCTAGGACCTCCCATCTGTAGGCCTGGCTCTCAATCCACTGAGCTACCCAGCTGCCTCCTGTCTTTTCCCTGTAAAGACTCATACTTTTTGCTATGCCTCTAGGTACTAAAAGTCTCAGGCACATAGAAACATGCCTGAAAGTCAACATGCTCCCTACATTTAAATGTCCTTTAAATGCTACATCCTTAGAAGTTATGACCTCTGTTCAACAATGCAAGATTTTTTGTCTTTTGTTGTGAATGAAAATCCTTTTTCTTCCCTTCCCTGATTTTGCAACTTTTACTTCAGGTATAGCCTTTGATAAGAAATTGTCTAGAGAAAAGCTTGGCTATTTTTGCTTAATAAGCTGAAGCTAGAAAAGATATATGTGCTCTTTTTTTTTTTTTCCTTCTTCTTCTCTTATAGATGTACTTTCCCAAATATGCAGAGCCAGGACATCAAGGGGGAGAGGAGGGGAAAAGAAGGGGAAGTTAGAGGGAATTTATGTAGTCCCTTCCTTTCTGA
Organism: Gracilinanus agilis; assembly: GCF_016433145.1. Taxonomy (NCBI): domain Eukaryota; kingdom Metazoa; phylum Chordata; class Mammalia; order Didelphimorphia; family Didelphidae; genus Gracilinanus; species Gracilinanus agilis. Next base: position 578,499,788 of record NC_058132.1, read on the forward strand.
GAGCCCTAAACATTCAGTTTGTATATGACATATTTCTTGGCATTTCATTTGAAGAGGCTTCTACTTCATTTCCTGGGAGAGAATTCTGTCTTTTCACAGAGGAAGGTTTTTCCTGACCCAGAACACACATTTCCCATTCTTCAGAGATATTACTCTTAGTTATTTGTTATCCAAGGCTATAATGTTTCTTATTTTATTTACATATTTGAAATATTGTAGCTCTAGTCTGGGTTTCTTAATATGCGTTAGTTACTCAGTCATTCTTTTATGTCCCACAATTCTTTTAATATGTGTGTGGGTGGGGGGAGGCCCAAGCAGGAGCTTGGGGGAAGGAAAGGATGAAATCCTCAGAGAAGTCTTTAGGGGGAGAACAATGGAGATAAAGGTAGAAACTCCCTGGTGTTCCAGAGTGACTGCAACTGGAGACCTTGGTCCAGTGGTCTTTTTCATCACAAATTGCTTCATATATTAAAATCTAGATGTACACAAAATGCATATTACCAGGGGAGGGGAATGTGGGGATTATTCATTCTTCAAAGGAATATTTTTGCTTTATAAAAGATTTCACAATGGGATTTTTAAAAACAACACACTCCTTTCAAGATTTAAAGATATAATTCCAGATACAAAAATATTATTTATATACCATTAAAAGTGATACTACAAAGGTCACTTATCTGATCTATAACATTCTTTTTATGAGAACTACAGAAATGAACAAATAATCTCTCTTTTCTCCTTTTTTCCTCTCTCCTCTCTTCTTTCTCTTCTCCCATTCCCAATCAAGCATAGGAATATAAAGGTAAACAATCAGAAGGACAAAGACAAATGGTCCCAAGCTGCTGATCTGCTGTTAAATGTTTACACTGAAGCAAGTATCTCTCTCTACTTACACCTCTGGATAACAGCTATTTAGGAGACCTCACAGAAAGATGCCACGGGCCACTTCCATTGTCTACTATAGAAACCAATTTCTTTTAGGGGACCCAAGGCAAGCCTTCTCCCTGAAGCACTGGGAAGAAAGACAATTGTATATAGCAGTGGTTCCCAAACTTTTTTGGCCTACTGCCCCCTTTCCAGAAAAAATATTACTTAGCTCCCTGGAAATTAAGTTTTTTTAAATTTTAATAGCAATTAATAGGAAAGATAAATGCACCTGTGGCCATCACTGCTTTCCTGGATCACTGCAGCACCCACTTTGGGAATCACTGGTATATAGGAAGTAATTAAGGGTTGTTTAAACTCCTCTGAAGATGTTACATCTTTCTAAGTTTCTAGAATACCCAGAGAAGTAGGACAGAGAGAAATAAGAAGAGGTCTGAGAGAGGACATCAGAAACCACCCTTCCTTTGTAAACTACTAGAATTTCGTGTGTGTGTGTGTGTGTGTGTGTGTGTGTGTGTGTGTGATAGTGAAAGGCCTACTGGAAACACTCAAGGCATTCTGAGGCACAAGATAAGAGCACAGGCAAAAAATTTTTTGTTATATGTTGTTTTCTAGTGACAAATGTCATAATGGAATAAAGAGTACATCTCCACCATTGAAACTTTAGAATTGCTTTGATCTACCCTCTTCCATCAGAGTTTTGGAACTGATTGAAGTTAGGGATATGACCAGGGTTAGAAGTCATTTGTTACCTAAATACCACTCTCTGAATCTGGAGTTTGAAGGCTAATTGTGGAAATAAATGTCAGAAAGGGACTGGTACTAGGCTGGAATAAAGGCCCTGATACTGGGCAGAAAACCAGTATCTAAATACATAAAGTAATGAGGCAGCTAAATGACTCAGTGAATAGAGTGCCAGGCTTGGAATCAGGAAAACCTGGGCTCAAATTTAGTCTCAGCTATGTGACCCTGGACAAGTCACTTATCCCACTTGCCTAGCCTTTTCCTTTCTGTCTTAGAGTTTTACTAAGAAAGAAAGTAAGGGTTTATAACAACAACAACAAAAATACATAAAGTGTAGGGTTCCTGAGACATATGAGACCCTAACCAGAAGAATCAGTCTTTATCTTCACAAGTATACCATCAACTTTTCCCATACCATTTCCAAGGCGAAAGGCCTGACCCAAGGCTCTTATACAGTCCATGATTTCTCCATAAACTCACCACAAGGCAGTCAGAGATGGGAAAAACTCAGAAGTAGAGGCTATCTAATCTTTAGTCTTTGAGCTACTTAAAATAGAGACCAAGTTTCTGATGTCTTGACCTCACAAGAGGCTCATACCTTTATCAGGTGAGAAAACCTCTTTTATTAAGTTATCAGAAGCATAAACTATATGTGTCCAATACAGGTTCTGACAGGCTATAGAAATTGCTACTAAGAGTGGGGGGAAAAATTCCTTTCTTTCACTTGAGTTAAAATTTCTTAATTTTTTACTATTTTGTTTCTCACTACAAATGTATAAGATGTACTTTATCCAATCCCAAATTTCCTTCAGACTTAGTATCTTCTAACAAGTCATTTACTCTCTTTAAAGGTTGCCAATAAAATCAGACCTGAGTTGGAGCCCTGCTCTCAGGACCTCCTCGGAACTTAATATCCTGTCATTTATCACTGCTCTTTGGCACTTAGCCACTTTTAGGTCCATGGATAAGACTCTTATCTAAACCAATTTGAATTAATTTTACAAGTAACATTTCACAAGAAACTGTGTCAAATACAAAAATGAAATCCAAGTCTACTTTCTTCCTTTCCTCTTCTTTCTCATCAACCTGCATTAATTCAGTACCTTACAGGGATATCCGTTATGTAATGAAATAGACTCTAAGATATACTGTAACGAAATTTCTTGCTGAAGGATGACTGATAAATATTCATTACCTTGCAAGAATTCCTGATTAAGGGGAAGGGCAGTAGAAATGTAATGGGGGAAAGAGCAAATTTTATTCCTTGTGTGGTTTTCCTGACTATACTCAGAGTAGTAAGACCTCCACTGATGCTTCAATCTGGTCCTAAGCCTAAATTTGTCTCTCTGAAACTTCCACCCATGGTTCCTAATTTTATACTCTGGGGCAAAGTATTCTAAATCTAATCTATCTTCTCTAGACAGCCTTTCAAATGCTTGAAAGCAACCATATCTTACTCATACTTCCTTTCTCTAGGTTAAAATTTGCCAATTCCTTCAACTGATTTTTACAAAGTATAATTTTCAGGCTCTTCACCTTCTTGATTATTCTGCTCTGCTTACCAACATTCTTCCTACACCATACATTCCAAGGCCTATCATGAATGGTAGAAATAGCAGACATTAACAAACACCTGATGACCTCATGTATATGTGCTTTCTCCACTCCTGCCCCTGGGCTTGGCACTCCATAGCCTCATATCCCTCCATCAAAAAACAAAAGTGAAAAAGTAAAAGTAGAAAGAAAGAAAGTAAAAGTGAAAACAGAAAAGACTGCAGGGAGCACTGTTTTGGTGGGACCTCTGGCACTTGTTGGCTGACCAGAGTTGGTTCTCCAGAGTTGATAGTAATACCTGCAACCCCAGAAAATGAAACCATGAATAAGGGAAGCCTATTATATGGTGAGAAAGTGTCCCACATCCCACCAACTCTAACAAATATAACTAACAAAATGCTCTACATTCTTTTTTTTATTATTTTTAAAGCTTAATTAATTGATTAATTCTGAATATTTTTCCATAGTTACATGAATCATGTTCTTTCCCTCCCCTCCCCTCACCCCCCTCCCATAGCCAAGGAGCAATTCTACTGGGGTTTTACATGTGTCATTGATCAAGACCTATTCTACATTCTGATACCTTTGGGAAACTACCTCCTTGAGTTATTGAATCAATCAATTAGCAATATAAACTATATGTGAACAAGGCCTGGACATCACTGTTAAATCAGTCAAAGACATAATAAAGTGCTAAAAGTTCTTTATTCATTTGGGAAGAGCGAACTGTTTTTGCATCTTTGATAAACTCAGATGACATAGGAAATGAGATTTGTTTGGTTGAAAGAACTAAACACAGCTCTGGACATATATATATATATATATGAAGAGATTCTAGCAGGAACATTTAAACTACTGTTTCAAGTGGTTAAGTAGTCAAGCTTCAGGAGTGATTTGAGCAGACAAGCTTTTGAACCTGTATCAGAAAGTAGCAAGGAGAATTTGGGAAGTGAACTCAGAGGAAGGTAAAATATACAACATCACCACCACCCTACCACCTCCATTGACCATGTTGTTAGATAGAATGAACCTGTAATAAATAGTACATCCATCCAAGACCTCGTTGGCAAAGACATGGCAGGCATGCAGAGCTGGCACTGGGGAGCTGCTCTGTTCCCCTTCTTCTCAGCTCCTGAGGATATTTTTTGCAAGCTCTGCCCCTCTGTCCAACCACCCAAATCAAGCACTTTCTCCCTCGGCTCTCTATGGTAATGTGGGGACTCACAGACAGCTTGAAAGTGCCCTCTGGGCACTCAAATTCACTAAAGGTTCATCAGTGCTGATCTACGACCTGAGAGAGGACATACTAGACATGCTAACGAAAAGGAATCCTTCTTCAAGATGGAGAAAAGTGCATCTCTGTACTCAACAAAGGCACAGACACTCTGCACCTAGCAGAAAGTTACAGGTCATATGATATACATTGTGAGGAACAGGTCCTGACAAGACGGTGGACTCCTCTCATAAGCCCGTATAATGGAGTAAGAAGAAAAGAGCATTGAGTTGTTTCATGTTCCTAGCTTAAGCTCCTTTTCTCCACATCCATGTCAGCAAGACATGATGAGGAACACTGGATAGATTAGCCTCCGTTAAGAGGCTAACCAATGAAGGTGCTTTATTTTAATGTGAATGATTGGGGTTGTAAATTGCATTCTGATTTGCTGTGACTAGATTATAACTCTAGAAACCAGCCAATGGTGAATGAGGGGAGGGACTGATTCATGGTAATAAAAGGGAGCCTGGGAGCTCCCATTCCTTGTACCTGCTTGCAGGCTGTAACACCTGTAAAATTGACTCCTGAGTGCCCATTCTCATGAGAATGAAATAAAGGAGCTTTTGCTATATTAACGCTGGGTCCAAGATACTTTTGAGTAGGTGGTGTTTCCTCTTACACTTGAAGACTCCAAAGGGAAGATAAAAATTTCTAATAATCCGGAGCTGTGAGTTTGTCATTTGGGCACATAAACTCTCTTGGTTTGGGTCTCACCTGCTAGGGGATCTCAGGAATTACCGGCAAAGGGTATATAATCAGCCAATCAAAGGGTGAGAGAATGAGTCATATGATTCACCTACATGTTAGGTTAAAAGCCCTCAGAAGGGATGATATCTCCCTTGAAAGGGAGATGTTGGGAACTTATCAAAGGTACCAGGGATCAGTGGCAGGAAGAGGAAGAGTTAGAAAGTGTTAAACTATAACAGAAGAAGGAAATGGTGTGGTTATGTGTTGCAGACAAGCCCAGTGAGTCTTTCACAGCTAGCAAACTTGCTCTATAAAGACCACCAGGGGAATAGCCAATCTTTGACCAATTGATGGAAAGCTGCCTTTCCAATTCCATCAAAGACATTTCTTCACAGTTTATAAAGGTATAATGGGGATAGACACGACTTTGCATTTTGTTTAATACATTAACACTTCCTTTCTCTGTTATCTGACCCCTTCTCTAATTCTCAACCAGAAGCACCTTCATCTCTCAGTTGAATTAGTTCAAAATTTTTTTTAACATTTTCAACTAAAAATACCACTTAGGATATGCCCTGAAACATTTCTAAACTGCTTCATAACAATCTCTTCTTCTATACTGTACAGACATAACTGTGCGGGAACATGTACACACACACACACACACACACACACACACACACACACACTTTTAATTATAATCTATTCTTGGAAATTGGGTCAGAAGGCAAATTGTTATAAAACCTCATACTTTCCAGTGCTTCTCTGAGCATTTTTTTCTGGCTGTCCCCCATGCTTGGAATGATGGTTTCCCTGACTTCCTTGAAGTTCCAACTAAAAATCCCATCTCTTTCCTTTCTTGACTCAAATTAATTCTGATGTCTTTCCTGTGATAATTGCATTCAGGGCTGGAAAGGACCTTAAATGTTACCTAGTCAAATTTCCTTATTTTAAAATATTCATAGCTGCATTCTTTGTGGTGGCAAAAAATTGGAAAATGAGGTGGTGTCCCTCGATTGGGGACTGACTGAACAAATTGTGGTGTATGATGGTAATGGAGTGCTATTATGCTATAAGGAATGATGAACTGGAGGATTTCTATATGAACTGGAAGAACCTCCAGGAACTGATGCAGAGTGAAATGAGTAGAACAAAGAGAACATTGTATACAGTAAGTGAAACATTGTGGAATAATCTAATGTAAATGGACTTTGCTACTAGTAGCAATACAACAATCCAGGACAATCCCGAGGGATTTATGAGAAAGAATGCTTTCCACAAATTGTGGGAGTAGAAACACAGAAGAAAAACATACGACTGATCACTTGGTTATACGGGTATATGATTTGGGGTTTTGATTTCAAAAGATTGCTTTATTGCAAAAATGAATAATATGGAAATACGTATAAGTGATAACATTTGCATAACCCAGTGGACTTGCTTGTTGGTTGGGGGTGGGGGGGAGGAGGAAAAGGAAAGGGAAAGAAAATGTATCTTGTAAACGTGGAAAATATTTTTAAAAATATCTATTTTTAAAATTCCCATATTTTATAGTTAAGGAAGTTAAGGCCCAAAGAGGTTTTAAAACATGTTCAAGGTCACACAGCAGTATCAGGCAAGGCTAAGACTGGACTCAGAGCCTCTTAGTCCAAATCAATCATTCTTTCCACTGTACCAAACTGACTCCAGGAGTAACAATCCTCTTTTCCACAAGAGTCTGGTGCTACTTAGAAACTCTCTGTCCTCTAACAGAATTCAGATTCAGGAATTCTCACATTTTAGATCTGGGGATTCCCAAAGTTGGAGTTTCTAGAGAGGCAAATCTTAAGGCTAACAGTATCCAGAAAATTCCCCCTGCTTTGCCAGAAGACCAAATTCTGGTGTCCTGTTGTGTGGGAAATTCCTTCTCATCTGGCTGGGAAGCTGGGGACCACATGTTCTCTTCATCTTAACTGTCATATATTTAAGAAGTACCTAAGTCTACGGTCAGAAATTCTATAAGGCTAGGGTCAGGGGCCCTACCCTCAAGCTTCCTAGGCTATATGGGCCACATGTGACTTCCATGTGCCTTACACTAAACCAGACAATAACTGTACCTGCCTGCATTTAGATCTTCAGCTCTGACTTTCTCAGACATATAAAAATGGATAAATAGATAGAGAGGCTTCTTTTTTTTTTAAGTACAGAAGAAAGAATAGCTCCTTCTACAATATCTGTCCCATAGGAATATATCAAGTTAATTAATCCTGAGGACAGCTTTACTCACTATGACTTTAGTTCTTTCAGCGGTACCAGTGGTCATTTCCAAACTGACAGTAGAGAAGTGCTTATAAAAGTCCTTAGCAAAAATTCACCTCTCTTTAGGCATCAAGTGAATCAAGGCACTCCCTTGGTCAACCCCATTATATGTCTGTATCTATATCTATATGTTTTAACTCCCCCAACAGATTTTTTTAATTTAGGAATCAAATGGGATTTAAGATTCAGGATAAAGACCATTTCCCTCTTAAATCTCAAAAGTTTAGCTTTTATGTGGGCATCAGAAATGATAAGGATAAAATCACCTCTCTTGGTAATGTCAAAGCTCACTTTTAATGATTCATTTTAATGGAGACAAAGAACCCTAGATGCAAATATTAATCTTGTCTCATTACTACATTCTTAGAGATGGGGTGGAGGTGGGAGGAAGGAAGAAATAACTTGAACTCAAAGTGGCAATTCAAAAATGCTTTTTTATAGGTTTTCTACAAAATTGAACAGATGCAGTATTTTGTTGACAGATTCTATTCAGTGGTATATTGGAACTTGCTCTAGAAACAGTTGTGAATATTAAAGTCATAAATAATTCAATCCTTTAGATAGTAAGTATCTGACCTTCCACTAACCCCATTCAATCTGACACCACTGGTAATGGCTAAAAATTCTGCAAGGTCAAGTCATATCCTGCTACACACAGTCAAAGGCTTTAGCATAGACTTTTGACAATGAAAGTACAGTTAGCATAATGATGAGGTATTAGCTAGAATACACAAGATGTTGACCTGAAACAAACAAACAAAAAAGATATAAAGAGAGGATTTGTTCAGAGAGGTGCTGACAAAATTAGACTAACTAAACTGCCGTACACATTAAAATATAGCAATTCATTGTCTTTGAACAAGTCCTTTCTTGGTAACTTAAGCTCTGGTTTGGCGTGTTTCTTTTCAGTCTTTTAAGATAGTCTTTAGAGACAATTTTACTGTCTAGTTATGCTATGGAATAATCTAAAAGGAATATATATGCATGTACTCCAAGAGTTTAATTTATTCCCCATCATTCATTAACCAGAAGGCTTGAATCTAAGTTCAGCCAGACTCAGCAGGCTAATAGTTTAATACAACCCAGTATAGCAGACCCCCAGTGTCTTTGTGCACAGATCCAGTGAAGTGCACACACCAGTCTTCATACGTAGCAATGAAAAGAAATGACTAGAGGTGTCATTTGAGTTTATCTCCCTGATATGTGACTCTTTAGGATGTACAGAAGCCAAAACAAAAAGACGAACATAAATAAAATCATATTTAAATAGTATGTCTTAAATGCATACTGGGGTCAGAAATTCTATAAGACCAGGGTCAGGGGGCCTATCTTCCTGCTACATAGGCTATACACCCCACATGTGACTTATACCAAAGGAGTCAATCCTCAGTCAATTCTATCCTTATTGGTATACAAAACAAGTTTAAAAGAGTCTTTCCTTGCTAAAGAATCTCTTCAAAAAGAAACAAAAATAAATACATGTAGAGACATAATGAACAGGGAAAACCATATAATGAACTATTCACCATACAATAAAGCATGCAAATGTAGAATAAAAATAACACATTTTCTATAGTGATTTAAAATTTACAAACCACTTTCTTACCAATTTGAAGTATATAATTGTACCTAATACCTCATCATAAGTATAATCACATTTTATGGATAAGAAAACTGAAGCCCAAAAAGATGAAGTGAACTTGTCCAGAATCACGTAGCTATGTGTTAGCGTCTCCATTCAAACAGAAGTCTCTTTACTCTAACACTCTGCTTTAATATGTTGCCTCCTTTTGACACTGCTCCTACAAAAAGACCAGAATATGAAATTGCTTACTGTGGATGAATTTATTCCAGATATTTCAACTGATGCAGATAAAGCTCATTCTTAGTCACTGAATGGTGATGGTAATGAGTTGGCTGCTGTCTGACTCTATGTTCCTGTATGCGTTGCTTTAGGCTCTATCCCTGGCACTTTCAAGCTGGTATCATTTTTAGACCATGCACAGAGGAGATTCTGCTTTGGGGCAATACCTCTTTGTAGTAAAGGGATGGGAGACAATTTCCTATCCTTTGCATAAAATTGAAGAATAATGCTGAGGGCTGATTGATGTGTATCTTGAACCAATACTAACAACAGATAATTAGATGAGTACAGGATTATGCAGGAGAAGGAGACTGTGCTATACTCTGTGTATGTGTATTATTTCTGTGTGTATACATGTATACACTAGTGTATACATGTATACATGTATGTGTGTGTATATATATATATATATAGTGTGTGTGTGTGTGTGTGTGTGTGTACGTAGATTGTATATATGTTGTTTGTCCTTCATTTTTTGAAGAAAACCAGTGACATCTCGGGGTGATGTCTTGACTTGTGTGTGATTCAGATTTACACATGGCAGATTTGCACAAAATTGTCAGTCTCATTCCCTCTTGTAGAGTCACTGAAATACAGAGACAAAAGTCAGGACAACTGGTGATGGGTTGGGAGGTAGTGGATGACCTTGGCTTCTTTGATGTCTGACCAAGCTCTAAGTGTTCCATAGTATCTTCTTCAGCTGCCTTCATGGCCATTGGAACAACGCTGGGGAAGTCTTCACATGCTTGGGATAGACACTCCCTAATTCACCAATTTATCCTCAACCTGCTTTAGACCCCTTGCTGAGATAGTTTACTAAATATGGTGACAGCACATACTACAGCTTCTTGGAGCCACAGGTGAGAGTCGTGTAAAAGGTGGACAACAAAGGTGGGTGCGTAGCCCTGAAATGTGTATACATACATACATGTATGAGTGTGTGTGTAAACTATTACAATAGCAGGCAGTTTGTGACCAGCAAAAGAACTGCAGCTTTCCAAATGCAGCATAGTATGTGTATATGTAGACACACATACATTTATATACATATACAGATATATTAAAAGTGCCTATTTTATAAGGAATCTTCAGTATGGTACTACCCTACTTCTCTGGACTTATACAGTACTATTCCTCTACTTCAAAGGTTCTTAGCTTTCTTATTTTTTTTTAAATCCTTACTTTCCATCCTAGAAATAACTCTAAGACAGTAGGCAAGTGTTAGGTGAATGAGATTAAGTGACTTGCCCAGGATCACACAGCTAGGAAGTATCTGAAGCCAGATTTGAACCCACGCCACTGGGCCACCAAGTTGTTAACCTTTTTTATATCATAGATCCCTTTGGTAGTCTAGTGAAGCCTTGGACTTGGACCCCTTTGGCAGTTTGGTGAAGCCTCTCCCCACCTTCTCAGAATAATTTTCTTAACTAATTGAAAGAAATGCTAAATTTCAGCTACTGGCTGGCATCCATTAGATTGTGGTAGGTAATGTTATATGGATACTGTTATAGGCTAATAGGATGGCCCAAGGTCCTCTGATGGTATGAAGAGCTGAAGCTGAGTGTATGGGAATCCCTAGGTGATCACTAAGTTGTGATGGTGAACGCCAAGAATCCCACAGGAATATTTGTGATTAAACGAATACACCCAGCTCCAATATAACAGTGTCCCAGGAATAAGTGATCAAATAAGAGACTGTGGATTAGATTACACAGCTCCTTTGACTGCTTATCCTGGCTGCAAACGAAGGGATAACGCTAGCGACTGCAGCTTAACTTTAGTTAGAGTAATCCTTCTTCCCTCAGATACCCAAAGATATGTTTAATAATCTCTAGGGTAATGATGACATCCAACTAAGCAAGTTTCAAGGTTTACTAACAACAGACTTAGGGAAAGGGAAACAGAGACTGAAGGAAAGAGGTGTAAGGGAAAACTTGGCTAAAGCTACTGATGTTCAGGTGATGTCCATTGAAGGTAGTCAAGTTTGAGATTAAAGCTGAAGAGGTTTGTCTCTTTCTCTGTTGCAACCTGGCCAGGCCAGCCTGCTTAACCTGAACCAGGTTGTTTGGTGGTATTTGTATTGCTTCTTCCTTGATGATGATTGATTAGGTGTATAGTACAGATTGACCCAGAAATTGAGGGTGTGGTAGTAATTAGAATTGGATGCAGGTATCCTGGGTTGATTTGGCCTACTCCAACCAGCCAACCTCCCACCAAAATCCCTTCTCCAAATTGAGAGATCTTTTGGTTCAAAATTCTGCTCTTTATAGTCTGATAGCAACTGCCTCTCCCTTGCTGGCTCATGGGGCCTTTAGATTCTGAAAATTAAAGAGATGGTGAACCATGAGGGATGAATGATACACCTTTCCCCAAAACAAGGTCAAGGTTGATTTGGTCATAGTTTCAGAACTGGAGGATAGAACATAGGAGTTAGAAAGGGTATGCACGTGGTGACAATAAGTCAATAAGCATTTATAAGTCCCTACTATGTGCCAAGCACTGTGCTAAGCACTTGAGGATACAAAGGAAAACAAAAAATAGTCCCTTTTCTGAAAATCTTATTCTCTTTACAGGTTAAGAGGGAACAACATACAACAGATAGTAACCAGTAAGGAAGAGGTTTAGGGTGTCAGGCATATTTCAGGGCTTTTAATACATCAGGGACTTCTTTATTTAAGAGGTTATTATCAGATGGATTCAGTCAAGAAAAGGGCTGGACTTGTGATTTTATTGGTCCTTATATGAATCTCCCAGTGAGGAACTTGCTCTACCAGTGTAAGTCAGCATCTTCTCTGCAGTTTCCAGTCTTAGAGTAGTGTCTACAACACTCAGGTTAAGTGACTTGCCCAGGCCACACAGTCAGTTTTTGTTGGGGGTAGAGGGAGGAGGAGATATTACCATCTGGCAGAAATAAAATGCTTGGCATTGATTTACATTTCAGGATGCCAGAAAAGAGGGTCATGGAACAAAATATCATCAAATATTAATTATGATTATGCCACATTTGTTGGAAAACATAAAAAGTTCTATTTCTGGATCTTAGAGAATAAAGAGGAAGAGCTAATCTAAAATTAAACAGTAAGACAAGGGATTCAAGCAAAAAAAAAAAAAAAGAAAAGAAAAAAGGTAGAAAGGGGAGGGAGAAGGGATCTGTCATAAGGAGAAGACAAACTGACTCTGGGTACCCAAAGAAGCTCATGTTGAATAAATAGAAATCCCTCATTCCCAGGAACTTTCAGGAATGGATTCTTCAGCAATTGCAGAGAGACCATCCTTCCAAAGATTCTCTGAAGGGAAGAGATCTGTCACTAAATCAGACAAATTCCTAACTCTACTTAGCATAAAAGGATTTAATCAAGTTTGCTTTTGGTCTGTAAGACTAGCTAATGTAATTTTAGGACACAAACAGCCCTTAAGATTATTTCCTATACTTCCTTGAAGTGATGAAATCTCTTTAATAGGAAACAAAGGTTTTCATTCCACAACTAAAGATAAAAGGCTTGAAATGCAAATGTTGATTAACATATTAAGTGAAACTCTTTCAGGTTAAAGCTGTTCAGTTCACCAATCAACTAATATGAATAAGGATTCATCAGAATCCTTCTTTTTGATAGGAAAAGGGTAAAAATTGGATGTACCTGAAGTAGATTTCAGGGTCATCAAGAGTTGCGGGGAAGGAGGAGTACAGAAATGAAAAGGTAGGAATAAAAAAAGACAAATATTTTCCTATGATTAGTCCTTTAGAACTTTACTTAGAACAAGTAGAATTTTACATATCATTGCTTTATTCCATGGTAATGGCAAATATAGTTTAAATTTCTTTTTTTAATTGATCTTTTGTTTTTATATCACTATTCATTTCTCGATATTGTCCCCATCTCATTCTTCATAGTTATTCCTTGTTAAGAAAAAAAGAGGAGGAAAAGCAGTCCAGTAAAACTAACACAACAACTAAATCCAATGGTATATGCAATACTTCATACTCAGGGCCCTCTCTTATCTCTGCAAAGAAGGGAGGGAGATACATTCTCATATCTCTTATTTGGGCCAAGTTTGGCATTGTGGTCATGAAGGATTCAAATTCAATGTTTTTTGTTCTTTTCATTTACATTGTCATAGTTATTGTATATACTGTTTTTCTACTTCTGCTTGCTTCACCAGTTCTTATAAGTTGTCCCATACTTATTTGAAGTTTTCATGTTCATCTTTTCTTAGAGTGACTTCATTTTCCATGAAATGTTTTTTTTAAATAGTAGAGGTATAATAAAGCCTTTTTATTATTAAAGAACTTGCTAATTGAATTTTTACTTTATTAAAAATTAAATTTTAAATGACATGTCCTCTAAGTGGGATACTCAAATGAAATAAATTGTCATATAAAAAGATGACAAAACATCAGTGATAATATCATCCAGTCTTTCTCTTAGTTGAACTATTATATTTTTTCCATAGTTTCACTCTTAATTCTCTGCATAGTGTAACCTGGTTTTTGCAGTCCATGTAATACTTCATTTCTCATCTTAGAAACTTGTTCTTCTCTCTTGGAACCATTTCCTCCTTCTCCCTTCTCAATCTAAATCTTTTCTCAAATGATGAAAGTCCCTTTGCCCTAGTTTAGAGAATTTTCCCACCTCACTCTTCTCTTATTCTTCAATATCCAATGATTCTTCCTCCTTTATATTTTTTTTTAATGAGAGTTTATTTTTTCCTATCCTTTTAGCTTTTAACAAAAAGAAAGTAAGCCTTTCTAGCTATTTACAATTTAAACACATTTATGAGTAACAACAACAAATTTTTTTATGCTGTTTTCTTATAGTAGTTAACTTGAATTATTTTGGATGGTAAGCCCACTCTCGTCTTTTTTTCTTTTCTAAAAAGCAAAGGTGGATTGGAACTGAATTACTTGATAAATGCTTCCATTCTGAGTTAAACTTTGTCTATGAAGACATGACCTATGTGACTCAACAATGAAGTTGTGCCCAAGTGAGCAGCTCATTTACCATTCATGACATTTTCATTTAACTCAAAATAGTTTTCTTTCATGCTTCTTAGCTTTAGTTTAGTTTTAGGGAAAACAAGCAAATGGAACAAGAATAATTTGGTTCAAAGTAATATGTTATATTTCTGTCATCTAAAGGACAATAGAGAGCTTGAGAGTGCAATGATAAATAGAGCACTAGTCACATAGGAAGAGCAGAGGATAACAGATGGACAGCCTGTGGCTGCTTGGAACTTGTGCAGAGTTATGATGCCTATAGGAAAGCCTCTAACACAAGGGATGGATTCCCTTTGAAAGGTACATGGAAGGACAAGTGCCAATGTCACTCAGAATAAGGAGACACAGATAGGTTGCTATCCCTTTGAAGGGAATACCAACACTGATGAGATGACAGCTCTATTAAAGTATTACTAGAGCAACTTCTATTTATTGTTGTTCAATTATTTTGGTCATGTCCAATTCTTCATGACCTCATTTGGGGTTTTCTCAGCAAAGATACTGGAGTGATTTTCCATTTCTTTCTCCAATTCATTATATAAAAGAGGAAACTGAGGGAAATAGGGTTGTGACTTTCCAAGGGTCACATAACTAATAAATATGTGAAGGCTGGAGTTGAACTCAGATCTTCCTGACCCTAAACTGAGCCCTCTATCCACTAAAAAGAAAACTCAGCTGAGTACGGTAGCACATATCTGTAATCCTAATTATGAGGGAGACAGAAGCTATTGCATCACTGTAGGGAGTTTTGAGCCACAGAATCCATCCTGTGTCTGAACTATGTCTGGCACCAATTTCCCATGGGAGCCTCCTGTGAGGAGAGAATTGAACTCTCTTAGTTTATTTTAATGTAACCAATCAGTAAACTTTAATCAAATCAAGAACTTAAAGTACCCCTACTTAGTACCTAGCTAACTATTAAGTAAGAGAGTTCACAAGTCACTTACTAGTTCACAACTCCAAAGGCCACAAGCACTTCCCCTCCTTGGGAAGTGCTAGACAAATTGGGAGGCTATGATTGGTTCCCGAGAAGTGGGAGAGAGATGGGAAGTAGATGTGGTAAAAAGGACTATAAAAGGCGAGACCAATGGACAAGATTCACTCTTGGCTTCCTTGGTTCTTCAGAGAGGAGACCCTCTCTTGGTTGATGCTTCAGTGGGACAGTCTCTTCAATGTGAACTCTGGTGAGATTCTTGAAGGCAGTCACCTTTTCCTGGAATCTCTCTGGACTAGAGATTCTGTTCTGGAGAGGCTTGCTGGGTGAGTGACTGGACCTGAAAGAAGAGGCTTGCATTGGTGGAACCCTTGCTGAACACACCACTGGGACTTCCACATGGAGATCTGGCCCTGAGGAAATCCCTGCCAGGGACTGAACTGGACTTCACCAGAGTAGTACTTAGGGTGGTAGGTTAGACAAGGCTCTGTCTCCTTCCTACATTTCCCACTTTCAATATCTCTACCTTGTTGTAAATAAAAGCTGCTAACAGCCATTTCTGACTTAAGGGCTAATATTTTATGAATGGCGACCACAATCTCACTTTTATAACTTTCATATTGAGTCAAACCTAATTTTAATCCTTACACTTGTGATACCATATTGTCTAGGGAGGAGCAAATTGGTCTAGTTGGGATAAACAGAGGACGTTAAAGCTTCTGTGACTATCAATAGTAGGGTTAGATGTATGAGTAGCTACTTTATTTCTAGACAGGTGAGATAGGTCTAACAGGAGAGAGGGAGGAAGGGAAGGAATAAGGCAAGAGAAGCAAGGAAGAAGGGAGGAAGGGAGAAAGGAAGGGAGGAAGGGAGGAAAGGAAGAAGAAAAAACCCTGAGATCCCTTAAACCTAGAAGCAATCTGTCGGCATAAGTATTGGGCTTAAGTCCTAAAGCTAAATTAATTCTGAAAGTTCTGATATGCTGATCATATTAATTAGCAGACCAGGCAGGAATCATAATTCTTACTCCTACAAACCTCAACAATGTATATTTTTGAACTTCTTGAAGTCCAAGTGAACAAGAATGATTTCCAGACAGTTCCAAGCCTATGTGACAAAGTAAAGGTGAGTAGGGAGTTTCAAAAAACAAAAACTCAAAATGTGAACACCAAAAATCTATTCTGACTGAAACTTCCATTCAAGAAATCAGAATAATAATACGTGTACAACCTAAGTCATACTACTTGCCTCTTGAGAAAGAGGGAAGAGTGGGAAAGAAGGAAAAAACACATATTGCAAAATGTCAGAAAATTATTATTAAAAATTGGATTAACAAAAAAAATTTCATTGACCTACTCATCCTTTAAGATAAGGTTATTTAGCTTCCAATTAATTTTTAGTCTTTTTTTCCCTAGCCCCCTTTTCATGTATTTTTTATAGCATTATGGTCTGAAAGGGATACATTTAATATTTCTGTTTTTCTGCATTTGGTTGTGAAGCTATGTTCTATTATATGATCAGCTTTTGTGAAGGTACCATGTACTACTGAGAAAAAGGTATATTCCTTTCTCTTCCCATTCAGTTTTCTCCAGAGGTCCACTAAGTCTAACTTTTCTAAAATTGGATTCACCTCTTTAATTTTTTTTTTTGATTTAGCAAAGAATGAATCATAGAAACAATTGTAAAATTGAAAAGACCTTGTACCCCTTTTAAAAACTACATTACCCAAACTCCCTTTCACTATACCCATAATTCCTTAAGCCTTTTCCTATTGGTTGTGGGTTTCGTGGGCCGTTTTTGATATGGTTGTTGTGGGCATGGTGACAGGGCTTTTTGGAGAAGAGGAGGCATGGTAAGGGTGAGTTGGGACTCTTTCCCTGCGCTTTAAATAAAATTCTTATAAATATCATACTTTGGAGGCATTGAATATTAATTTTAAAAACTTACACAATTGACAGTTTCATTAAAAAAAATGACAACAAGGAGATAACATTCCAAAATTTTGGGGATGCAGCCAAAGTAGTATTTAGGGGAAAATTTATATATCTAAATTCTTACATTAATAAAACACAGAAAGAAAAGATCAATGAATTGGGTATGTAACAATAATAACAACAAAAACTAAAAAAAGAACAAATTTAAACCAAATTTAAAAATCCTGAAAATCAAAGGAGAGATTAATAAAATTGAAAGAAAGAAAACTATTAAACTAATACATAAGACAAATAGCTGGTTTATGGGGAAAAAACAAAATAGGTAAACCACTGGTTAATTTAATTTTTAAAAAGGAAGACAATCAAATTATTAGTATTAAAAATGAAAAGGCCAAAATTATAACCAAAGAAGAGGGAACTAAAGCAATTGTTAGGAGTTATTTTGTCCAATTACATGCCATCGGGCTGGTTAACATGACAAAATAGGAAAATGACAAATATTAGAGAGGGATATGGGAAAATTGGGACCCTAATACACTATTGGTAGAGCTATGAACAACTATTCTGGGATGTAATCTGGAACCATGCTCAAAAGGCCATAAAACTATGGCCCAACAATACCACTACTATGTCAGTATCTCAAAGAGATTAAAGATAAAAGAAAATAACCTACCTGTACAAAAATACTTATAGTATCTCCTTTTTTTGTGGTGGCAACGAACTAGAATCTAAAGGGAAGTACATCAATTGGGGAATAGCTGAACAAGTTGTGGTATATGATTATAATACTATAAAAAATGACAACATCAGAAAAAAAACTGGAAAAACTTACATGAAGGGATGCAAAGTGAAGTGAGCAGAGCCAGACAAACATTATGCATAGTAACAATAATGTAAGATTATAATTATAACATAATTATATATATAAAGATAATAATTATAATAATGTAACTGTAAATGACAACTATTATCAACAAGACAAGGATCCAGGACAACTCCAAGAAATTCATGACAAAAATGGATATCCTCTGCCAGGGAAGTAACAGAGTAGGGGCAGCTGGTTAGCTCAGTAGATTGAGAGTCAGGCCTAGAGACTGGAGGTCCTAGGTTCAAATCTGGCCTCAGACACTTCCCAGCTATGTGACCCTGGGCAAGTCACTTGACCTCCAATGCCCACCCTTACCACTCTTCCACCTAGGAGCCAATACACAGAAGTTAAGGGTTTAAAAAAAAAAAGGAAGTAACAGAGTTTGAATGCATATCACTTTTCACTTTATTTCCTCCATGAATTTTTCTCTAGTGTAATATATGTCTTGTTTCATAACATGACAAACATGGAAATATATATTATATGATAATATATGTGCAACTCATATTATATTACCTGCCTTTTTCGGGAAGGGTGGGAGGGAAGAAGAAAACATGTAAAATATCAGAAAATAAATTTTAAAAACTGAATTGACATGTAAAAATAATAAATGCAAAAAATTTGTATGGACATGTAATCTGGAAAAAGTAAAAACTTTAAAAAGAAGCCAGAGTATGAGTTTAAGCAAAATATTTTTAGTAAATATTTTATTGGGGAAAATTCAGTTTGGATTTTACGATGCAATGTTTCTTATGACTGGACCAAGTCATTCTTTCCCTATTCAAATATAGGTTTATATTTTTGTAGTTATTTGAATAAGGAATCATGAATAGGGCCAGGACTGGGATTTAGTTTTCTTGGCTTCTCAGTATACGATTTTATCCTTGATCATTATTTTCTCTCAGAAAGAAGTCTAAACAATAAGAAACTTGATAACAGTATGTAACCCATGGCCTAACCACTCCTTCCCACCAACACTCAAAGACCCTGGGTTTACAAAGACAAAGTCTGATCCTGGTGATTCTCACTGGTTCATTGTACTCCCACCTCCAATCTGGAGTTACCCCCCCTGCAAAAAAATTCTAATATAATCTTATAGTGAAAGTTGGCTTACCCTAAATGTGGACAGCAGCATCCCCATATTTCATGCAAGATGACACTGAGTATCAGGTTAGAGATAACCTTTATTTCATTTCACACAGAAATGCACAAAAAGATATAAAAAACACCCAAGGCCCATAAGCTCCTTCTTATTCAGGTAAACTTGACATTCCAATGAATCCAATGACTTTCCTAGAATCCTAAATGCTTTTCCCTATCTTCCCCTTGCCTTCAGGATAGAAGATACACTTATAGTATCACCCTGTGGTTTAGGTTTCCCTCTGGAAGATAAATGGACTTTAGGGACTGCAGAATACGTAGTTCCATTTTCATTACACTGGCGTTGTCTGAATGGTCACTGATTCTACTCTTCTGGTACTCTTCTGGCTGCTCTTTCTCCAAGGATGATATTGCATCCAAAAACCTCTAGCTCTCTCTAGAAGATATAATGAATGAATTATTGATCTTGGGGTTACCCACAGAGCAGACTCCAGACTCACTTCTTGGGCCATGAGAGGATAAATATCTACTTCTGCAGAAAATCCAACATTTCTTGATCTGAGAAATTCTTTTCTTAGGACCTTTCATCTCAGACTGTGTAAGCATAAGCAGCTCTCATCCGTTTCTCCTCTTAAGGCAACCCCGTAAACATTTTTTTTTTTTTTTGCTTGGGGATGGGCCTGACCCTGGGCAGCTAGGCAGTGTAGTGGATAGAGTGCTGAGCTTGGAAAACAGGAAGACTCATCTCCCTGATTTCAAATCTGTCCTCAGATGCTTACTAGCTATGTGACCCTGAGCAAGTCACTTAACCCTGTTTGCCTCAGTTCCTCATCTGTAAAATGAAGTGAAGAAGGAAATGGCAAACCACAGTATCTTTGCCAAGAAAACCCCAAATGGCTTGCAAAGAGTCAAACACTACTGAACAACAAGAAAGGGCTCTGGGTCTTTCATCTCCTCTCTCTCTCTCTCTCTCTCTCCTCCCTTGCTCCTAGGTTTGATATTCTGTTTGAGTCTTGCTTTTGAATCAGAGAAGGAGAAAAAAATTCCTATGATAAAGAAAGTTAGTCTACCTGTTTATGGAAAAAGGCAATTACAAGAATGTATCATGAGTCTCAGTCAGGCAGTCTAAAGGAAGCTCAAGTCACTGGGACCTAGTTAGGACATACCTGTCCCCCACATTCTGGATAAAATAACAATGGGTTTGCCACACTCTGTTTTGGGAGAGTGCTTTTACCTCATATACTAAACTAAGCCACTATAATCTCTTCAAGTTGATTGGGAAACTCAACAAATTCTTTCAATCCCTAGATCAAACCTCTTCCAAGTTTTATTTAAGAATTTAAAATAATGGTTCCAGTCAAATATGCCCATAATCTCTGCTCTTTTCTGCTTTCTCTTAACTCCTGAAAATTTGTAGTATGTTCTGTACTATAGCTGATGCAGTTACAAAAGAATCAAAATTTAATTAAAAAGTTTTCATTTCCTTCTTTTCTCAATCATTCCTAATTTATTCTAAAATATGAAGATGTGTCTTCATTACTAGCTACTTATTTATATACATATGCATGTCAGCTGACTTGATCTGATTACAAATGCAAAGTTATTATTGTTTATTATGCTTATGTGAAAGCCATCTAACTATAAAGTTGAAAAACAACAATTCTTTTTTTATAATCCAGAAGGAAATTGTCACTTTTTTATTCCCTGGAAGAAATCTAAAAATATTTCTATTTTTAAAATGACAGTTTATAGACTGAACATACTAAGATTTTAGAGAATGCTGGAACTAGAAGAAAGGGGGGAGGAAACATATCGATTAAATGTCTACTATGTGCCAATCACTTTATAAATAAAATTTCATTTGATTTTTATAAGAACCCTAAGAGTCAGGTGCTATTTAGAGGAAAAGAAGGAGGGCAGACATTAAATGACTTTCTCAAGGTCACAAAGCTAGTAGGTCTGAGACCATATTTGAATTCAGGTCTTCTTAAGGTCCAGCACTCCACTAAGCTGAATATGAAACTCTTTAATAAACCCCTTCATTTCAAGATGCTTCTCATTAACAGGAATAGAAATTAGAAAATCTCTGGAGGTCCTCTCTAGAAGTAAAAAGGGGATTCCTCTGAAGGATCCTGAAGCTTCTTAAAAAATTCTTTGATTAGTCAGTTGTTTAGTTTCTCAGTTTCTTGGTTGGGAAGGGTGTTTTAGAACTTTGTTGTGATAGAAACTGACCAGGGAAGGTGAGGGGGGTATGGTAGCTTTGGGCAGTGGATAGATAGAGTGCTAGACCTAGACTCAGAAGGACTCCTCTTCAGTTCAAAGCTACAGGATGCCCCTAATCTGGAAATGAAAAACTGCTGCTGTGCTATGGACAAGGCAATCTTCACTCCTAGGCTAAAGGACTTTTCATGTGATGGATGAAATTAAGTCAAGTGCTTTTTTTACCTCTGCCATAAATAGTCTTTTTCTAGGTCAGAGATCCTTAACCTTTTTGAATGTCATGGATTTCTTTGCCAGTCAGGGAAGCCTATAGACCCATTGAATGATTTTTTAATTGATAATAATAAAAGGAAATGCTATATTTTCATTAGAGGTTATTGGAAATTAGGGTGCAATTGTTTTTTCATTGAAAAATGCTTGGTTCAAAGACTAATTTAAGAACTCCTAGTCTGAATGAATCATCAAGTTGGATAATATTTGTAAAGTACCACTTATTCCTCTGTCTTCTCCTTCTCAAATACATTTTTTTTTAAAACCCATACCTTCCATCTTAGAAGCAATACTATGTATTGATTCTAGGGCAGAAGTGTGGTAAGGGCTAGGCCGTGGGGGTTAAGTGAGTTGCCTGGAGTCACACTGCTAGGAAATATCTAAGACCATATTTGAACATAGATCCTCCCATCTCCAGACCTGATTCTAGCCACTGAACTATCTAGCTGCCCACCCTCCCTGCCCCTTCGCAATCATCTTGGTGAAAAGTCAAAAATTTTACCAGTCATCTGCCTTCTAGCAGACATTTATATGTCAAGTATCATGTATCCCCAGCTTTAAGATGACTGACTTAATTTCTCAACTTTTATGAGACAATTTGGGCATTAGGTAAACATAGCCAAGGAATAAAGCACTAGGAACTTAACTGCTTATGTCTGATTCACAGACTAATATTATGCTAGAGGCTCTCCTATCTTATTCATATGGATTGGTTCAAAATAAAAATTAAAGATGAATTTAAAATTAGTATCACTATCATAGAAATTCAGTTTTCTCCTTCTGCTTATGTCCCAGGTGGTTGTTCAATACAAATACTGTAAGTATTGTTAATGGATTTTATTCAGTGTCTGTTGATAACCCCTTACCAGTAAGAATTATTAGAATTATTAATTTAACTGATTTCTGGGTAGTTGTCCTTGGAAATTTGCAAGTTAAAATGGAAAAAAGATTGAAAATAAATTTTCTCATAAATATTGAGGTAAAGCACTGTGACTTCAGAAATCTGACTGGTTAATTTTTACTTTTTTTGGCAGCTAGGAAGCACTATGGATGGAGCACCAGACCTCTAGTTGGGTGGATCTGGTTTCAAAGCCAGCCTCAGACATTTTTAGCTGTGTGACCCTATATAAGGACAAGTTACTTAACTCGGATTGCCTAGCCCTATCTCTCTTCTGTATTAAAACTGTCACTTAGACAAAAAGCAAAGTGGTTTTGTTTTGTTTTAAAGAGAATTCTGTAGCAGACAGGATTTAAAATTCCTGACGGGTGCAGCTAGTTGTTTCCTGAAATATTGCCCCACTATTTAATAGGGACAGGTTCAGGTTGCCTGCATATTTGCATAGGTCATACTAATTAGAAACTAGAAACTAAATAGAAACACTGCCTACATTAACTCATTGCAGTGACTTCATTTGTAACATCACACATGTTTCTTAATTGTGGATGTCACAATTAAAATCTCTTCAGGGAAGCACACTAACATTTCTCAAAATTAAAATCAAAGAGTAAAATACTTAAGAATTCTATGTCTGAGAACTTTAGACTGTGTCCACATAGGAAAATTTTGGATATTTGTCTATAATAGACATATTTTCTATGTCTAAATAGAAAATGTGAGTATAGTCATCCAATCTGAATAATCCAGATCATGAAAGGAATTCTAGTTTTTAAAAGTACAAAAAAATAGCTTGTTCTTGATGTTTGTTGGGATTTTTCTTAGATGATTTTTTTGATAAATGGAGCACAGAAGGTTTTATTTTTTATTTCTTCTAGATACTAAATTCTCTGACATTTGATCTATTAAATCTATTTTCCCAAAAAGTGATTTTCTTCCCTATGTAAAGGTAGTGTTACAATTATCTCTTTCCCATTTAACCCTACTACATCTATCAGATAAAAATAAATCTTTATTGTTCATTAAATGTGAACAAGGCCTCAACAATTCCCCAGGTGGGGTAGGAAGTCTGTTTGAATTGGCTGTGGAGCTTGGTTATGCTCTTTGGGGCTTGTATACAGCCATCGAGCTAACTGGAACTGAGTGTCTGGTGCAGAGAGGAGAAAGAATTGTCACTGAGGAAGAATGATTTGAGGACAGGGGTGGGGAGGAGAGCACCTTGGTCTTAGCCTAGATTTCCTCTCAGCTTCTTCCCTTCTTAGCTGGAGAAGGATCTTATGAACTTTAGAGAAGGGTAGGATTTAGCCTTTTCCAAAGGCTCATTTCTTAGCAGCATCCTCAGAACAGAGGATACAGTGTCTGAATGGTTGTGTCTGCACTAGGAGTAGAGATGAGGAAAAGCAAATTCATGAGTCTATGAGGAACCCAGAGAAGAAGCTATGCCATGCCTAAAGGGAATCTCTTAAGCCATCCATAAAGGAGAGTAAAGGATTGACAACAAAGGGCTATAGGTTAGTTATTCTTTTGCCACATGTGCTTTCTAAGCTCAATATCACTTTCCTTTGGTACTGATGGAAAAGTGTCAAACACTTTGAGAAGAATGTTTTGTACTAACTATTCTCATCATACCACCTTAGTAAATAGCTATTTCTAAAAGCTAGTTAAATCTGGCTGGGCAATTGGTATCAACTAACAATCATGGCAGGAAACATAATGGTAGTAACTTGTGAGTTGTATTACTAGAAAGACAAGTCCCAATACCTGCAGGGATATCTCTATATTCTAAGAGGATAAGTAGAAGCTTTGTTCTCTGGACTCACCATGCCTATGGAGCTAAGTTTGGGAAAATAGCAACACAAAATATGTGCTACTTCGAGAGAGCTTCCAATGAATGGTTTTTCTGTTTCAATGATATTTTGCATTTCTTCCACTTTTACTTTGTGGTTCATTTTTTTAATTTTTCAAGTTTATGAATTTGTTTTCCATTTCTGCAAGTCTTTGTATTGCCAGTAAAAAACTATCAATACTATTCTTTGATTTAGGCAGAAGTCTGCTTAATATATTTATACAACCCATTTCTGGCTCAGAGAAGGCGATGTCCAAATAGGAATTTCCCCCATACTCTCCAGCATCCTCTCCAAAGACAATTTAAGGTAACATTTATAGGAGTCTTGAAGAGAAAAAGAATCACAATAAATAAAAGTATAGTTTAGGGTTAATATTCTAATTCTGAAGCTGGAATACCAACACCAAGGTTTGCTCTATTTTCCAGTCTTGGACGAAGTGGGCAGACCCTGTCTCGTTCTTGTCACCACTGTAGTCTGGATGCTACTGCTGCTGACTTTCTGTAGTTTGGGATTGGGTTGCTAGTTCCTGGGCTACCCCTGTGCCCTTTTTTGAAGCCCTGGTTTGGAATAGGATATTGGAGGGAGAGTTGGGACTAGCCATACATCAGAGATTACTTTGACTTCAAGATTTTTTTATGGTATTAGGCTACCTCTTTCATCTATATAGCCTTGATTTCCTGATGCGGCCACTGAATATTAGAGATAGAGTTCATTTTAGACATTTTGGAAAGTATCCTGGTAAAAAGATATAGACTCCCCAAGCAGTATACTTCTACATTTTCCTTGGCCAAGTCCCCTGCCAAGAGGTATCAAGCCTCTTAACAGATGCCAAGTAAGGTGTGTGAAGCCATCTTGGTCTCCTTGCATAATGATTGGAAATTGATTTTACCCTTTTCTGCAGCTGAGAAAGTCCATGATTGAGATTTTGTTGGCTTCAGGCCTCATTTACCAGAGACTGAGCTGGCTTTGGGCCCTCTTGAAATATGCCTGCTTAGAGTGTTCACAGACTTCTGGTCATTTTGTGGACAGGATGGAGGCCCTTACTGGTATTTCCCTTTGGTTTTATTTATCGTTGCTTCATCTGGCACTGTTTTAAATTTTTTCTGGGGAATTTCTTAGGGGAACTTAGCTAGCCAATAGCCTTTCACATTGCCATTTTTACTAGTAGATCAGAATTGTTTTTTTCCCTCAATAACATTTTGTAAAGGAATTTACATTGTAAATAAGCATATACATATCATGAGTATTAGAAGACAAGATAACCAAGTGTCCCATGAAATATTTTTTGCTGCCTTTGTATATATGATGAAATAAATTCTGCTGTATACTTTGGTTCTCCAAGTAGAACCTATAAGCTATACTTCCGTATAATAGATGTCGATGGAAGGTAGATGAACTTTCTTATATTTCTCGAAATACAGGGTCATAAATCTAGAGCTGGAAGAGATCTTAGAGATCATTGAATCCAATCCTCTTATTTTACATATGAGGAAACTAAGGTTTAGAGAAATTAAATGACTTGCCCAGTGTCATAAGGATAAGTAACCTAGCTAAGTGTGGAACCAGATGTTCTCTGACCACAGATCTTATGCCCCTCCCACCATCATACCACTCTATCTTTCATTTACAGCTGTTTCATTTATAGCAAAACTATCAAAACTGAATAAAGTTATTTCAGTAATCTGTTAATTTACTGGTTGCTGGACAGAGATAATTAATTCACTGAGAATATCAAATTAAGTAAATGTTTATTAGTTTGATGAATTTGTTGAATGCTCTCAAAATTGAATGATTCTTAGCACCCTTTGCTTCCTTACCCACCAGTCTGTCACTATCACTACAAAATCAAAAGAGGGACACACAAGACTGAGGAATAATTCACCACTTAGTAACCAATCTACTTTTGATAAGGTTCTTCATATTTACAACAATTGCCCCAAATGATGTTCCTAGAAGTCTTTGCAGCATCACAGATCTGACACAACTTGAGCTCCAACAGCATAGCCTTGGATCATCACCATGCCACGATAATACACTGAAACAGGACCTTTGGGGCAGGAATTCTGGAATGAAAAGGAGATAAATCTAGGGAATACACTAATCTGAATTACTAAATTGTACAATTATAGACTTATTTCCCCAAATAGATAACTTATTGTTGGATCTGGATATCATAGCAGAAGGCTAGTGAATTGTCATTGTAATTCTTGTACTCAGGATAGGTTCTGTTGGCAGTACTAGGAACAAGAGATCAATGATTTCCTTCAAGGTTACTCTGAACAAGTCTGAGTAACATACTAGGAGAAAGAAAGCATGACTAGTATGCTAGAATTCTATAAATCGGTAAATAGATAATGTGGATAGGGATCAAAGTACTAGTGTATAAAATTTAGATTTTTTTAAAAATCCTTTGAAAAAGTTCAATACCAAATACACTGGATAGGGCTTCAAGCTATGCTTTCCATAACTCATTACTCAAAATATTTTATATTAAACCTGGAAGTACCTGGATGGTTGGGAGAAAGTTATAGGGAAATAGGTGCCTTTTCATGGATCAGAAATTGTTTAGAGACATTATTGTAAATAATTCTAAGGAGCCTGTGTGTGAAGTGTCTAAGTCTTTAAATAACTTGTGAATCAAATTTAAAATGATTAAAGGGAGAGAGGAAATATTTGGAGATTATTGTCACCAATTGGCTCTGCTACTTGGATGATCTCATTCATAAGTCACTTTTTCTGGGTGTCAGTTTTCTGCTCTGTAAAAGTGGAAGGGTGGTACTAGCCAACATCTGATATCCTTTCCAGCTCTGAATCTATGATTTTATGCTCTATCAGCCTTTGGTGCCATGGTCAGAGACAAATAATTGGACTGAGTGGCTGACAGGGTTAATACAATACAATATTTTGTATGTTCTCATTTCCCCCTGAAATATCTAGATAATTGTTTCAAGCTTTTGTTTCATGTTGTTTTTATTATATACAGTCTTAATATTGCTCTCTCCTTTATAACTTGAGACCTTTGCTACTGAGGTTTAATACTAGTATTTTATTTCTGGTTTTAACTTTTTATGTCTCTTTGCTCTTTTAGCATTGCATTATTTAATGCTGAGCTTCCAATTCCTAGATTATTGACCTTTAGCAAATCAGGGAACAGATCTATATAGAATGGTAAAATCAGGTTTTCATAAAATGCCTTTTATTCCTAAACTACTTCCCCAAATGAAATGAGAATCATTTATTATTGTCACCAAGGTATCTACTGTGTAACCTCCAAAAAGCAAAAGAGAGAACACAAACTTGGTTACCTTCCTGTTTGTAGCTCATCATTCTGCACTTGATAGCAGGCAATAGTATTGCCAATATAGTATCAAAACCCCACCACAAAGTCATGGAACCCCACTGAAAAAACATTCATCCCATCACCCTTTTATTTTTAAGTTATTGATCCTGTCAGTGACTGAGAAGGAGCATTAACAGGCACAGTCTGTAAGCCCTAAATTGGCATAATACAAAGTCAAGGCAGAAGGAAGATGTCAAGTTAATGAAAAAGGAAACAATATCTAAGGAACAATAGAGGGGAGGAAGGGAATAAGCATTTATCTAGAGCCTACTATGTTCCAGGCATTGTGCTAAATGCTTTTTTACAAATATCTCATTTGAGTGACAACAACCCTTAAAGGCAGGTGCTATTTTTAACTCCATTTCATATTTAAGGAATATGAGGCCAAGAACACTTAAGTGACTTGCACACAGTAAGTGTCAGAGGGAAGATTTGAATTCAGGATTTCCCGGCTCAAGGTCCATCACTGGGTTCACTCTGCCACCAGCTGCCTATAAACTGAGGCTTTGGCAAAATCATACAACATAGAAGGTAGAAAAAACGTGCATGCAGAAGTCAATTATTTCTTTCCACAGAAGCCCAAAGAAAAGGTGAAGCTTTCCTGATATAGGATAACACAAGAGATAGGAAACTGGTCAACGTGCTCCCATCCATTCCTCTCACATACACATACACATACACATACACATACACATACACATAAGGAAATCGATTGAGAAGAAGATGCCAGAGTTCAAGGTCACTTATCACTTTTCAGCCACTAGAGCCACTTAATTTTTTTCCAGTAACTTCATTAGGCACAAGTCTATTTAAGACAAGATGAGAGAGGGTGGGTTAATGTTGGTGATCACTAAATCAGTCTCTTTTATTCTGGAGAAGTCAACATAATTATATTTTGCCTCAAGAATAGAGCAGGACTCAGATGATGAATTTAAATTTCTGGATTTAAGTTTCTGGATCTAGGTTCAATCCTTTTCTATGCCTGTGCTTGGGATTTTTTCTGATAGGTAGGCCTTGAGTAGTTTGCTCTATATAGTTATAATATAAAGGGTGGTTATAATATAAAGTAAAGCATGGTAAAAGGATCTGACTAGCATGTATTTTGTTTGTTTATTTTTAGAATGTACTTTAAAAAAGAACTAGCATTTATATACCTCTTACTATGTACTAAGCCTTTTATAAATGTCTTGTTTTTATCCTCACAACCCTGAGAGGTAGGTATTATTATTATTTCCATTTTACAATCAAAGAAACTGAGGTAAATAGAGGTTAAGAGAAGTCTGCCCAAAATCACCCAGCTAGTAAATGTCTGTAGTTAGATTTGAACTCGTCTTTATTTCTCAAGGCTCGGTATTTAATCCATTTGTGCTTTCTCCTCTATCTCAAAACTGTTCTCGGAGGTTTCCATACTAATAGTTTAGAAGCCAATGCCATTCTTACCTCTTTTAGCTTGAGTTGTAGTACTTGATAGTTCCCTACCACTGTTAAACACTTCTCATAATGAAAGCAGCTACAGTATATACCAATAGGCAGCAGGCAGAATGACAGAAGATGATAGAGTTTAGATTTGGAAAGAATCTTAGAGATTAGCTTGACCAAAACATTTATTTTACAAATGAGAAAACAGAGACACTGAGAGCTGACTTACACAAAGTCCCAGAGGGACTGAGGGTCAGAGAAAGATGTTGAACTCAGGTCCTCTGACTCCAGGATTAGGGCTTCTTCCACTGGACCACCATAAGGATATTTTAGGAAAGAAAAGACCTTGATAGAACATGGTAGCCAATTTCAAACAATGAAAAGGATTTAGACTTATTCTGCTTGGCCACGGATTACAGAAATAGGAATTACAGGTAGAAATTTCAGAGGAACAAACTTTCGCTACATGTAAGAAAAAACACAATCTGAGCTATCCAAAAGCGAAGGGGGCTCTCTGGAGAAGAGTGGTTGTCTGGAGAGGGAATGCCTTGTCCAGCACAGGAAGACTTCAAGCAAAGTCTAGATATTTACTTGTCAAGTAGTAAAGCAGATTCTTGGTCAAGAACAAGTTGGTCTAGAATCTCAGAGGTCCTTTCTAATTCTATGGTTCTATAGCACTGTACTGAAAAGGGGAATTATAATTCACACTATGGCAGAATGAAAAAATTTAAAAGATGAATTTTAAATGTTAAGTTATATTTGTCCCTAGATGTGTAATCAGTTTTATTTTCATTTTTGTCTTCTAAAACAAAATGGGAAAGTTGGTATTCTTGACCTCCTTAGAAGTAGGCCAAACATAGAACAGCTAAATGGAGTAAGCTTTCAAAGATAAGTCAGGTAGATTCCTGTATGTACTGTAGGGCTGTTAACAACTTAATTTGTACCTGTTGTGCTTGAATTAATCACCCTATTATCTTCATTTAACAACTCTCTACACTCAGTTAAGCACATTGTTCGAAACATATTAAAGGATGATACCCTAAAATAAGAATTAGATAGGCCTTTGATATGATCAGTAAATTAAATTAGGTTGGTTCTAGAAAAAGATAAGGGGGAAATACCTGTTCATATGAAAGGAGAATGAACAAAGAATGTTAACTACTAAGTATATTTTTCATAGTAACTCACAGTCAGCATATATAATATACAAACTGTTTTAATTGAAAGAATTTTTTTAAAAAGCCCAATAACCTTGTAACAAATAAGGTTAGTCAGGTAAAACAAATCCACATGGTAACCATGTTTTAAAAAAATGTATCTGGGCAGCTAGGTGGCTCAGTTGTTAGAAAATCAGGTCTGAAGGCAAGAGGTTCTATGTTCAAATTTGGCCTCAGACACTTCCTACCTATGTGACGCTGGTTAAGTCACTTAAGCCCAATTTGTCTAGCCCTTAATGCTCTTCTATCTTGAAACCAACACTTAGTATCAATTCTAAGACAGAAGGTAAGCTTTTAAAAAAAATAAAAAAAAATATGTGTTTTCTGTACCTTATGTCCATCACCTTTCTGTCAAGAAAGAACCAATAACTCTTGTACATAACAGCCCTTCAAGCACTTGAAGAAAGTCACTATTATATCTTCCCTTTCCTATACACCACTGCATGTCTTCTTTTCTGAGCATTTCCACTTCATTCAACTGATCCCTGTGGTTTATTCCTCTAATGTTCTTTATCATCTTAGTCATACTTTTCATGACTTGTTCTATCTTGTCAATGTCTTTCTTTAAACGTAATATTCAGAACTGATTACATTTTTTCCAGAGATGGCTTCACCAGTATGAGTGAAAAAAATAGCATCTGCCCCTAATTCAGTTATTAATATAATATCCATATATTATCATATCTATGAAGCATCTTAAAAATTCTGAAGAGTAATGTAAAATAACAATGGAGGCTAGATTTGGAATCAGAAGTGTAAAAGAGATGGGCACCAGGGATGTTAAAATATAATCTAAATGGTTGTGGGTACACACACTGGGTTGAAGGAGAGACAGGACCAGGATAGGGAGACCAGAATACACAGCTAGGCTGCTCCTAAATGACAAGAATGGCTGTTGACCAACTGTCACCACTAGACCAGAGTCTTTGAAACCAGCAGGCAAGGTAAAAGGTTTTGACAGTTTTAATTATGTTCAACTAAATAAAGGTGGGATAGAGGATTCTACACTAAAACCTAAATGGCAAAACTACAGGGCAAGGGGGAGGACTTAACTTCTCTAATACTAATTGACCTAGGCCAGGTTGGGCATAAAGGAGCTGTTCTGGAGTCTTCTGGAGGGCTGCTTCAAACCTGGTTCCAACAAGGTTTGACCAGCACAGCTAAAGGGCCTGTGGGTGGCTTTGAGGGTTTCTCACGGTAATCCACAGATGATCTCAGGATGCCAAAAGCCAAGGTGGTCCAAGAATCCAAGTAGAAAGAGTGTGCTTGAGATGCTGTCCACCAGATCCCAAACTTCTCCTCCACTTGGTGCTGCTCTGTAGTTCTTGTCCCCTTGCTAGATGCCACCAGCACATAGGATCCCAGGGAAATCAGGATGCAGGTCTGAGATCTCCCAGGGCTAGCAACAGTTTGTGCCCACCACTAATGGAGTCTCTCTCAGAGCACAAGCAACTTCCTGCTCCTTCATTCCATCTTGGAATGCTCCAGTCCTTCCTGCTAGGTACAACCTTAATACTTAATTAATTACTAACTAATCTTCCTCACAACAGAAGACGAGGATTTGAATCTCAATTCTTCCACTTAATCATGACCTGGGAAAAGTTATATTTCACTCTTGTGGGTTCTTAGTCCCTCATATTTCAAATAAGAAGATTGGACTAAATGACCTCCCAGGTCCAGTCTAACTCTAGATCCCATGAGTCTATTGAGAGACTCATATTCCAAGTAAAGTTTGGAGTAGGTATATGGTACCATTTTGGTACCTTCCAACTTTGAAATTCTATGATGTTAAGACTTTTGTGATCACAACAAATAGTACAAAATGTAAGGGCTATAACTATATAGAACTTCTTGGCTTCTATAATAACAGTAAGACTCCTTTGGGTAGTTAAATTGTGTAGATAATGTTGTCCTTAAGTAGTAAACAAATAGTGTCTGAATATCATCTGGCATTTTGTGAGGAAGCAGAATCCTGGCACCACTCAGTTGAAGCACTGATAGTAAGGAACAAAGGATTATGACCACTTTAATGTATTGGCACCATCCCACTTGACAGTAACTACCTGGCATTCCAGAAAATGTTATCATACTGTAGAGTCCAAAGCAACACAAAACCTTTTTCCCATAGATGATGGAATAGCTCAGCCATTCTTGCCTTTTATAAAAGAAAAATATGGTAGGAATTGGAAAATTTGCCATTTTTGCATTGTTTCATAATAGATGCATTATACTTTGTCCATACTTTGTTCAGGTTTTGTGAATCCCAGAATTGATGACTAATATTCTAAAAAATGTGACAATAGCAATTCCAATTTGAAATTTTTTGTTTTGTTTTTGCACTTGTATACCAGTATAGCAAAATAATAGCTATCTGAAGTCCTTCTGTGAATTCATACTCTGTTGAAATGAAAGCCAGTTGAAATGTTGATCTTTTCTGTTTTGAGGAAAAGATCTTAGAAACCAACTCGGCATGAAGTATTAGAAAACCATAGGCAATAAGAGATCCTGGACTGTTTGGATGTCTATACTAACATCCTTAATTCCAAGCGTAGGCAAGGTCAAGTTTTATAAAGATATATTCCTCAGCAGGAATAGCAAGGTTGGTTGACTTTGGGCCTTGGATATGGAAACTTCCTAAGTACCTCATAATAGTTACATTTATAGTATCCATAAAGTCTCACTTTATCATTGAGCATTGTTGAATTGTTTGAGTCTTGTCTAACTCTTCATGACTGGGGTTTTCTTGGCAAAGACACTGGAATGATGTGTCATTTCCTTCTCTAACCTATTTTACAGATGAGGAACTGAGGTAAACAGGATTAAGTAACTCACCCACAATCACACAACTTGTAAATGTCTGAGATTTGAACTCAGGAAGATGACTTTTCCTAACCCCAGACCTAGCACACAACCCACTGAGCCACCCAGAGCCAGCCTAAGTGCTGTAGCTCACCAGATACATGCCATTTGTTAGAGAATACTTTGATAAGATGCTCAAGCTTTTATTTTATCTTCTTAGAACAAGAGGTACAATTCATATAGCTTTGAAGTGATTGGCAAAATGGCAGCTAGATGAGATTGATCCTGGAGTCAGGAAGACCTCAATTAAAATCTGGCCTCAGACACTTAC
Organism: Gracilinanus agilis; assembly: GCF_016433145.1. NCBI lineage: Eukaryota > Metazoa > Chordata > Mammalia > Didelphimorphia > Didelphidae > Gracilinanus > Gracilinanus agilis. Next base: position 578,533,264 of record NC_058132.1, read on the forward strand.
TAGCTGTGTTACCCTGGGTAGGTCATTTAACCTCAGTCTGCATCAATTTCCTTAACTCTAAAATGGAAAATTAATATCCTTTACCTTAAATGATTGTTGTGAGGCTCAAATAAAATAATACTCATAAAGCACTTGTCACATAATAGGCATTTAATAAATTGTTTACTTTCTTCCAGATATAATGGCACTTGTAAACTTCCCACAGCACAGTAGTTAGGACACTGGACTTGGAGTCAGGAAGCCTTAGGTTCAAATGCCACCTCATATACATATTAGCTATTCAGTCCTGGGTAGCTCTCTGAGCTTCAGTTTCTTAACCTATAGAATGATGTTAAAGTTAAATTAAAAACTGGTTCTTAGTTTCCATAGAGTCTATTAATCTTTACTTGAAATAGAGAAAGCAGATATATAGAGATTAAAGCCTAGTCTAATCTTGCCACGTGGCACTCTGCCTAAAATAGAGAGTGCACATCCCCTCACATCCCCTCTTTTATCCTTTCTTTTGGACTGGACACGTCACCTGCAACCCATGTTTGGAGTGTCCACGTGACGTCCAGTCATGCAGTGCAGGATTGTGAATTGGAGGACCCCAGCAGTGGGGTTCCCTTTACACAACGAGAATAATAGTATCAATGTTTCATGGGGCTACTGTGAAGACTTCATGAGATAATGTATAGAAAAGCCCTTTTACACTTGAAAGTCATGAAATGCTATTATGATATTGTTTAAATTATGTTTTATTTATGGTTTATCAAATGTTTTTATCAACATGGTCTCATTCATTCCTCACAATAATCCTGGAAGCCTGGCGGGGAAGTATTTTTAAAGTAATCAGTTGGTCTCGTGAGGATCCAAGGCCATGGGACTGTTGGCCATCACTTAGGACCTTACCTAAGTTCTTATGTCTGGGCTGACTCATCACCTTCATTCCTCTGGTTAAATAGGCTCTGGCAGACCCAAGCAAATTAGCATTTACGCAGTCCTCAAGAACATAAATGAGCAAGCAGTTTAATTATATTAGATGAAAGCAGAGTAAAAAAAATCAAAAGCAATAACACACATATTCTAGATAGCAACATTCTCCTCACTTTTCTAATTCCCCATTTCATTTAGTCTTGCTGTTCAGGAATCTGCCTCTCAGTCATTTCTGATAGTGGGGAATAGAAAAGTAGCTTCCTAGCTCCTGGCCATCCTGAGGGACACAGAGAGACAAGAGTGTGTGGATTCCACAAGGGAACCTGGGAGCACTGGGTAAAATGTGGTCATTGTCCTGGGATCGATAGGAGTAGGAAAGGAGGATCACTCCACCAGGGTCCCTTCCTGGTCCTGATGTACACCAGACATTTCTGTTATTGAAGCACCTTCCCGTGCACAGTAAGGGATGCTGTGGAAAGGCTCCCAGGCCAACACTGGAGGGAATGCTGCTCTCACAAGACTATAGCCAGCAAGTTTTGGGTAGAACCTGCATGGTTGTGCTATGGCAATAGCTTCCATTATGTCTTTCCTTTCTCCTTCAAAATTCCCAAGTGCTTCCTGTGTCTAGTTTCCTTTTTTCTTTTTCTTTTGAAACCCTCATTTTTTCTCTTAGCAACAACTCTAAGATGGAAAGGCAAGGGCTAGGCAGATTGGGTTAAGTGACTTGCTCAGGGTCACACAGCTAGGAAGAGTCTCAGGTAGTCCTATTTGGACCCAGGTCCTCCAAACTCCAGGCCTGTCTCTCTATGCACTGTGCCACCTAGCTACCCTCTGTGCCTAGCTTCTTATCAGCAACAGCCAGTATAGCCCCATTCTGAAAATCAGCAAATTTTTCCTGATCAAAGTTCCTGTGGCAATACTATCTTCAACAGATATATCCCCTACATGTTTTCCTTGTTTTTAGAGAAGGAAATCGAGTCCCAGAGAGTGTCAGTCTCTAGCCCAATGTCTTAGCACAGTGCTTGTTACACAGTAGATGCTTAATAATATTTATTGACTGACTAAGGAAAGCTAGGCCAGACAACAAGGTTTCCTACTTCCTAATCTCTACCTTTAGGATCTCCCTTTTGTTGTTTACCACTTAGGTATATGAACCATATTCTTTGTTGAAAAGTCTGATTTTTTTAAAGGAAAATTATAGCTCAATAAACAAAGTAGCTAGACTATATTATATTTTTATTCCTAATCTATGAATCCAAGAGTAAGCATACTTCATGTTTTGTACAATCTTTTATTTTTTTGAACTGTAGGTAATTTTCTTCTTCAGCCAGATTTGTGGCTAGCAAAAATACCTAAATATTTTCTTATAAACTGTTGTAATGAAAACCTGCAACTTACTGCAATAAGATTCATGACTGCAATTGCACTTGGAGCATTTCTTTACACTGGGGGCAGGAGAATCATTTAAAGTAAAAATTTTCCAGAAGTTATTTATATGCTAAGTCTAGGATGCAGAGAAATTACTATAAAATTTTAAAAAGTGAGAAAGAAGTGTAAAATTCATAAATACCCCCCCTTACATGTTGACTGAGCTCAATGTGCTTTTCTATAAAGCTTTAGTTTGTGTTTGAATAGCGATTAGCTATTTTCCCTCTTTCTAACAGATGGAAGCCAAGCATTGTGAACATTTTTATTAAAACAGCAAATGAAGCCATGAAAGAAGTGTCACATTGCCAAGTATTCATCTTGCAAATTAAATTCTACAACTTAGCAGGTGGTTTAAGTTCCCTTTAGAAATTTAAAATCAGCTTACTTGAGTTCTCTGTGGTATAACTGTGACATGGGTTCACTGTTATATTCCCTAACACAAAATCAGTTTGCACGTCTCTGAAAATTGACAGCTGGAGAAGTATTTGGGAGATCTCACTCAGAGCTGAGAGTGACTAGGGCCGTCAAATGACCAAGAAGCTGCCATTACCTTTTCTACTGGAGTTTTTTGTTTTATCACAAGACTTACACTTCAAAGACATGGATGTGATCAGTGTTTTTAAAACCTGGTTTTAGCTTGAAAATACTATTTTTGAAATCAACTCAAAGATATTGCATGTAAAGTTACCTTGGCGATTTGTCCAAAAAAAGAAAAATGTTTCACTGGGCAGACAGACCTTACACTATCAAATGCAATCAATTTGAAGCTAAAATTGTCTTGAACAAAGTATGAACAAATTCTATTGAATTCAGCAGATGTTTAATAAGTACTTACCTTAAGCAAAATATCATGCTAGGTGTTAGAGGCGACACAAAGTTTAGGCAAAGGACAAAAACAGAGGACACAGTATCACATGCTAAATACTTTACAGATATGAGAAACAATATGCTCCGTGACATCCCAGGGAGAGGTTAGCAGGGATTAGGAACCAATAGCAAAGGTTAGGAAAAGTTTCAGGAAGTAAATGACATTTGAGTTGAGGTTTTGCATGAGTAGAAATTCAACAGAAAAAGAAGGCTAAAGAGGGCATTACAAAGGGGGAAAAAAAGGCCTAATAGCACCAGATTTTAAGCTATACTATAAAGCAGTAGTCATCAAAACAATGTGGTACTGGCTAAGAGACAGAAGGGAGGATCACTGGAATAGACTTGAGGTAAATGACATCAGCAAGACAGTGTATGATAAACCCAAAGAGCCCAGCTTTGGGAACAAAAATCCACTATTTGACAAAAACTTCTGGGAAAATCGGAAAACAGTATGGGAGAGATTAGGTGTAGATCAGCATCTCACACCCCATACCAAGATAAATTCAGAATGGGTGAATGACTTGAATATAAAGAAGGAAACTATAAATAAATTAGGTGAACATAGAATAGTATAATTGTCAGATCTAAGGGAAAGGAAAGATTTTAAGACCAAGCAAGGGTTAGAAAATATTACAAAATGTAAAATAAATAATTTTTATTACATTAAATTAAAAAATGTTTGTACAAACAAAACCAATGCAATCAAAATTAGAAGGGAAGCAACAAATTGGGAAAAAATCTTTATAAAAAAACTCCAACAAAGGTCTAATTACTCAAATTTATAAGGAGCTAAATCAATTGTACAAAAAAGCAAGCCATTTCCCAATTGGTAAATGGGCAAGAGACATGAATAGGGAATTCTCAGATAAAGAAATCAATAAGCACATGAAAAAGTGTTCTAAATCTCTTATGATTAGAGAAATGTAAATCAAAACAATTCTGAGGTACCACCTCACATCTAACAGATTGGCTAACATGACAGCAAAGGAAAGTAATAAATGTTGGAGGAGATGTGGCAAAATTGGTACATTAATGCATTGCTGGTGGAGTTGTGAATTGATGGCAATTTGGAACTATGCCCAAAGGGCTTTAAAAGACTGCCTGCTCTTTGATCTAGCCATACCACTGCTGGGTTTGTACCCCAAAGAGATAATAGGGAAAAATATGTGTACAAAAAATATGTGTAGAAAAGAAAAGAAAGGAATAGGTGTATTGGCAAGGAGAGAGAGCAGGGATTGTCCTTTGCCTTCTTTGTATTGCCAGTGCTGAGCACTATATTTGTGCAAGATGGAAAATGGCAGGGTAGAATTCCTGCAAGATACAGGGTCAAACCTCACCCAGAATTCCAGGGGACCCCCCCCCCCAGAGAACTCTGGGTGAGGGAACAGTTTGAAAACAGTCAAACAGTTGATTTCTGGAGGTTGAAGTGAGTTGGTCACTCTGCTTGTGGTTCCCAGTTTGGGATTACATCTGGCACATAGTAGGCATTTAATAAATGTTTATTGACTGACTGATTATAGGAGAAGATACAAATTCTATGGCCTGTCATCTAAGTTGCTCCTTATCTAAGGCGATTTCACATGAATTATCCACTTTCTCATTCTGTTATGTAATTGATTTTTTGAACCAGAGTTTAGAATGTAACATTTATTCCTATTAAATTCAATCTTATTCGATTTGGCCCATTATTATAACCAATTGAGATCTTTTGAGAAATTGACTATCCCATCAAGTGTATTAGCTGTCTCTCTCAGTTTTCTTACATCTCCATAATATATCAAAATATTTTCTCTGTCTTAATGCAGGCCTTTGGTACAATTTTTTTTTTAAAACCCTTACCTTCTGTCTTGGAGTCAATACTGTGTATTGGCTCTAAAGTAGAAGAATGGTAAGGGTAGGCAATGGGGGTCAAGTGACTTGCCCAGGGTCATACAACTGGGAAATGGCTGAGGCCAGATTTGAACCTAGGAACTCCAGTCTCTAAGCCTGGCTCTCAATCCACTGAGCTATCCAGCTGCCCCTTTTGGTACATTTTTAAAGAGCCCAAGAACAGATCTCTAGGGTATATAGCTAGAGATTATAGTTGATGAATACTCTTCAACTAGTTCTGAATGTACCTGACCATCCTTTCATTTAGCTCAAATTTCTTCATCTTGTCCAAAATAATTGAATAAGATATTTTATAAAATATAATTATAAAATAAAAAATATAAAATAAAAATATTTTACTGAAATCTATGGATACTCTATCTCTAGCATTCATTTGATCTACCAGTCAAGTAATCCTGGCCAAAAAAAGGAAATGAGGTTGGTCTGGCATAACTTGTTTTTTGTTGAGGTCATGCTGGTCAATATTCTCCTTCTTTGATGATCATAAACTATATTTTTAAATTCTCATAAATTCTCTTTTTAATAACATGCTAGAAAATTGCAGGGAATCTAAGTCAAGCTCACTGATCTAGTCTGCAAACTCCATTCCTTTTTGTTTTTAAAAACTGGAACAAAATTTGTCTTTCTCAAATCTTGTGCCACCTTTCATGTTCTCCACAGCCTTACTTCTTTATTTACTTATTTACTTTACAACTTTACAACTCTTTCAGTATCCTGGATTGTAGTGTGTCTGAGGTTTACCATTAATCTGCACCCCTTTTTTCCTTTTTAAAAGGAAAGTTTCATAATAAACCAATTCTTTGAGGTTGCAACTCAACTCCACCCTTTTTTTGTTGTCTTTATCTTTAGTCAGTTCTGTTTTAGCTTTGCCAAACCAGTATTCTTCTTATATGACCATGTCTAGTCATCTTATTACCTGTCCTTGCTTTCATCTTCTGTACATGTCTTTTTAACAGCTAAACTGGTTGATGAGCTCCTTGTGCATTCACATGCATTTCTTTAGATTCTTCCTCACTACAATCTTTTGCTGTATCTTTGGGCATTTCATTCTTAACAGTTTCCTGTTCATCAAAGGCTGCTTTCCCCTGTATAATTTTACATGACAGGCTCTTATCTAACCTTCCCTTGAACACTTGGAAATCCACTTTTCCAAAATCAAGGACACCTTTTAATTTATTCCTAGCTTTCTTCTTCATCACAAATTCTGAGATGGATCATCCAATCAATCAATCAATTAATCAATTAATATTCATTAAGTACCTATCCTTTGATAGGTGTTAAGAATACAAGCACAAAAAAATGAAACAATCTCTGATTGCAATGAGCTTATGTTTGAAATAATAATTGATTCTTGTCTTTTTTTAATCAGTCCTATTTGTCTGTCATGGTTTATTGTCTCTGAACTTCATAAAGTTCAGAAATTTAACTGGTCTGAATAAATTAAGTTTACAAATCCAGTTTTCCTCCCAATCACTGTTCTATTCTTGCCTCAAGGAAATCTGTTATCCTTGATGAATGTGGATGGACACCAGACAGTCTGGTCAAGTGTCTTTATACCACCAAGCTATCCTTCAAAGATGTCTGGCTTGTTATCCAAAGAAATCTGGTCCACTACCTTGCAGGCAGATTCAAACAACAAACATTTCTTAGAGGAGGGAAAGAAGGAGTTATTACTACACCTCATTCCAAATTTCCTACCAATCATATAACCCCCCACACTTCAGCTTGTTAACCAATCATATTGATTTCACTATTCATGATGTCAGACTCTTTTAACCAATCATAACTTGTTGCCCACCTATGAAGTCCTGTTCTTTGTTCTGTACTTCCCAAAACTGTAAAAGAGTGCTGTTCCCCTTATTTGATGTCTTATCTTTGCTGAAGAAGCTGATATCCTTTTTACTGGCTAATTCAAACTTCACGAATAAACTGGTCATACTTGGAACTTTGAGCCTCAGTCTACTTTATTTTTACCATAACACATTTTACTGGGGAAGACAATAAGTATATATAAAATACATATACAACATAGATGTAAAATGAATAAATCAAAATATAGATAAGTATTATTCATATGTTTTATACATGTTAATATTAATAAATATATGAAAATAGTTAAAGACACTATATTATGAAATAGAATTGTCAGAGTTAGGTATCTGGTTGGATGAGGGGGATCAATCATTTATTAAACATCTACTTTGTACCAGGCACTGGTACTAGGAATACAAAGATAATGCCCAAGGTCATACAGTCAGTAGTTTGTCTAAGGAGCACTTAAGCCTAATTTTGTTCCTCCTGTATCTAAGTGTAGTGCTCTACCTAGCGACCTAGCTGCCAAGGTATATTTTTATAGGTAGAAACACATTTGTAGCTTCCTTATGATTAAAGTTGGTGCAGAGTGACTGGCCTTCTGGAAGGTTCTTACAAACAACAACTGACAATAAAATCATTGCTTGATTGAATTCTTTTCCCTTCTAATGTGTTAGATAGGCATATGATTTTAAATAGCCTTTGGGTACCTAATATAACTCTTTTGCCCATATCATTGTCTATTTTGATAAAACTTTTTGAGCTCCAAAGATGTGTGCCAGACCATCCAGAAAGCATTGTTTCCACTTTCTCCCCTTCCTACACGGAAAGAAGCTTATTAATTAAAAAAAGATTTAAGCAGGCACTATTTATTTTGCATGAACAAACAGTGATTGCTCTTTGTTTAAATGTGATAGTTAAAAAGGAACTATTCAGATGAAAATTATAACATATTAATATTGGCACTTTAACTTATAGGTTCTGGAAGTTCAGCAATTGAAATGATATTTAAATTAAATAACTGAATAATATTTACTGAGCCAAAGGTCAAGAGCTACATCTTTTAAAGCTAGAAAAGACAATGAATCAACAAAGAAAATACTCGAATTAGTTTAATAACACCAGAAACTCAAGTTGGAAGAGCTACCAGAGGTCAGATATTCCTATTAATTGTAAGGGGTAAAAAGGAGTTTTGGTTGGGTGAATATTAAAAGATTTGGTCACCATGGAATTGAATAATTATCAATACCCAATTAAAGAATAACCTCAAGTCAAATGACTTTAATGGAAGTTTATTTACAAATGAAGAGAGAGGGAAAGTAAGAAAATTAGAGGATAAGGTAAGATAATTAATCTGACACACTAAATAAATAAGATTTCTTTGGATAACAAATAATTCCTGGGTTAGCCCAAGCAGATCTAACTAGTCTTCAGCCCGAGGCCCAAGGCCCAAGCTCCAAGGCCTGAACATCAGGGATGAATGAAGCAAAAGCTCCAGTCTCTGGTCCTCTCTTGAAAGGAGAGTTCCTTCACAGAATCCATGAAGATTTAGTCTTTACACTCTAGTTCTAAGGGAAAGATTAAAGAACAGTCTCACCAAGGTCTCAGGGTCCCAGGTTCAGCGCTCCTCCAAGTCCAGGTCCCAAACAAGAAGTCCTTCAGGTCTAAGACACAAACAAGAAGAGAAGAGGCTGAACTCAAGGGGCCTCTTTTGCATCACTTCCTGTGCCTTCCTCCTAGTTTACGTGTCCAATCACAACAGACACTTTTCTTAGGATTCCCAGGAGGCAGTCAGTAAATTCTGAGTCATCACTCACTCTAGTACATGTGGATCACAGACCTCCCAACCTTCAAGTTAAGTGAAACTTTTACACTTTTGATGATTAGATTTTAGAGTGGGCAAGGTAGATTTAATCTCATTATCACACAATATCTCTCATATGATAATCCTTCTGGTACTCTAAGATAATAATTATGTTTTCCCCAAGTTTTGTTTTGTTTTTTCTCTTGGATAAATATCCACCATTTCATCAAATGATCCTTATGTAGTATATTCTCCAGTCTCTTCCCCATGCTGGTTGCCTTTCCTTTACCCTTTACCCTGTCTCAGTTTCCCAATAATAGTGAATCAGAGATAACTTGCATAATAATTACCTAACACATTTATGGAGGTTGTATCAGCATCGCCAACCTAAATCCATTCTCAGAGTCAGCTATGAGATGAAAGAATATTTTTGACAAAGTAGAAAGTGCCTCGGTTGTGGTCATAGAATCACAGGGACTTCAAAAGCTATCTATTATAGCCTCTGAGCAAGAATCCCCTCTACAACTTGTTCAACACATGTTCACCTAATTTCTGCTTGAAGACTTAAAATGAAAGGAGAAAAGACCTATTATCTTTTTTTCGTTTGTTTGGGCTGGGTCTTCCTATTTCACTTAGGCTGGAAGCGGAATCATCATAGAAGTTTTTATCTGTTTTATTTTCTGTAAGAGCTAGTTTGCTTCTCCTTACTCAGCTTGGCAGTCTCTGTTCTCAGGGACTAAGCACACTGGCTGTAGTCATGCTACAATTCTCAAACTTGGTCAACCCACCAGCCTCAGCTTTGCCAGTAGTGGGGAGTAAAAGTTTGTGCCCAGAGTCTAGGCAACTCATCACCTTCAGAGATTACAAAAAACAAAACAAAACAAAACCTGATACAATTTAGTTAGGTTTTAATTGTCTCTTTCCCCAAGGAGTATGCTGATAAATATTTAATAGTTGGCTATCCAAAGGAAAAAAAATGTACTGTAGGATACACTTTTAAATTTATTTTGCATTATTAATGCTTTTCCATCACTTTCTTAAGTCTAGACAATAAAAAACCAATAAATAATTTCTAGGATTCTAAGTTTTAAATTTTCACTTTGTGAATTTAACAATCAGCTCATGACAGGTGGAACTTACCAGGGCACATTCCTGCTTACACCAAACCTAAATCTACCTCTTTTTAACCTCCACACATAACTTTTAGTTCTGCCCACCAGACCTAAGCAGAACAATTTCCTTCCTTCCTCCAGCTATCCCATCCTCTCTAAGCCTTTTCTTTTCAAAACAGAACATTCCCAGTTCCTTCAACTAATCATGCGAATGATATGTTCTACAATACTCTCAGACTATCCTTCTCATTCTCTTCTGGATATGCTACAGTTTACCTGTGACTTTTCTAAAACATGGGGCCGAGAACTGAATACAATACCCCAGAGGCCTGATCAGGGTATAATGGAACCATTACTTTCCCCATTTTGGACACTGTGCCTCTCTTAAGGAAGCCTAAAATACTCTTCAGTTATTTGGCTATCATGCCACATGTCTAACAAGTTAGATTGAACTTGTGATCCAATGAAATTCCCCCCATTTTTTCATCAGACCTGTTACTCAGTTATGCCTCTCTTCATCTATTGTTTTTCATGGCAACTTCTGAATTTTGGTTGTAGAATTTTTCATTTATCCTAGAAAATTTTGACTTGTTTGATTTAGCCCATCTATCTGGTTTGTTGAGAACTTTTTGTGTTCAGACTACATTATCCACCTGGTTACCTAGACCTTACCAAGCTTTTCAACATAACCATCATGACATTTCTACTGTGAGGAGCAGTTTCCACATTGCAGAATACTGGAAAAAGCTCTGGGCTAGGAAGTAGAATATGATGGCTCTACTACTTCTTAGTTGGGTGACCTTATTCAAGTCACTTAACCCTCTCTGAATTTTGGTTTCCTCATTCATAAAGTGCTTATAATTATACTTGACTCTCTGATAGAAGAAACCAGCTAAATGATATATCTTTCCATATGATAAATGATAAAGTTTTCTATAAACATAGTGGAATAGAGGACTGATCACAGGATCCTGATCAGCTTAATGGGGTTGTGAATTTTTGTTTGACACATTGATGCATCTCCCTAGGGAAGATGTAGACATACATTCTGTTGTCATTTCTATTGAGCAGATTGAGAAAATCCTGAGCTTGGAAAGTCATTGACCTATTTATATCTAATTGAACAACTATGTCCCAGCATTCAGGAATAATTTGATTGACTCAGGCGATTGTAGATAGAACAGAGTCCTTTATACCAAGCTTACAAGCAGGTTACATTGTTAGTCATCTATGTCAGAGGATCATAGAGAGAACTGTAGCAGAACTAAGAATGGTCCCAATGGGGGAGGGAAGGAGAGAAAGGATATATATCTACTCAAACTCCCCCAAAGAAGCAGTCAATGGAGACATGAATAGACAGAAACAGAGGCATGTGGCCATTTCATGTGTTCTCATTTACATGTCTCTGTAGGAGAGGAATCTGTGAAAGCCAGTGGTAGGGATTTCTAACTACATAGCCCCTGGAGAAAATAGAGCCCAATAACTTAATTTCTTAGAAAGTGGAAGAGCTATTTTCTGAACAATGCTAAGTTCCTGACATGAGCTTTCTAGAGAGGAGAAGGGGAGCTCCTGGCAACACCAGAACTAAGGAACTTTTCCTTAGCTCTATGCTAAGACTATGTTTTTTGGATGCTGCATGCCCAAAGAGAAGGGGGTTGCCTTTCTAGCATCCCCAGGTTCATTTCCTTCCAAAGAAAATTTAAAGTCCTCAGGGTAGTTTCACAGAAACTGTATAGTTCTTGGAGCAATAAAAATGGGGCTTGTAAGAAAAGAGATGGAAACTATCAACTGTTAATGGCCTGTTGGATCCATTGTGTTATTTTTTCAACTTCTATGTGGTAAAATAAAGGCTGCCTTGATTATGTATTGTTATCTCTAATGCTTGTGTGGGAAAGGAGCTTTTTCTTCATAAGTATGGTGACCTATACATGAGCCATTTTCTAATGTTCCAAGAAGAGACTCTAATAGAAATAAAATAAAGTAAAGAGAGATGGTTTGGGGAATAAGCCCCCAGAATGAAACCAGTCCATGTGAACCCAGGACTCAGGATATTGGACCACAGGTTATAATATTATTTTTGTATATCATTTTCTAATCAGAACATTGTAAATTATAATCCTAGGGATTTTCCATGGGCTACCATGTTGATTTTTGTTACTTTAAGTAATTTTTATCCTGAATGTGATGACCACAATTTAGACAATTCAAGCTTTCTTCCTTCACTTGCACTGCCCAATTGCATAGATTACATTGCTGCTTCCCACCTATATAAATGAATGGACTGGTCTGCATTATAGAATAGGAATGGCCCATCACACAGAAAGGTGGGGTGACTCTGAGTTCTTTTGTTTCAAAGGTGGCAGATACTTCAGCCATTTAAGTAAAGCAGATTGCCAATGGTTTATTTGAAGTTTTGTCTTGATCTACTTTAATTTCTAGCTGCTGGGTCACTCAGCCAGTACCTTGTGTTTATCTCTCCTTTTTCGGTCCAGTTTGATGATTTAATGCTTTTATCAGCTGTTAAACTCCCTTGCTTCTGACTTCTCAGATGGGTTTTCATAACCTGGCATTGACAATATCAACATGCATTTACTAAGTATTTACTGTATGTCAGGCCCATGTACATCTGATTTAGCACTATGCTTTGGGTAAAGTTATATCCAGACTTTAGACATTTATCATTCTATTTATTACCTGATGTGTGGCATTGCCAGAGAGAAGACTCAACCTCTACCTAATAGATCCTGGAGGTCTATTCCATCTATTGTTGCCTAAATCTCAAGCCCTGCCTCTTCTCTCCCATCACAGATGAGGTTCTTTGGAGGATGACTCATTATCAATCAGTCCATCAATCAATTATCAAGGGATGCAAGAACCAAGAATGAAACAATTCCTACTCTTAATGAGCTTCCATTCTATCACGGAATCAATAAGTATTTATGTAAATATATGCAGGATAAATAGAAGGTCATTACAGTGGGAGAGCAGGAGCAGCTGGGGAAGAAGGAACGGTTTCAGGTAGAAGGTGGTGCTTGAGGTGTATCTGGGACATGGTGATGGAGATAGCGTTGATCTAGTGCTATGTATAAGAAACAGAGAAGGCCAGTTTGGCTAGATCATAGATTTTTAGAAGGTGAATAATATATAATAAATCTGGGAAGATAGGATGAGGTCAACACAATAGGACTCATGCCTGGGTGGGGCCAGGTGAGACAGGGCACTAATAGCCTATTTGTGTACTTTGTGCCTGACTCTTTGAAAACTGGGTCATGAATAACAACATAGCTATTTTTAAAAATTCTTCCATTTCAAATCCTCCTACCTGCTCTTAGTAAGAGATTTCAGTAGAAAGGTTATGAATTGGAAGCAATTACCAACTTGGAAATAGAAATAGAGGAGATAAAGTGTGCTTGTGTATATAATTATTTTTACATTAGCAGTTTGACAGAATTTATTATAGAAATTTAGTGCAGGAAAAGAACTTAAAAGATCATCTATCCAACCCTCTCCTTTTGATGAAGATGAAGAGCTGAGACCCTGCGGGAGGGTAAACTCACTTACTTAGATCCCACAGCTAGGACTCAAATCCAGGTCTCTCTCCTCCCAGTCCAATAGTCATTCCATTGTGCCACAGCTGTCCCTAGGCTTCAAAAGTCATCACATTCTATTTCTAAGGGCTGTGTTTGTCTGGGCTTTGGATAGAGCAATTTTCTAAGAAAAATAGTAATATCAATATATCCAACTACACCATTGGCATTTGTGTAAATATTTCTCCATTTTGGAGCTATTTTGCATATTTAATATTCAAGGTGTTCTTTCCATAGACCTAATTTCTAATCCCTACAATTATTCAGTACTGATAGAAGGATGAGATAGAGACTTTCAATATTTGCATCTTTCATACCATATGAGAGTCTAAAATATTAAGTTTTCAGTGAGGTTTTAATATTAAAAACATGCCTGGAATCTTAGAGAAGACATTAATTTGAAATATATATTCATCCTTGTAGTTAGAGAAGTGAAATACTTAATCCATTATTCCAAAGTTGACTTTTTTTCAATTTTCCATAAGTTTTAGAGAGCAGATTCAATTTAGTTTGGAAAGTATTTTACCACACCTACTGTACAGAAATTCGTACAATTTATTCTCATTGGGCTAATCTGAGTAATGTGTGACAATCTATTTAAAATTAAAAGGTACATTCATCTACCACCAATAGATATTTCAGCGTACCTTCCTTACCATTTCTTCCACTTTTCTAATAGAGAAATGAACATTATGTAGAATGAAAATAAAAATGGCAATCATGAATAATAAGAAAAAATAATTTAATATTATTAGCCCCTACTAGTCTACCTGAAAGGCAAAGGATCAGCTCAGATTGATGATCAAAGTTGGCAGCATGGATTTATTTCAGCAAATTCTTTTTAGATATGAAGGAACTACATTGTTTGTCCTGAGTCTCGGAGCTATCTGAGACAGCAACAATGCCACAGCCCTCCATAAATACCCAAAGCTCAGGTAAGTGGGAATTACTGCTGATGTCTATGACATCTATCTATTGTGTTGTGCTACTGAGTTTGCTGTCACTAGACTCATCCTTTCTGAATGGAGTCACAAGGACTCCATCCTTTCTGAATGAATCATCACAAACAAACAAACAAACAAACAAACAAACCCATTGCATCTTGGCCTTCTTTAACCTCAAAATGTTCAAAAAGAAGGCTATTTGCTACCAAGTCCCTAGAAGGACCAGGGCTTCAGAAAACAGCCAAGTAGGAGCCAATTCTATGTTCCTCAATGAGGATATCTCCTGGGTGTGCTTCATTTCCCATCACTTTGGGACAAGGCAAAGAAAGAGGCATTGAGTATATGTTCAGTAAAATCCCTATGGGTCCAATTACTTTACTGCCCCAGAAACCTAACTCATTGTCCTTGTTCATGCAACCTATGCTTCCTTGGTCTTTGGAGAGAAAACAACTGACATTGCACTTATTGATTCTAAGATGCTGTTGGGCAGAAGCACCAATCAGTTAATATTTCACTCCATCCCATAATAAGTTTTCCCCTTTTTCCCCTCTAATCCCTGATTCAGTCATGGTCTGCCAAAACAAAACATGCCTTTCCAGGTGACTAGGTGGCATAGGGGATAGAATACAGGACCTTGCCTCAGGCAGACTTGAATTCAAATCTAGCCTCAAACACTTACAGTCCATGTGACACTGCTTGTTGTGAGTCTAAAATGAAATAAATCTACAAAGTGCTTTACAAATCTTAATGGGCCATATAAGGGTCAATATTGAGAGAAATATTATAGGCCCTATCCTCTTTTGGTCTTATCTTCTATTGATCTCTCTGGAATCCTTGTTCTAAAGTTGCAACTCCTTATCTTCACTCTGCACCTTCATCCCAGATATCTCTCTGTCTCTGACTCTACCTTTCTCTTTCTGCCTCTTATCTTTCAATCTTTCTCTATTTGTCTGTCTTCCTCTGTCTGTCTGATTTTCTTCTTATACTTCTCAAAATCTGCTTCTCTCTCTAGAATACTTTTTTTAGTACTGAGTACTCTGGTTCTCACTGGGCGGAGAGAAGCACTCCTTTCTCGTTGTTACTGCCAGACCTTCTTTCTGTCATCATTATTCAACCTTCTCTCATAAAAGGTTCCTTCTATCTATCTATATTGTCCTCTCCATATACTTTTTGAAACTATTGTAGAGCCTCCAAGTCACTCTCCCTCTTTTCCCAAGGAGCTTTGTACCAGACTCATAGCCTTGCTCTCCATGCCAACCTCTGTCCTCATTCAATTTATATAGCCATCTACTCTGCCAATACCCTGGTTTCCTATTTCATCAACCTCCTAAACTCTTATTACTTATATTTTCACTCTATCTTAGCCACATCCTTAGTCAGGGATGGTTATCACTTAAATCTCACCATCATCCATAAATGTACTTCCTCCTAGACCTTGAATTCTAAACTTCCTTTCTCTGTTTGTAACCTCTTATCCTTCCACCTCCCCCTTTCCTGACTCCTCCTATATCTATTTATCATATTTACTGGAATTTAGTCCAAAAGTAATCTTTTTCTCTGGCTATCATTTCATCCCTTCACAGTCTTGATCTTATAGCCGAATCAATCAACCACACTCTATCCTCCCTATTAAAATAAATTTCTCCTTTGATTTATTGTCATCTATGCCTTTCCAAATCCCAATTCTAGGGATTTAGAAATCAGCCTTCTCTACTCTTCCAAATTGTTATTGAATACCAGTGGAATGTTACACACACACACACACACACACACACACACACACACACACACACACAGACTAGGTTTACTGAAAACAAGTAAATTAATCTCAATTACTCCTTTGATATTGCATGACAATCCTTTTATTCTTTCTGAATTATTCTGTTATATTCCTCTCCCATTTTCTATTTTCAAGTCTACTATACTGACTCCTTTTCTAGCCCTCTTAGTGGAGGACATAGCCTCATATTTTACTGGAAAAAAAATCAAATTTAACTCCAAACAACTAAGAAGGAAGTATGCTACAGAGTGATAATGGACTCAAGGGGAAAAGTGAGACATACATTTTTAAACATGGCAAATGTGTAGATTTGTTTTGCTTGACTATCCTTATTTATTTCAAGGATTGTGCTCTGTTATTGGGGGTGGGGCTTGGGGAAAGGAAGTTAACTTTAAAAAAGAAAAGAAAGAAAATAAGGTAATTGAAGCATTTTAAAATTCATAAAAGAAAACTGAAAAAAGTTCATAAGGAAATACAGAGAAGCAGGATAGCTTTGAAAATAACATGTCAATTTATTATATATGGTATATATGTACATATATATTGTGAAGATGAGATTAACTCTACACTTTCCATTTTTAGATTTAATTGCCAAAAGTGTACACACCCCACTTATCCTCAAGTGGGGGAGGTTTGTGACCAACATGTGCAATAGTGGGTGATGAATCAGAATCAACTGGCTGCCCCCTGGGCCATCCTAAGCAAAGCTTTAGCTGTAATTGGTACACATAAAATGGGAGGAAGGCCCAGGAAGTGACAAAAGGAATGGTCTTTATAAATTGCAAGAACCTCCTGCAAAAAGGAACTTTTTCCTTGAACTGGACTCTGGAGGAGCCCTGGCTGAGGACCGTGGACTGCTCTATATTTCTCCTTAGAACTACCAAGTAGGTGAGTGAAAAAGGCTGATCCCCTTCCTTGGCTTTTTCCTGGAGATACTAGCCTCCAGAGGGAGGAGGCCTCGTGGCTAAAATCCTTGTTAATTGATCTTTAGGCTCTCCAGCTGGGGCTTCTGGAGCCCTTCTAGAGTAAAGTCAGGACTTGAGCACATTGTCTAGCTCATTAAGCTAGATCTCTTACTCTGCCCTATTTCTGATTTTATTACTTTCACTCTTTATTTTATAAATGAACTGCTAAAAAATCATTTGGAATTAATTAATTCAATCCTTGGCTACCATATTTTTAAATTATTCAGTCCAAACATAATAATTTTACCCTTTATAATATACACATATACGTTTTTAAAAGCAAACTCTGTCATAAAACTTTTCATTCTCATATAACTTTTTTTTCTGTTCTACTTCACATATAAAAAAGATTTCTTTTTAATGATATTAACTCAATTCAGACTTTAAAAAGTTAACCAAAAAATCAAGGCTACCTATCCTGAGCTGCTGTTTCTCCCTTAAAACTTTCTAGACAAAGATGTGAATCTTATCCTTTCCAAGATGAATCTTTTAACTATGTCATGGATTACATTCATTCATTCATTTATTCAAAGAAGCATTTATTTATCACCTAATATATGACAGGTACTGTGCTAGGCTCTTGAGATATAAAGACAAAAACAAAACAATACTTATCTTTAAGGAGTTTATATCTGAATGAGGGAATACCTGTAAGTAAATACCATACACAAAGTAGACAAAAAGTAATTTTGTGGTGTTACAGGCAGTAGTAACTGGGGGGCAAATTAGGATAGTCCCATTCTTTTCTGTCTTCTCTAAGAACCTTCTTCCTCAATAACTTCCTCTTATTCATCTTCAAATGTCTACTTATGTACTGGCTCCTTTCTTGCCACCCCAAAACATTTCAAAGTATTTCCTACTATTAAAAAAAATAAGGAATCTTGATTTTATTTTGCTACTTACTTACTCTATAATCTCTTCTCTCCTTCACAACAAAAGGGCTCATCTCCTATTCATTTCTTAGTTCCTTACAATCAGACTTCCATCCTCATTGCCCAGCTAAAACTGCACTCCAAGGTTTTGCTAAATCCAATGGGCTTTTCTCAATTTTCATTCCTGACATTTCAGAAGCTTTTAGCATTGGTGACCACTTCCTTCTTCTAGATAATTTCTCTTCCCTTGGCCACTCTGATGATTTTCTACCGTGTTTCTCCTCTTGTTTTAGATTATCATTTAATTTTTGTCCCTAAGAGAGTGTTCTCAAAGGCTTTGTCCTTAATCCTTTTTCTTTACTCTTTATGACATTTTCTTGGAGATTTACTATATTCTTAAATTTCAATGATCATTTCTAAGCAGATGACTCCCAGATCTATGGGTCAAGCCCTATATACATACCCCAAGGAATTAAAGACAAAAAAATACCCCTGTAAACAAAAATATATGCAAGACTTTTTGTGATTGCCCAAAACCAGAAAGTAAAATTAGTTCCTGTTGATTGAAGAATGGCTAAACAAATTGTGATATATGAATATAAAGGAATATTATTGTACAAGAAGAAAACTTGAATAACAAAGGCAGAATCACTGAAATACTTTATGAAAAAGCATTTAAGTAACTACTATGTACCAAAGCTAAATAGTTCTTGCAGTCAAGGAGCTCTCATTTTAATTAGACTTAAAAAAAAAAACAGATAAAATAATGTTTAGTTGAAGGGTAAACAGAGAAGCCTGGAAGTCCCAAGGATGTAGTAGAAGGGAGATGGCAAGTCACAGGGGTCCTTTGGTTACATCCTAAGATCCAATTTTCATGCTGGAGATCTGAAGTATATAAATATGCAAGGCAGATGGTAAGAAGGGGAGGACTTTGTGATTCAGTGGCAGGGGAGATGGTAAGGTCTAATAGTCCTTTATCTTCCTGGACAGAATAAAATTGCTTAATGCCTTCCCATCTAAGCCATATGATCAGTCAAGCATCCCGGATGGGGTTTGGGGGACCCCAGGCAGGAAATAGGTGAGGAAAGGCAGAAAACAAGTAGGAAAGTCACTTGGCATATAAGCAGTACCCAAAAAACAGAATTCACAATCATTAAAATGATGTAGATTAAAAAAAATCACTAAAATGAAGTCCATGACTAAGAAATTTTTATGATCAATCTTGGCCCCAAAAGAAAATAAAGAGGAATCAATTGGGGTTAAGTGACTTGTCCAGAGTTACACAGCTAGGAAGTGTCTGAGGCCAGATTTGAACCTAAGACTTCCCATCTATAGGCCTGGCTCTCAATCCACTGAGCTACCCAGCTGCACCCTATCAGACAAAGTATTAAAAAGAGATCCACGCTTACCAGGGGTGGTATATATCATACTTTGTATAAAGTCCAAACAAAAGAAAGATTCCACTTTTATGTTCCTATCCATAGATGACCCTGCAGTGATGACATTGTGTTGGCCTGAAAGCATAATGAACATCATTGTAATGGCATTTGTAGAGCATTTTAGTGTTTAGAAAGCATTTTAAATAGATGATCTCATTTAATCCTTATAGTAGCTCTTCCAGGTATTATTATTCCTGGGCAGAAAAAGAAGGCTCAAGGAGGTTCTAAGATTTGTCCATGTTCATGCAACTAATAAGAAGCAGAGGCAGAGTCTGAAACTGACTCCTGCCTGGCTCCAAGTCTAGAGCTCTTCTTCAATACAAAATGCTAACAGTAATTAATATGTATTAATTACTTGATTACAAATTACTTAATTTCACACTTTAATTTTAATTTTAATTTAATTTATTTATTTTTAAATAATATAATTTTAAATATATTTCATTTAAACATTAAATATATATTTAATTTATGAATAATTTAATTTTATATATTTATATATTATATTTATGTTACATAAACTATATATAAATATAAATATATAATAACATGTAATTATATGTATTATATATTTATGCCATAAATATATAATATATAATACATATTTATATATTAAAATTTAAATGTATAGATAATTTATTTTAATTTAAATAAATATTTAATTTATAATTTAATTATAAATAATATAAATAAAATTAAATATATGAATCAAGATGATTTTAAAATAAATGTAATTAATTTAAATTACAAAATTAAGTAATTAATTTGTAATAACTATATATGGTTAAATTTTGCAATAGCTATATATGTGTATATGTGTGTGTGTGTGTGTGTGTGTGTGTGTAAGGTTAAAGTTTGCAAACTTTCCTCACAACAACCCTTTGAAGCAGATAGTATGAGGGGAATGTTTTACAGTTGAGGAAACAGACTCTGATAGCATAAGTAAATATGTGCTCATGGTCACATAGTTAAGTTTCTGAGGTAGGATTTGAACTCAGGTTTCTCAACATTAGTCAAATGCTCTATCTACTACATCATACCATCCACACTGAAAAAACAAAACAAATGTAAAACACAAATTGCTCAACCAATATCCTGTATCTAGATAATGTCCTATATACAGTCTAGTCATATGTACATCTTGAGGAGGTACTATACAATGAGGTGGACCTTGAAATGAATAGTAGAAGGGCATCTGAATCATCCTGGCAGGCCAATACGGAGGGCAGGTTATTTTTGGAAAGTTTATAAGTTGCTCACTGGCACAAAATTCATCTTTTTAACACTTAAAATTGTTTAATAACATTACACGGCTTCAAATCATGGAAATAGAAAATTATAGAATGACAATTATACTATTGTGCCATAAGAAATGACCAACCAGATGCTAAAAAATAAACAACAACAACAACAAAAAAAACCTGGAAAGATTTATATGAAGGGATGCAAAAAGAAGTTAGCTGCACCAGGAGAAAGTTTTACACAGTAACAACAATGATGTATGATAATCAGCTATGAATGACTTAACTGTTATCAACAAGGCAAAGATCCAGGACAAATCCAAGAGACTCATGACAAAAAGAAAAAACAGTTATCCACTGCCATAGAAGGAACAGATGGAATTCAAATGTAAATTAAAACATATCATTCTTTATTTCCTCCATGAATTTTTTCTAGGGTATGTGTCTTCTTTCACAATATGATGAATATGGAAATTTATATTATGTGATGATATAGGTACAAGCTATATCATATTACCTGTCTTCTTGGAGAAGGGAGAGAAGAGGAAGAGAGAGAGAGAGAACATAGACTGAAAAATATAAGAAAATGAATATTTAAAATGATATTGACATGTAATCTAGACAATAAAATTATTATAATTTTTAAAAAGGTAACTGGAGCACACAGGGTAGGTACAATCAAGCTGCAGTATACTCTAA
>NC_058132.1:578555477-578565506 GCF_016433145.1 Gracilinanus agilis
GAAGCAGAGGCAGAGTCTGAAACTGACTCCTGCCTGGCTCCAAGTCTAGAGCTCTTCTTCAATACAAAATGCTAACAGTAATTAATATGTATTAATTACTTGATTACAAATTACTTAATTTCACACTTTAATTTTAATTTTAATTTAATTTATTTATTTTTAAATAATATAATTTTAAATATATTTCATTTAAACATTAAATATATATTTAATTTATGAATAATTTAATTTTATATATTTATATATTATATTTATGTTACATAAACTATATATAAATATAAATATATAATAACATGTAATTATATGTATTATATATTTATGCCATAAATATATAATATATAATACATATTTATATATTAAAATTTAAATGTATAGATAATTTATTTTAATTTAAATAAATATTTAATTTATAATTTAATTATAAATAATATAAATAAAATTAAATATATGAATCAAGATGATTTTAAAATAAATGTAATTAATTTAAATTACAAAATTAAGTAATTAATTTGTAATAACTATATATGGTTAAATTTTGCAATAGCTATATATGTGTATATGTGTGTGTGTGTGTGTGTGTGTGTGTGTAAGGTTAAAGTTTGCAAACTTTCCTCACAACAACCCTTTGAAGCAGATAGTATGAGGGGAATGTTTTACAGTTGAGGAAACAGACTCTGATAGCATAAGTAAATATGTGCTCATGGTCACATAGTTAAGTTTCTGAGGTAGGATT
The DNA here is from genome assembly GCF_016433145.1 of Gracilinanus agilis. Classification (NCBI taxonomy): domain Eukaryota; kingdom Metazoa; phylum Chordata; class Mammalia; order Didelphimorphia; family Didelphidae; genus Gracilinanus; species Gracilinanus agilis. The sequence continues at coordinate 578,556,211 of NC_058132.1, forward strand.
TGAACTCAGGTTTCTCAACATTAGTCAAATGCTCTATCTACTACATCATACCATCCACACTGAAAAAACAAAACAAATGTAAAACACAAATTGCTCAACCAATATCCTGTATCTAGATAATGTCCTATATACAGTCTAGTCATATGTACATCTTGAGGAGGTACTATACAATGAGGTGGACCTTGAAATGAATAGTAGAAGGGCATCTGAATCATCCTGGCAGGCCAATACGGAGGGCAGGTTATTTTTGGAAAGTTTATAAGTTGCTCACTGGCACAAAATTCATCTTTTTAACACTTAAAATTGTTTAATAACATTACACGGCTTCAAATCATGGAAATAGAAAATTATAGAATGACAATTATACTATTGTGCCATAAGAAATGACCAACCAGATGCTAAAAAATAAACAACAACAACAACAAAAAAAACCTGGAAAGATTTATATGAAGGGATGCAAAAAGAAGTTAGCTGCACCAGGAGAAAGTTTTACACAGTAACAACAATGATGTATGATAATCAGCTATGAATGACTTAACTGTTATCAACAAGGCAAAGATCCAGGACAAATCCAAGAGACTCATGACAAAAAGAAAAAACAACAGTTATCCACTGCCATAGAAGGAACAGATGGAATTCAAATGTAAATTAAAACATATCATTCTTTATTTCCTCCATGAATTTTTTCTAGGGTATGTGTCTTCTTTCACAATATGATGAATATGGAAATTTATATTATGTGATGATATAGGTACAAGCTATATCATATTACCTGTCTTCTTGGAGAAGGGAGAGAAGAGGAAGAGAGAGAGAGAGAACATAGACTGAAAAATATAAGAAAATGAATATTTAAAATGATATTGACATGTAATCTAGACAATAAAATTATTATAATTTTTAAAAAGGTAACTGGAGCACACAGGGTAGGTACAATCAAGCTGCAGTATACTCTAATGATGAACATGAAAAGTGTCATAAATGATATGATTAAGGACAAGAGTGAATGGGCTGGTAATGTACTGAGAATGAGAGACAGCAGCTGGACAGCCTGAATGGAATATTGGGAAAGGCTTCTGGTGTATTGGTTAATATTCTGGAGAGGGCTTTTTATAGAAAATATTGAAAGGCTATGAATGAATGAAAAAATGTTTCCTATAGATAAAGTACTATGTTAAGTATTGGGGATATAAATAGAAAAGCTGAGATAGTCTTTGCTCTCAAGAAGCTCATATTCTTAGGATGAGACAACCATAAATAGAAGGTTTCAGCGGCAAGTTAGATGGTCCTTAGGGTGCAGAGGCAAAGCAGATGATAGGTAACATATCTTCTCTAATGTTATTTCCACTGATGAAATATTCTTTTATGATGTTGAACTATTTGACAATGCCAAGGACTTTGGTAGGAAGAACTTTCTTTTCTGGGTCTTCAATAGCTGTGACCTAGAAGGCTTATAATTCACATTGGCACAGAATACCCACAATGATGAAATTGTTGATCTACCAAAGTACACTTGAAGGAATTTTGAAGTATAAACTACAAACATAATGGATGTTTCAGGTATCCTGGCTACCATTACTCAGCTCAGCTTGACCCGGCTCATTACTCAGACTTTTACAGGCTATTTTCTCTCATGGTCTGCTGGCATACTTCTGCACTCCTAATCTTTGGGTCATACCATCCTTTCTGGATCCTTCCTAGAACTAAGACTACTCTTACTTCTTCCCATAGCATAAATCAAAACTATCCTTCTCAGGTTTCTTTGCCACCAAGGAAACAAGTCTAGGGCAGATGTATGCACCTCACTTCTGTTATAAAACTTCTTTCCATAACCAACCTAGTTAAAGTTTCTACAAAATTGCCCTAATCATAGATGCCTGCCTCATTTTTTCTTCTTAAGTATATAATCCCACCTAGTTAACTCTAGTATACCTGCTTTTGTTTTCACTGCCTAATGGAACTACGCATTAAAAAAAAACAACACCTTTGGTCCCCAAGTCATATTGGCTATTCACTCTTATACTTCTGCAATCAATTAACAGTTGCTGTTTTCATTGCCTGTGGAACAGCTTTTCTTTGCTTTTCACAATGTTGTTGATTTTGTCTCTGTCTCCAAAATGTCCTAAATTGTTTCATCTTAATTTGTGGCATGATTCCCATAATCTAGCCTCTTATTCTGTTTTGCTTACTAGGGTTATCACTCCCTCTCAGGCAGTTACATCTTTGAGATATATATCTCTTGGATTGATAGTCTTTTAAATAGAAACTAGCATGTTTAAAACTCACATTTACATTTTACAACCTTTCTCTAATCAGTCCTCTTACAATGAAATCTGTATATACTTTAGGTGAGATGGGCTTTGCCATGCATTTGTCTTTTTTTGTAGAAGGAATAGAACATTTTCCTCTCCCATGTGGGTGAAGAGTGCAAGAGTTTGGGAAGGAAGAAAGCAGAGGACATAACTGGCAAATGTTTTTACTACTTCTTAGGTCACTGTGCTATGATAATCTGGTATCCAGTGTGGTTTCAGTGGTGGGGAAATGCTGCCTATGGAGCTGGATAACCAGACTTCCAAAACTGATTCAGCCATTTGAAATCTGTATAACCTTGGATGAGGTGCTATAGGTTTCTAGGGCCTCAGTTTCCTCATCTTTAAAATGATGAATCTGAATGAGATAACTTCTAAAGTCTCTTATAATTTTAAATCCATTCGATTTAGAATTCTATCCTCTGAAGGATGTAGCTGTGTTTGCTCCCATTTGGTAGTTCAGACATTGTAAGATCAAGCCTATCTATGTAAGATCTTAAGATCCAAGCACCAATTTTGGTTTTGTAAAACCTTTTGGTTTTAGCTGTGAATCTGATCTCAGTAAAAGATTGCTGCATGTTGGATTCCTTTTATGCTATCAGCATAATTGAAACGCCTTCCTCCAAAAGGATTATTTTGAACTCACTGAACTTCTTCTTCTTTTTTTTTTTTTAAATGGCAATGAAAACCCAAAGGACATTCAATATGAAACCAAATTATTGTAGCATTAAAGGATCTAAGTTAAATCCACGAAAGCAAGAAAATTCAAAGCAGGGTTTTAGGGCTGAGATTCCTTTAGTTTCACACATCTCTTCATGTACATGACCATTACCTAAAAAAAAAAATATAGAGGTGGGAAGATGAGGCAATTAAATTATACAACTGACACCATTTCTCAAATACCTTGAGACTAGCAAAAGAATTCCTAGTTTAAGACAATTGAGGTAAGATTAGGAGGAAACTGGGTCAAGGAGCAAAGGTAACATGTTATTCCCAGCAACTGCTGGAAATGTTTTATATCTTCATATCTATATCTATATATTTATATCTGTATCTATATATCCTTATTACCAAGATAGCCACGAAACCTTTCAAGTAGGAATAACTCTCCTATGGCTTCTCTACTCCTGAGATTTCCTCTAGAATTTCAGTTCTTAGAATGATCTTCGGCTCATTTTCTCCTCTTTCCCCACATTCATTCAGTGTCATCATCTCCTAAAACTTTAACAACAAATTCAGCAATCATCTATTAATTGCCTATTAGGAGCAAAGCATATTTGTAGGTTCTAGGAATTGTGATATTGGAAATTTGGGAGTTCTTGAACTAAATTTTAGGTCCCTGATCTAAATTTCCTGTGGATCTCTTTCAAACTACATTTCCCATGATTCCTCTTGTGTAATCAGGTGGGTAGGAAGTGTAATTACATAACCAGGAGTATAAAGACTGAGGATGGCATTGGTTCTTCCTTTTTTGTGATTGTGGAGCAGGTAAATGGTGGGTCCCTTTAAAATAACTTAACAGGCACATGGCTTAATTTTTCTAAATGACTTTCAATAAACCCTTTGAAACCATGATATTTTTAATTTTATCCCTCTGTATTAATTTTATTTCTTACAGAATAAAGAATAGAATAGGATTTCTTACAGAATACAGATAGAATAGGCTAATTGACCTAGTCTTAATCAAAACATTTATTAAATGCCTACTATGTACCAGGTACTGTGTTAAGCATTGGGGCATGAAAAGAGGCAAAAGAGGGTCTCTGCCTTGAAGGAGCTTGTTATCTCATGTACATATGTAGTATACTTAGCCAGATGCAATATCTCACGTGGACTTTGGAACATGAACAAGTATTCTATGACTGTTTCTGATCTACTTACCATATAAAAAAGAGAGGTTTCTTAACTGGCTTTTGAGTCCGAATAGAACACACCCACAAAAGGTCCCAGCAATGCAGTCTTGTTCTTTTTTCCTGCCTGTCTGCTTTGGAGTAGGGAGGAAATCAGTGGTGCAGGCTTACAGATGAGGAGAGCCCCAGTGGCCCTCTCTCCCACCTGAGTGGACACAAAGTCATGAGCACACGGACCTAATGTTGTTTCTGTTTCTCCTGCATCCATTCTTCTTTGTCTCAATAAAGGCGTTTTAGAGACAGAACGGACCAGCCTGTGTTTGTGAACTTCTAAAAGTCATACTAGGCAATCATGGGCTGGTGAATGTTGGTACAGATGCATTTCAGAATTTTACTTGCATGATTAATATTTTCTCCATCATTTTCTAACGTCCAGACAATCAACAAAACAGTAAGTTGAGATGTGATTTTGAATATTTGCCCATTTCCCAGGTGTAAAGGTCCACACTGGAAATTTAACAACCAGTTCTTGAGAGCCAGTTTGAGCTGGCTCCAGCACATCCCTGGTTCAAGGGGTCTAGGAGATGCCAGAGTTTAGGGGCATCCGAGTATGATGAGGAGTAAAGTCATGCGTGACCTACTTGATCTAGTGGATTAGTATCAAAATGCTGGTTTCTTCAAGCAAACAAGCAAGTTATCCACTGGCTAAGCTGCATTCAGAAATGAACTTGTTGAGACAATTATTTTCTAGCCTATATTTTAAATTGAGCCCACTCTTCTCAGGACTGGAATGGTACCTCTGTTTGGTGGACTATTTAATACTTCTATTCCTGTTATACTTTTTATTAAATACCTTTGTACAAGCCAATTAATGTTAATTGGTTAAATGATGATGGAGAGCTAAACTCTGGGTCAATCAATAACAAAAAGGAAATGCTATAATTGGTAATTGATATTAGGGAAATGCATCGGGTTAGAAGCTCAAATCAGTAGCATTAGAAAGACACATGTGTTGGCTCCCTTATTAGAATGTGAACCTTTTGAAGGCAGGGACTGTCTCGCCTTTCTCTAAAAGACAAGGGCTTTTGCTTTTCTCCTTAGGGCTTAGCATGGTGTTTACCACATAACTGGCATTTAATAACATCTGTTGACTGATATCAAACTTCTAGGAGTATCTCTCAGATCCTGGGGGAATTATGCAGCCTTGCTTTGGGAACCCGACTTCTTGGAAATAATGGAAGTTGAAATGAGTCCCTCAGAATAAAGTGTCTACCCAAAGATGAGAGACAACTAGGTAATACAGTAGACAGAGTACCCTGGAGTCAGGAAGACTCATCTTTCTGAGTTCAAATCTGGTCTAAAACATTTATCAGTTGTTTAACCCTGGGCAAGTCATGTAGTCCTCTTTGCCTCAGTTTCCTCATTTGTAAAATGATCTGGAGAAGGCAATGGCAAACTACATAGTATGTGTTCCAAGAAAACCCCAAATAGGGTCATGAAGGGTCAGACATGACTGAAATGATTAAAAAACAATATAAAAATGAATAATGACATAGACCCAGACCTCAAAGAACTAAAAAGGGGTATATAACATACACAAAAATAAATAGGGTGCAAGACAGAATGACAAGGGCAAACAAGAGACAACTTTAAACAAAAACTTTACTCCCTTTCTTTGTGATTATTAACACCTTCATTTTCAAAAATGTGTTTAGATTTGTAATTCAAAGTGTCATAGATTTAGAGCTGAAAAGGATCTTGAGGTCATTAAGTCCAGCTTCCTTATTTTATGCATGAGGAAGCTGAGGTTGAGAGGTTAGAAAAATTGCACAAATTCTCACAGATAATAAGCATTTAAGGCAGGAGTTGAACTTGGGTCTTCTTGACTTGAAGTCTAGCACTTTCTCTACTGTGCTAGTCAATAATCAATAAACTTTTATTCTATTCGATTTAAATTTAAACCAAAGATGGTCAATAGAAATATTTTATCTAATTTTTATTATACATACCTTTTTTGCTCTACAATCCCATTTTCCCTTCCTAAATTTCACTATGTTTACTATGTGCCAGGCATTGTGCTAAATATTGGTCTACCTGACTGTCTTGGAAATTTGGAACCTGAATGGACATTAGAGATTGCTTGGTTCAACCCATCTATTTTTAAGATAAGAAGAAACTGAGGTTTGGGGTAAAAAATGGCTTATCCAAGTCTAGTTATTTAGTGATAGGGTAGGATAAGAACACAAGTTTACCTCTAAGTCCAGTACTCATTCTCCTATACAATTCAGCCCCTTGTCCTAAATATCTAGCATCATTTTTGCTCTTCTCCTTTTCCAATTATAGGGGGGGAAAAAGGCCATTCTTTCTATACCAGTGATGGCAAAACTTTTTGAGACTGAATGCCCAAACTGCATCCCTCATGTGGCATGTGAGCCCCGCTTCCTTACCTCACACAGGGGAGGGAGAAAGTGCTCCCATTGGGCTGCTGGGCAGAGGGGTGGGAAGCAGTCTGTCCTTGTGTCCCTCTGGCTTTCTAGTAAAGTGAACTCTGTGCTAGGGTGATAGCAATGGCACATGTGCCCACAGAGAGGGCTCTGAGTGCCCCCTCTCTGGCATGCATCCATAGGTTCACCACCACAGCTCTATACTATATGACCTCAAGAATTTGTGTTTTTTTCTTTTTGAAGTTACTTCTAAAATGTTCAGAAATGTTACAGAAATGTTACAGAAATCTGTGACCCTACTTCCAAGGGGTATGTGGGGAGGGAGAACCCTAGCTTCTATTCAATTTAAATTTAAATCAAGGATGGTCAATAGAAATATTTTATTTAATTTTTATTATACATACCTTTTTTGTTCCATAATCCCATTTTCCTCATCCTAAATTTTACTCATGTGAAAGATGGATCCTATATACTTCCAGATTTTTGCCACTAGATGGCATTAAAAGTTTCCATATTCACTCACACTGAGAGACAACAGGAATGAAGATTATAATTCGAATTACATAAATAGTATTTTAATATTCATGTTAACATAATGGCAAAAATGTTTCATGGTGACTTAATTTCCTCTTAACATAAGTTAATCTCTTTTTTTAAAAAAAGTAACAACTCACATTTTATATATCACTTTAAGGTTTGCCAATCTCTTTTCTCATAACAACTCTGGAAATGTCCTTTCTAAACTATTCCCTTGTTTTGAGATTTGTATAACCAGGGAAAGTTTTATCCCTCACGGTATGATATTAGAATTTCCATCGGTGTAAAGATGTCAGATTGTATGGCTTCCCATCTGCTTTCCTAACCCATCTCATCTCATAATTTCAGAGCTAAACAGATGGAATCAAACCCCTCTATTGTACTTGATGAGGCACTCAAGTGATCCAGAGGACAGAGCACTGGGCTTGTAATCAGCGAGTCTCATCTTCCTGAGTTCGAATCTGGCTTCAGACACTTGGCAGTTGTTTGACATTCAGCAAGTCACATAACCTTGTTTCCCTCAGTTTCTCTTCTGTCATTTTACAGAACTGGGGAAGGAAATGGCAAACCACTCCAGTATCTCTACCAAGAAAACCCCAAATGAGGTGAAGGCGAATTGAACATGACTAAATCAACTGTATAACAACATTGTAGCAGAAGTTTAATATTTTTTTAAAACCCTTCCCTTTTGTCTTAGAATCAAGACAGTAGAAGGTTCTAAGGCAGAATAGTGGGCAGGGCTAGGCAATGAGGGTTAAGTGACTTGCCCAGGGTGACCTAGCTAGGAAGTATCTGAGGCTAGATTTGAACCCAGGACCTCCTGTCTCCTTTCCTGTCTCTCAAACGAGTGAACCTCCTAGCTGCCTCTAAGTTTAATACTTTTTAGGTAATTTGGAAATGAAGCAAATTGAATCAACCCTACATTTAAATTGGAGTCCTAATGTACATCAGCTTATGAGTGGCTGTGTAGAGCAATGGAAGAATGATGAGCTGGGAGCCAGGAAACTAGGTTTTAATAATAGTTTTGCCAATAACATTGAGTAAGTAATCATCTTTTCTGGGCCTCTTTCCCCCTTTTTCTAAAAGAAAGTCAATGATCTCCAAGTTCCCTTTGAGTTCAACATGCTATTTTTAACACTATATTTACTTGACACTTTTCCAGAAAATTGTAATCAACCCATTGAGAGAAAAACCTAGAAAAATATGTAGGAAAAATGCCTTCTTAAAATAAATGAACAAATTGATATGCCATTAAAATAGACCATTTTCTTACAACAATATTCTTTTCTGTTTTATCTATGCCATTAATTTTGAAGCCCTTTAAAATTAGGGTACAACTTGGCTAAAATATAACACAGATTGCCATCTGAATAGATACTTGGTTTGTAGTGAATGCTTGAGTACTTGAGCAGAACTGTGATTTAATTTATGTGATTTAATTTAATTTATTTAATTTAAATTCATTTAATGACAGCTTCTAAAAGTATCAGGTAAAAAGAAGGACAAATTGGCTTTTTTTAAAAATTAGCTATCAAAATCCATTTCTGATGCATAAGAAAATAATTTTAAGCTATCAAATTAAAATTGCACAGCTTCAAACTGCATGAAGATTTGGGGGACTCTATCTATCTAGATATTTATCCATAAAAATCACACACACTGTGACCATAAACAGAAATATACATATACCTTTCTATAAAGCCTATCACATGATATATATATACATATATATAGATAATAGATATAGATATAGATTTGGATTATATGTATAATCCAAATATTTGGATTTAGGAATAGATAGGCAGATATATAGTTAGAAGTACATAGATGTGTTTATAAATAAATATATATATATATGTATCGATATTTCTTAATCAGGTAAGTGCTACAGTGGCTAGAGTGCCAGGCCTGGGGTCAGGAAGATTCCTCTTCCTGAGTTCAAATCCAGTCTCAGACACTTATTAGCTGTGTGCCTTCGGGGAATTCACTTAACACTGTTTGCCTTAGTTTTCTTATCGGAAAATGAGCTGGAGAAGGAAATGGCAAACCACTCCAATATCTTGACCAAAAAACCCTGATTGGGGTCACAAAGAGTCAGATTTACTAAAATTACTAAACAACAGCAAAATATATATGTGGAAAGAGAGGAAAGGAGAGGG
>NC_058132.1:578568491-578570519 GCF_016433145.1 Gracilinanus agilis
TTCCTTCCTTCCTTCCTCCCTTTCTCCCTCTGTCTTTCCCTCAGTCCCTCCCTCCCTCCCTTCCTTCCTAATTTGCCATCCCAGAGAGCTGCCTAAGGTCACTGACAGCTTTAGTGATTTATCCAAGGACACATTTGGGTCTTCCTAATGTCAAAGCCAGTCCCTTGAGGACAACAAAATACCTGTTGTTTAAAAATAAATCATAAAAGTAAATCAACTTGGAGTAGGACATATGAAAGGGTCTTACTGGTAGGTGGGGTACCTGCTGAGCCTGGTGGGGGAGGGCAGAATTATCTGTGAGGAGGGAAACTCCAGCATCCCTCAGGCAAGAGGAACATCCTGGGCAAAGGCATTGAGACCAGCATTAGAATGTCACATATTGCCAAGGAGTAGGTCATTTGGGGGCTGTTTATTTCTTTGTGTGCTCATGCATGGATTTGCTTAGGTCACACAATCTACCTATCTATCATCCATCTTGAATCAGACCTATTACTATCATAAGAAATTCCTAGGGGGCAGCTGGGTAGCTCAGTGGTTTGAGAGTCAAGCCTAGAGACGGGAAGTCCTAGGTTCAAATCTGGCCTCAGACATTTCCCAGCTGTGTGACCCTGGGCAAGTCACTTGACCCCCACTGCCTAGCCCTTACCACTCTTCTGCCTTGTAACCAATACATGGTATTAATTCTAAGATGGAAGGTAAGGGTTTAAAAAAAAAAAGACTTTCCTAGTCAAGAGAATCTATTCACCAGTGCAGGTCAGCCCCTGCTCCATAATGCCTGGGGCACTGAGAAACTCCAAAATTTGCTAAGAGAGAGACAGTCAATATAAATCAAAAGCAAGATTTGAACCCAGGTCTATCTGTTTCCCAAGACAACTCTCTATCCCCTAAGCTGTGCTGTTAACATTATATGCCTGGCCATCGCCACATCTATGGAGACACTAGTGTAAGTCTTAGAATTTAAAAGCCTCTCTGTCCCTGCCCAGAGTGGTCAATATAATAATAGCAGCTGGCATTTATATGGTATCCATTGAGTGCTGGGCACTGTGTTTAATGCTTTGTCGTTATCTCATTCCACCTTTATAACAACTCAATTGTGCTATTATTATCCCCATTTCACAGTCAAATAAACTGAGGCAAAAATAAGTTAAATGACTCACCCAGAAGCACATAATTAGAAATTGTCTGAGCCTGGGTTTGAGGTCAGTTCTTCTTCTTTAGTCTAGCACTTGATCCACTGCATCATATAGCTGTCTATAATTCATGGCTCATAGAATGGAAGGAGTCTCAGTCTACTACCACCGAGCTTTACTCTCCCAAGGAAAACATTCAGGGAATCTGGATTCCAGTAATGACATTAACTTGTAGTTAAATATGGCTTGCATTTTCCATGGGCTGCAGCTCTTCTTGTTTCATAACTGCCTTGATCTGATATCTTTATAGACAGAGACAGGAAGTTCTAATAAGTAAAGAGTTGACTCTGGAATCAGGGAGACCTGGGTTCAAATCTCACCTCAGATACTCACGAGTTGTATGACCCTCAACATATCACTTAATCTGCCTGTGACTCTCTTGACTCATCTCTGAAATGACACTGTGTTAACTAATGTCCCTTGGAGTCTCTGATCCTAGGAGGTGAGCATCAATAGGTCCTCTAAAGGGAGAAAGAGAATGATGAATGTGGGATCAGCCAAGTGGCTGAAGTGTTAGGGGATAGACAAGGAGGAATGTTTTCACTGAAAATCTCTCTCTCTCTCTCTCTCTCTCTCTCTCTCTCTCTCTCTCTCTCTCTCTCTGTGTGTGTGTGTGTGTGTGTGTGTTTGGTTATTTGGGACCTGAGATTTTATTTTTAGCAAAGGGTAAAGGGCACCTCTGTTTCAGTGGAGAAGAGGCCTTACCCATAATTTGAGGAGTTGATGCTTGAAGCCATTATCCAGCACCAGGACTAAGGAGTAGGTGTTAGGCATCAGCCCAGGGAACATCATGGGAGTTTGCGTGTGTGTGTGTGTGTGTGTGTGTGTGTGTGTGTGT
>NC_058132.1:578570595-578731392 GCF_016433145.1 Gracilinanus agilis
ACAGAGAGAGAGTGAGACAGACAGACAAAGAGAGAGAGAGAGAGAGAGAGAGAGAGAGAGAGAGAGGTGGTAACATGAAAACAGGGACATTATCTGTTGGAAATGTAATCATTGTGTTTAGCTAGGGTCAGGCAATTAAAGGGTCTATGAAAAAGATTAAATTACATTTCAGGGGGCAGCTAGATGACTCAGTGGATTGAGAGCCAGGCCTAGAGATGGGGGGGGGGGTCCTGGGTACAAATGTGACCTTAGACTCTTCCTAGCTGTGCCACCCTGGACAAATCACTTATCCACAATTGTCTAGCTTTTACTGCTTGTTCTGCATTGGAATTAATACACAGTACTGATTCTAAAATGAAAGGTAAAGGTTAAGAAAATTTCATTTAAAAATGGGTATGAATGAAAAAACTAAAATATAGCAGAGTTCAGCACAGTGTATGCAAAAAGCCAGAGCTATATCAATGCCAATTGTTTCTTTTTCATAAGGAAAAATTAACACTAAAGATAAACTTTTCAAGATTTTTTAAATTAAAAAACATATACACGTAAATATATTTTCACCAAAGAAATGAAACAGAACTGTCTAGAGCCTAGAAAGGACCTTAATCTGGCTCTGGCTGGAAAGATGAGGAACAATGACTTTCTTCTGTGTGTGTGTTGTTGTTTTTTTGTTTTTTTTTTTCCTTTTCTGCTTCTCTCTCCACTGCCAAGTCCCACAGCTGGTCCTTGATACTGAGCTGGGAGCACCAAGCCCATCAGTTTTTTACCCACAAAGACTGTTGTTTGCACCTGGTGCCTCCATACCAGATACATATGGCATGGTGCAGCTGCCATCAGTAGTCTGGGGAAATCACAACTTCCGTCCATTTTAAAGGTCAGTGAAAGGGAAAAATGTGCAATACCAACATTGTTCCCTGCTGGAGAAAGGATTTTTCAAAACAAATTTCTAGGTTATGGGTTGGTGGCTCTCAAATGATTGCCAGAAGGCAGTATCCAATATCTGGCCTGCTGGGGAAAGCCACCAGTTACCAACTGTTATATCCCATGTGTCAAGAAGAGATAGGTACTCAGACCTAGTACACTCTCATTACCCTGCAGGCACTCAATTAAAGGCATGAAAATCCTCCTATCTTCTAAGTTTCAGTGGGCTAGGTTTAGCATATAAGCATTTCCACTTCAAACCTGTGGGTATGACTTGTTATTTCTTTCTATCACCTGGATGTGAAGGTTTTTCTCCTTATCATTATCATTATAATTAATACCTGAGATCCATAGACTCCTTCTAATTTGCACTAGGAACTTTCAGATCTAAATTCTCTTTTGATCCTGATAATAATATTTTGTGGTAGGGAGGGAAGATATTATTATCACTATTTGACAGATGAGAAATGTTTACCAACACTGTCTTGACACCACACAGGAGCCTACTGGGATTCCTCATGCATATTTTAATGAGTTTGGAAAATGGTACAGTTATTTGAATGACCCCAAATTTCTCCCTGAAACAAAGACACATCTCTTTACATAAATATTCATACTGTAGGTCTGTACATGAGGGAATACCAAAGTCTATATAGAATGAAAGGGGTGTGTAACTTATAGGACAGAGGGGAGGCACATGCTGGTTATAAATGGGCTGTTGTACATAACCAATGGAAAATTGTGCTGGAAAAATGGCAGAAGGGATATCTTCAGAGAGAAATATGACTAGAAAATGGGGTGGGTTGGCTGGTTGAAATAGCCAATGGATAGCCTGTTTGTTTCACTGGTACCCATACAACCTCACAAGATCTAGAGCAAGGTCACCTTGAGTGCATCCTCACTGCAGGACTTGGAGTAGAACATGGACGAGATTTACACAGAATGAGAAAGTTTATAGGTTGAAATCCAGACCATTGGAGGGAGCATTCACATCAAAGAAATCAGATACATAGAAATATCTTAATATATAAGCACAATTCAATGAAAAATGTTTTAAGAGAAATAATATGTCCACAAATAACTAAAATACAAAATGGAATGGGAATGGGAAAATCAAAGGGCTACAGGAGTTCAGAGGAGGTATAGATCAGTTCAAACAGAGAAGGATCAAAGAAGGCTTTATGGAGAAAAGTGCATTTGAACTTGGACTTGAAGAAAGAGTGGGATATTGACAGGTGAAGATGGGGGAAAGAGAGCACACTAAATGGAAGAAACAGCACAGATAAAGATATAGTCAGGAAATCTTGGGGGGAAGTTTCTAGGAATTCTGAGTAGTACATATGGCTCACCACAGAGTGCTGTGAAATAATCCTAGAAAGGTGTTAGATTGTGGAGGGCTTTGAATGTCAAGCTAACTCAGGAGTTTTGACTTTAATAGGCAATGGGGAGCTGTAAAATATCTTTTAGCAACAGAGTGACATTAAGAAGATAAATCTGGTAATGCTCTACAGAACTGTTCAGAAAGGTGAGAGACTAGAGACTGGAAGATCAGGTCTGGGTGCTATTATATACACGTATTTCTTCCACGTCACAGGAGCGAGGGATTTGGCACCCTGAGAATCTGGATAATCCATGTAAAATTTCGTGGCCATCCTTTCATACCAGAGAAGAAGTCTGAATTTTTTTTTCTTTTCTGGGATGTTTGTTTATAATACCTTATTGTAAAATTTGAGTTAAGCATTTGGTCATTAGGCTATATAGTTTCTAAACTTTTTCTGTATTGTTTTCTGTCCTTTATGTGTTGTCTTTGGCTTCCAAAAAACCATCCCAAAATTCTCTTTTAATTTCTTATGTGATATAGTGAAATTACACTGGGAAAATGACAATGTAAAAGGGATAATAATTTTATTATAAAAACATTTTTTAACTCTTACCTTATGTCTTAGAATAGGTTATCATTTCCAGGGCAGAAGGGCAGCAAGAGCTAGGTAGGTAATTGGGTTTAAGTGACAAGAGCTAGGTAGGTAATTGGGTTTAAGTGACTTGTTCATGATCACACAGCTAGGAAGTATCTAAGGTCAAATTTGAACCTAAGACTCCAGGCCTGACTCTTTATCTACTGAGCTACCTAGATGTCCTTTTTTATAGTTTAAATAAAATGATGAAGGACTGAGCAGTGGATGATGGCAGTGAAAACAGTGATATAGGCACAGATTAGAGAGCTATTGTAGAAGTCTAAATGTGTGGAATAAATGACTAATTATAGGGGTAAGGTAAAGGAAAGGAAAGGGTCAAGAATGACTTAAAATTTAGATGATTGGGAGTCAAAGATAATTAAAAACTTTGGTGACTGGGGGAATGATATAGGGATTTAGGGAAACTGAGATCAAATTTAGTTGGAACGGGGGAAGAAGAATTCTATTTGAGGAATGTTAATTTATAGGTGCCAAAAAAAATCACCATCAAGATACCTACGTGATGGTTGGAAAAATTGGTCTGGTCGTATATATTTGAGAAGGATATAAATACAGGCGGTCATTAAAGATGTGGGGACAAATGGAAAGAGAAAGAGTGAGGAAAGAAAAATGTGGAGAACAGAATTGTGGGAACATGAACATTCATGGGTGGGAGACTTTTTTTTCTTATTAATGAAGAAATTAGGAAAAAAGTGGTTAAGATGGTAGAGAGTCTTGAGAGTCCATTGTCAAAGAAGCAAAAGAAGAGAGTTTGAAGAAAGTAGGGACGGTAAACTATGAAAAGTCCCTGAAAGGACTAAGTAAAGGCTATTGGATTTGGTAATTAGGAAGCTGTGGTGGGTGGCATTATGAGCCCACTGCTACCCTTCTAGAATGATAGCTCACATATAATTAAGTCAGGATTGCAGAAGGCAAAGTGGAATGAGGTAGGTAAGCAAGTGCTGCCACTGGATTACTTAACATCAATAACTAAACTGGAAAGAGCAGAATGAAAACATGTCAGTTGGCAGGAAGGAGTGCCCTGTACTAGAGCATTACAGTGAGACATGACCCAAGGGTAGTGGTTTCCCAGCCTTGAAAAACCCCAGCTCCAGGAAGGCTCTTTCCATCCAGATACTACAAGTGCCATTTTCTTAGGGAGTAAGGAAGGCACAAGAAGATGCCTTGAGCCATCATATATCCTTGCTAGTTGCTTTATTAGTATCCTTTCATAAATCATGGGCATAGTACTTTGAGTTCTCTTATTGGCGAATCATCCAACCTGGCCCAGGAGAGAGGTTATTAGTGATTTCTGAGGGAACAATGTCAGTACAGTTGTGAAGGAAGAAGCCATACTGTAAGGGATTGAGAAGGATTTGATTAGTGAAGTAGAAGAGAAAATGCAGATTACTCTTTCAAGTAATTTGACGTGGAATAAAAGGATCGTTGAACAACCTAATTTTAGAAGGGATCTCAATGATCATGTGGTTGAACTTATGTCTAAAAGAGACCCTTATTATCATACCCTTGACATATGGTCTTCCAGTCTTCTCTTAAAGAACTTTAGTGAAAGGGAACCTACTTTCTCTAGAAGCTGTTTATTCCATTCTTGAATAACTCTAATTGTTAGGAAATTTGGGGCATGTTTCCTCCTTAAATCAAGCCTGAAGTTTTCACTTTGCCACTTCCACTCTTGCTTCTTATCCTGACCACTGAAGCCAAGGAGAAAAAGTCTAATCCTTCTACACCAGGTTTTCAAGTACTTGAAGAAGATAGGTGTCAGGTGCCCAAAGGATATAGGGAAAATTTCCTGATTCCTTCGTCTGATTCATTAGACATGGTCATTAGGCATTCATATGGCATGATCACCAGAGCCTTTACTGTCTGGAGAGATATACAATGATCACTTAAGGAGATAGCAAAATCAAGTGAATTTTCCTTTAGGATAGAATTAGCAGGAGACATACAAACAAATAACTGAATTTAAAATATCATATTGTTCTCTAAGAGTACAGAACCTTCATTCAAAATACAATTAGACATACAGAAGCAAGAAAACAATTTGCACATTAACTATGAAAACGTAAAAGGGAAAGAATGAAATGCCAAAAAATCAAAAGTAAATGTACCAAAATTGTAATAATCCATTAGGATTCAAAATTGGAGACCTCCCCCCTCCCTCCCTCTGGCCAAACTGCCTCATCTTGGAGATAGAAGGTCTATAGGTATTGCACATTCCAAATATTTTCAGACTTTTTCAATGTATCAAACAGTTATGCCAACTTTTTTACTCTAAAAATAGTTTTTCATATGGAATGGCTCTCTGGGAGAAAGAGCAGAAATAGGGTTTACATGGGATACTATGACGATTTAGGAAATGAAAAAAATCAATAAGAACATTTTATAATTGCATTCAAAATAAATTTTATATATTTTAGCAAAAAATATTTAGAGATTGTGTATCAAAAAACTAGCTCTTTGAGGACATCCTTTACTAGAAGTTCAATGTGAAGATTAAAAAGCAACAATCTTAATATAGAGCGTGGGGATTAAATACTAAAGCAACATTGTAAAAATGGAAATTATTATCAGGCACTACTTGAAGGAGCAGTCTTCTTAATTAAACAATTCTGATATGCAGACAACTGGGAAGTAAGTTCCACTGTGGTGAGTGTAAAGAGTAACATCTAAGCAGATCTCCTGTTACAAGCATAGGAAGTAGATAAAAGACCAGAAAGAAGAAAGGAAGCAAGTTGGCTGCTTCCAGCTTCTTTCAAACTAAATGTGGGTGGAAATTTTGTCTTCCCTAGTAAATCCTTCCTATTTGGGGGAGATATGGTTTTTAAAAATACTGTGAAACCATGAAAAAAGGTCTCTCTGAGGTAAAGGGATGGAAATGATGTTATCTGGTGACAATGTTAGTATTACATTTTGGTGCATTCTTAGTGGATTTTCCCCTTTGTAGTTTACTTGTTTCCTGTCTAGAATTCTTCAAGGTCTCTTGGAAGGAAGTGGTCTAGTCAAATAGAGAGAGAGAGAGAGACAACTGATAGATTATCTGAATAGTACATCTGTACTGCTGATATACTACAAGAAAGAGGAGGGTCTCAATATGAAGAAGAATGACATAGGGTGGGAATGTATAGAGCCATCGACACGTATGTAGTATCTCCACCACTGAAGTCATAGATCCATCAGTGTAAGTGTCTTCCCTTTCTTTCAGTTTCCACTATTGCATCCTATTCCAGTGACTAGATAGTTAGTAAAGGTGCCCAGGTGCTGGCCAGAAGCTTGCCCTAGATCAGGGGTTGGCAACCTTTTTGGCCGTGAGAGCCATAAATGCCACATTTTTTAAAATGTAATTTCGTGAGAGCCGTTCAGTGCTCCCAGTGCGCTCTCCTGTAACAGCGCCTGGAAAAAAAATTGACTTTATGGCTCCTGCAGAAAGAGCCATATCTGGCCCTCAAAAGAGCCATATATGGCTTGAGAGCCATACGTTGCTGACCCCTGCCCTAGACATTGATGGAGAACCTTTTAGAGACTGAGCGCCCAAACTGCAACCCTCACGCCATATGTAACACCCACCACCACCACCCCTGCTGCTTTACCCTAGGCAGGGGAGGGAGAAAGCACTCCCGTTGGACTGCTGGGCAGAGGATGGGATGATGAGAGAAATGTCCTCAGTACTTGTGGAGAGGGGGAAGAGAACTCCACCATTCTGCCATAACTTCTCCAACACAGCCTTAGGACAATTCTAGGGATTCCCCTCAGGGGCTGAACTGAGGCTGAGTACACAGCCTCTGTTAAAACTGAATATTCAGTCTCTTGAAATGAAGGTTTTTTTAAATTAAAGTTTAATCAATCAATCAATTAATTAATTAAGAGTATTTTTCCATGGTTACACGATTCATGCTCTTTTCCTCCCGTCCTCTCAACCCCCTCCCATAGCCATCGAGCAATTCCATTGGGTTTTACATGTATCATTGATCAAGACCTATTTCCATATTATTAATATTTGAAAGAGTGATTGTTTAGAGTCTATATCCCCAATCATATCACCATCCAACCATGTGATAAAACAGTTGTTTTTCTTCTGTGTTCCTCATCCTTTCTCTGGGTGTGGCTAGCATTTTTTCTCCTAAGTTCCTCAGAATTGTCCTGGATCATTGCTGCTAGTAGAGAAGTCCATTACAACCAATTGTTCCATGGTATGTCAGGCTCTGTGTACAATGTTCTCCTGGTTCTGCTCCTTTTGCTCTGCATCAGTTCTTGGAGGTCGTTCCAGTTCACATGGAATTCTTCCAGTTTATTATTTCTTTTATTATAACAGCATTCCATCACCAACAGATACCACAATTTGTTCAACCATTACCCAATCAAAGGGCATCCCCTCATATTCCAATTTTGTGCTACCATGAAGAATGCAGTTATAAATATTTTTGTACACATATTTTTCCCTATTATCTCTTTGAGGTACAAACCCAGCAGTGGTGTGGCTGGATCAAAGGGCAGGCATTATTTTAAAGCCCTTTGGACTTAGCTCCAAATTGCCTTCCAGAATGGTTGGATCAATTCACAACTCCAACAGCAATGCAGGAATAACAATTCTTAATAATGGTGATAATAACTTCATAATATAAAGTACCTCAGAGGCCAAGATCAAATGAGTTAATATATGTGTATTATTTTACAAGTCCTGAAGCTGCATAGAAATGGTCAGTTATTATATCTTGTTCAGGAAGATTTTCTTTCCTTCTCTCACCATTTTGGGTCTGTGGCTCAGAAAACCCTTTGCCTATTTTTCTAAGGAAAGAAATGAGGCAGCCAGAGTATTTTTCATGTAGCTTCATGGCTTTGATGCTGGGAACAGAGCAACAATGGAAGAGGAAGTAAAGGGATGATTCAGGTGTGCATTCACTGGAGAGCAGAGGTCGAAGAGTTGTCCAAAAAGAGAAAATGGAAGAAGGTTAGTGAAGGAAGAAGGAAGAAGACTGGGAGTTCTTGTCACTACCAACCTTGCCTCTATGCCAAGTGTTTTGGGGTAAGCCTGGTTGATTGCCCCTTTCACAGCGGATACCAGTATGGTACAATGATGAAAACTGTTTTATGAATCTTTTTCTATATTGAGGCCAGCTGAACTTGTTCCCAATTTTCATTTCTCAGAGCTGGGTAGAGTAGGGAGACTTGCAAGAAGCATGAGGCCTGGGCAACCTAACAACATAATTATGTGGTTGTGTGGTTGGTAGGCTATAATCAGGACTAAGAAATCTGAGGAGACCTGGAAAGCAGAAGCTGGGATATGGTGATAATATTAAGGATTATTCCCAGAGGGCCTGGCAGTATTAGTAGGAGCTAATTAACCTATTAAAATACTCTCTCTCCACTACTCTACAGAAATCTCTATCAAAGGTTATCAGTGGTGTCGGCCAATAAGAAATCCAATGACCTTTCCTCAATTCTCATTCTCATCCTCAGAATATTACCTGACATTCCTGATTCACTATTATTATTATTATTTTTTAAGATCACTCTTTTTTGGGGAAGCTTGGTGGCTCAGTGGATTGAGAGCCAGGCATGGAAGGACTTGGCTTCAAATTTGGCCTCAGACACTTCCTAGCTGTGTGACCCTGGGCATGTCATTTAACCCCCATTGCCTAGCCTTTTGTGTTCTTCTGCCTTGGAACCAATACATAATATTGATTCCAAGTCAAAAGGTAAGGGTTTAAAAAAAAAAGACAGAAGGTAAGGGTTTGAACAAAATCACTCTTTTCTTGACTTTTGTGATACTCCTCTTTCCTGGCTCTTTGATTCACTTTTTCAACACCTTGGAGACTGAGTCTTTTTCTTTCACCAGTCCCCTTGATATGACTCTTTTTAAGGTTCTAGACTTGACCATCTTCTATCTATATTTTTTTCTTTGGTGACTGAATCTATTTCTACAACTTTAGCTTTCCCCTCTAGATAAACATATTTCTATCTCTATATTATCTCCAGACTCAGCTTTCTTTCATTACTTTATTTTGACATCTGAATAATAATTATTTCTTTTTAAAATTCAGACATTTTATTCTCCCAATTACATATAATAATAATTTTCAACATATTTTTTCCAAAATTTTAAGATCCAATTCATCTTCATTCCTCCCTTCCCTCCTTCTACTCAGAAATGGTAAGCAATTTTATCTATGTCATAAATGTATTATCATGTAAAACAGACTTCCTTATTGGTCATTGTTGTAAACCCAAACTCCAAATAAAACCATAAATACACTGATTTATAGTATGTTTCAATGTGTATCCATCTGACCCAACAGTTCTTTCTCTGGAGGTGGATAGTATTCCTTGTCATAAGTCCTTCAGAACTGTCCCAGATCATCACATGCTGAGAATAGCCTAGTTTTCACAGTTGATCATCATACAATGTTGCTGTTACTATTCTTCCATTTCTGCTTATTTCTCTCTGCATCAGTGAATGCAGATCTTTCCAGCTTTTTCTGAAATCATCCTGCTTATCATTTCTTATAGCACAATAGTATTCATCACCAACATATATATATGTATATATATACATATATTATACACACACACACACACACACACACACACACACATATATATCACAATTGTTTTAGCCATTCCCCAATGGATGGACTTTTACCTTCCTAATTGTAAATAAACTACCTTAAACCCAATCCTGACTTGGGTCTATTTTAATTATGGAATCAATCTGAATTATTGATTCCTGGTGGCCACACCTTAAATATATATCTATATAATACCAAAAATCTCAATTTCTGAATAATAATTATAGTAATTATATATAAATATAAAATAATAATAATTATAGTAATAAGAATGATAATAATAGCTAACATTTATGTAGCACTACTTTATACCAGGCCTTGTGCTGAGTGTTTTGCAAATATCATTTCATTTGATCCTAAAAACCACCCTGTGGGGGTAGGTGTTATTATTATTCCCATTATACAGTTGAGGAAAATGAGGTAGATATAGGTTAAGTGACTTTCCCAAGGTCATTGAGCTAGTAAGTATCTGAGACTAGATTTGAACACTAGTATTCCTATTTCCAAATCCAGCACTTTCACCTAATATCCTTTCAGCATCTCAAAACCAACATGATTAAAACTAAACTTATTGATTTCTCCACCTCTGACCCTAAAGATAGCCTCCCTGACTTCCTTTATTTCTATTCATGGTCCCACCATTTTCCTTTTTTACACATGCTCAAAAAGTCATCTTTAACAGCTCCTGTGTCCTCACCTACTTCTCCCCTACAAATGATTATTTAGTCTTATCAATTCTTCCCTTACAAAATGTGCATCTGTTTCTTTCTAGTCTCATTGGCAGGGACCCTTATTACTCCCTCCTACACTCTCTGATCCATCCTGCAAGCCATCACCAGACCAGTCTTCCTAGAGTTCTGCTTTAATTATGTTGCTCCCTTACTAGAAAAATCTTGTCTGTTCTCCCGTTGCCTACTATGAACGAATGAAAATGAACCTCCCTAGCTTGTTATTCAAGGCCACCCATATCTTCACTAATTTTCTTGCCCATCTCCCACTGTACCCCCACGCTAACTATATGCTGTAGTCAAATGAGACTATTCTTTGTTCCCCGAACGTGCTTTACATTTTTCCATATCTTCATCTTTGTTCTCGCTGTTCCCTCTATCTGGAATATATTGTTCCCATGTCAGTATGTCAAAATTCTATCTGTCCTCCGAGGCCCACCTTAAGCTCCGTGTCCCTTCAGGGGGCTCTGCTGAATATTCCAGTCCTAATTACCATACCTCTTTTGAACTCCTACCGTGGCAAACAATTTAGCTCTATTGTGTCAACTACTATTATTTCTTGGGTGCTAATTTTCTCTCTCCAATTTTATAAACTTTTTGACATTTTATTCATTATCTAAATGGCATACTGCCCTTGACAAAACCAAACAGTTTCATATAGACTCGGATTCTGAGAAAAATCGGGATGGAGTCTGGGGTAAGCGAATAAGCAGAAACCAACCAGGCAAAAAATGAGAGGATGGGACCCAATCCGATGCCTATAGTCCGTGAGGAAGAGAAAACCAAAGTCAGGATACCTGGATCCCAGCAGTTACGGGGAGATCGATCCAGAAGAGCAAGGGCAGGCTCGAACATCATTCTTTTGTGTCTCCTATAGTACCTCGCCTGGGATTGAGCACAGAGCATATAGGATGTCCTCTGAGCACAGGGAAGGCTCAATAAATATAAGACTTCAGTGTGTGCATGGTCTGATCAATCTCACTCCTCACTATGGCAGATCACTACCAGCCCCACCTCCTCCTCTGAGATTCTTGCTCGTTTCCTACAATAAATCCTCCTAGAGTATCTATCTCCCTAACATTCTAGAGATTTTCCTTTAGGTCTTTTTACGCTGAGTGGATACCAATGAATCATTCAGGCTCTGCATTTGTCATTCTTGGCCCTCACAGGGATATGCTGGTAAATGTTTAACAACCAGCTCTCATAGGACATACTTTAAAATTTAATCTGCACTTTTAACATTTTCTCCATCACTTTCTTAAGTCAAGAAAATCAACAAAGCAATAAATCAAGCCCTGATTTGTAGTGTTTGCCTATTTCCCATGTGTAAATGTTCTCGCTGAAATTTTAACAAGGCAGCCACCCCTGTGATCTTGCTAAACAACCTGACCTACCTCATTTCTCTGTAAGTATTTATTCATTGGTTGAAATCTTTACCCTCTCATTTAATATTGAGTTTGGTGACCTTAAATGGCAAATTGGAAATTATTTTACATGATAATATTTATGAGTTTATTTTTAGTAATCATATTTTTATATAATTTTGTGTATCATTCCAAAACAGTTTTTAAACCTTCCTGTGCTAATTAAGAAAGCTATCCTTTATGAATTAAGTCATCTTAAGAGAAGGATAAAAATCATAGGCCCCTGACATACTGGTATATTTAGAAGCAGTATTGTTGTTGTGGAAAGAGAAAAACTGGGTGTGAATCCTGGGTCTGCTAACTACTGCTCATATGACACTGAACATGCCCTCTAATCTTTGTGGGTCTCGGTTTTCTCCTATGTAAAATGTGTGGATCAGAAGACAGTGGAGCTGATTCACCTGGAGATCCCAGTTCTCTGATTTGCAATGACTATGTGATAATTACTTTTCATCTCTCTGAGACTCAGTTTTCTTATCTGTAAAACGAAAGAGATGGAACAGATGACCTCAAAAATTCTTCCTAATTTTGAATCCCTGACTCTGGGATCCAATGAGCAAAGTCAGAACTTGCTTAGTGATAATTCAAGATTATGGCCTTGAGATGGTACAAAAGAAGAATGTTGGAGAAGGTACAGAAATCTAAACTACCTACTTCATCATCTTTCTTTCCCTACAAAACCTCTCTTTTTTTTTACAAGTCTCTCTTTCTTATAGCTCCACTTGGATTTCCGGTAGCAAAGAGAACCCATCCATGAGAATGGAAATCAGCACCCTAATAGCTTTTCCCTTTTCCCAAGACACATATAAGGAGATAGTGATCAAGGCACAGCTTAAAAGTCAAAGATAGCTAGTTTACTCTCTTACCATAATTAACAGCCAACAAGGCCTGATCTTTAGTAAGTAAATAACTAGTGTTAATCTAAGTAGGATCTTTTTTTTTTAACCTCCACCATCTGTATTGTTCTAATGCCCTTTTGGGGTATTATTTAGACATTTCTCATAAATGCTTAATGGCAACCATGGGATGCTAATGAGTGCTCACTCTCTCTTTGGACAAACAATTCCCTTCAAAGGCATTAAACTAGCATAAAAGTTTTTTGAAAATAAAAAAAGGTGTGAGACTGAGGAAAGAATTCTGGGATGGAAATCATAGATGATAATCTTATGAAGACATAGCCTTACTTCTTAGAGGGACTAGGATCAGAGTGGCAAGCTTTAGAAAAGGATGTTATCTGTGGTATCCTAAGGACCTGAAACTCATTTATATGTAGACATCTAGGTGTTGAGGAAAACCTTTCGAATGCTATAAAGGACAGCTGGCCTTTGTCATTCCACTCCAGATGGAGCTGAGCATTGAAGAAATGGAAGAGTGGGAGATGTCATGGGTTTATAAAAAGAAAACACTGGAATAGTGAATGACGTAACTATGGGATTTGGGAATAGAAATAGCCTGAAAACATAAAGTGGGAGAGCATAGAAAAAAAGAAGAAGAAATCAAATTCCATGAGGCAAGCATCAGAATTAATGAATCTAGTTTCCTGTGGATTATGCCCAGAAGAAAATTAACAGCTCAGATAACAGCCAATCCTCACTGGATACAGATGTCCAGACAGTTGCCAAGGCAACAACAGCTACTTATGATATTGTGAGACTAAAGGATATTGGAAGTTTATTTTTATAAAGCTGCCAAGATAATGGCAGCTTCTTTGGAAACCATGGAAGAGTAGAGATGAGTAGAACATACAAATATAAACCGGAGGAAATCAAGTTAACTTAGAAAAAGGAAGGTAAGGGTAAGGTAATCACAAAATGAAAATAAAAATAAAAAGAATGAAGAAGACTAAAAGAAAAATGGGGAACAAAGAAGAATCATAGAATCTTAGTACTAAAATGTTTAAAATGGAAAAAAATTGTGTTATGTTTATGTTTAGATTATGATTTTAAATGCAAACCAACTGAAAGGCTCTGAAATAGTTTTGCTCTTCTTAAAAATTAACAACAGGACTGAACTTGTGAGTAGACTCATCTCTCTCTCTTACACTCTTTTTTTCTCTGTATCACATACATGCACACAAATGTGCACACACAAAGTCTGGGTTATACAAACATGTATGTATATGTAGACACATACATTTATACCTAGGTATATATTTACATATATGGCTATGTAAATTATAAATATATCCCATAATGAATTATAAATATATACTACAATGAGTATTCTACTCGAATATATATTTTTGGTAACCCATAGAACTTCTATAGAATCTATAGAACTTCTACAACTGCTATTTTGCTTGGATAACTGGCTTTGCCTACTGTTAACTATTTTTTCTTTTGTATGGCTAGCATTCCTTGGGAAGAAGCCTTCTTAGAGATCTGGGTTAGGACCAAAGGGATAGGGGAATAAAAAGAGGAAGAGGGAAGATGGGCATTTAAGATGATCCTTGCTTTTTGTTTTTGTTTTTTACAATTTGTTTCCTTACTTGTGGGTCCCTGAAAAAGCCACCACAGGCCTGAGCCACAATATGTATCAATATTCCAATAAAACCATAGCTCACAAGCTTCCACAAATAGGTTTAATCTACCAGTCAACCAGTAGACACTAGTTTAAAAATAAATTATGAAATCAAATAGCATAGCAAATAAAATAATTAGATGCCCAATGCACACAGAGGTTATATATTCCCACAGGATACTTGACCGCCAGTAGGAGAAGACACACACAGAAAAGAAATGGAACCAGGGAATATATTTGGAAGGTACACATATAAGGAACTTGGGTAGCTAGAACACATTTGTGAAGGACATATATATAAGGAACAACAATAAAAAAAATCCAGAGCATATGATTAAAGAGCTTCTATACTAGTAAACCATATATGTAGGGAATGTGTGAGGGACAAATGCAAATACCCAGACAACCGATCCTTTAAGGTGCTGCAGAGCTGCCAGCATTTTCTTGGTGATAAGATAATTTGCTGTTCTCTGTTAGGTGTTATGCTTCAGGTCACTACAGGGTATCTCCACTGATCTCTTCATTGCCAAAATGGTCATCCACTCATTGTCCCAGAGCTGGAAAAAGCATTTATATACCCTAAACAAAGAAAAAAAATTTTTGTTTCAATTTTGTTTCAAAATTTCACTCCTCAAATGTACAACTGTCCACTAGAGGACCTAAACTTTTTCTATGAAACATGCAACTTGAAACCTGAAAATCTGTGTCATGAAGAACAGAATGATACATTGTTAAAACTATTTATTAACTATTTATTAAAAGTAATATTAAAATGGAATACTATTGTCCTCAAAGGAATAATAAACTGGAGGAATTCCATGTGAGCTGGAAAGACCTCCAGGAATTGATGCAGAGCAAAAGGAGCAGAGCCAGAAGAACATTGTACACAGAGACTGATATATTATGGTAAAATAGAATGTAATGGACTTCTGTACCAGCAGTAATGCAATGACCCAGGACAATTCTGAGGGATTTATGGAAAAGAACGATACCCACATTCAGAGGAAGAACTACAGGAGTGGAAACAGAAGAAAAACAACTGCATGAACGCATGGGTCGGGGTGGACATGATTGGGGATGTAGACTCGAAACTACCACCCCAATGCAACTATCAGCAATTTGGAAATAGGTCTTGATCAATGACACATGTTAAAACCAGTGGAAATGTGCATTGGCTATGGGGGGGGGGTGGAGTCAGTGGGGGGAGGTGGAGGGGAAAGTAAGAGCATGAATCATGTAACCATGTTAACTTTTCTAAAAAATAAAAATTATTAAATGAAAAAAATAAAATTCATGAAGGACTTTTCTCCCAAAAAACAAACAAATAAATAAAAAATAAAATAAAATAAAATAGTTCATGGCAAACCTGAAAAAAAAAGTAATATTAAAGAGAAGTGAGATGACTCAGGGAATAGAGAGCCAGGCCTAAAGACTAGAGATCCTTGGTTCAAATCTAGCCTCAGATACTTCCTAGGTGGGTGACCCTGGACAAGTCACTTACCCCCAGTTGCCTAGCTCTTACTGATCTTTTGCCTTGGGACCCATATCTATTTTCCATTATAAGAGAGAAGGCAAGGGTTTTTAAAACAAAAGTGATATTAAAAGTGGCTTTCATTGTTCCCCTTGTAAAACATTTTTTCCCTGTCTCTGACTTGTAGAAAACTCATATTTCCAATTCAAGTTCATTCCCAGCATGTTATAGGAAAGCAGAAGGTTCTAAGAAAATAAGATCAAAGAATGATTATTGGCATACCCTTCCTAATGGTCTATATTGACAAAAAAATATGGGAAAATGAGAGGCAGGATGACATGGTGGGAAAAGCCCTGGATGTACTATCAAAAGATCTAGGTTCAAAACTTGGTTCTGGGAGCAGCAAGGCAGCACAGTGGATAGAACAGTAGGCCTGGAGTAAGGAGGTCCTGGGTTCAAATCTGGTCTCAGACACATCTCATCTATGTGTCCCTGGGCAAGTCACTTAACCTCATTTGCCTAGGCTTTGCCTTTCTATCTTAGAGTTCTAAGACAGAAAGTAAGAGTTAAAAAAAAAAACAAACAACTGGGCTTCAACAATACATGTGAAGCCTTAGACAAATTATAGTCTTTAGGGACCAATTAAAAATTTATAAATATATGTAAACATTGGCTGAAAGTAGGAACCTGAAATAAAATAGTATAAAACCAGACTTTCAAATATACTGCTCCTAGAATTCTAAGAGAAGAAAAACTATGAAATTTTATTTATTTATTTTTAAATATTTTATTTTTTAGAAAAAATGTCCTTGGTTACATGATTCATGTTCTTACTTTCCCCTTCACTCCCCCCACTGACTCCCCCCACCCCATAGCCGATGCACATTTCCACTAGTTTTAACATGTGCCATTGATCAAGACCTATTTCCAAATTGCTGATAGTTGCATTGGTGTGGTAGTTTCGAGTCTACATCCCCAATCATGTCTGCCTCAACCCTTGTGTTCAAGCAGTTGCTTTTCTTCTGTGTTTCCTCTCCTGTAGTTCTTCCTCTGAATGTGAGTATCGTTCTTTTCCATAAATCCCTCAGAATTGTCCTGGGTCATTGCATTGCTGCTGGTACAGAAGTCCATTACATTCTATTTTACCATAATATATCAGTCTCTGTGTACAATGTTCTTCTGGCTCTGCTCCTTTCACTATGCATCAATTCCTGGAGGTCATTCCAGTTCACATGGAATTTGTATGTAATTTTAATCAAAGAAACAAGGTTAAAAAATGAAGGCAAAAGAGAACATGAGTGAGAAATGTTTCAGAAGGGTAAATCAGGAATTAAGAGTTCATAGGTGCAAAAATTACAATTTTTGGCCACATTTTAAAAAATAGGTGAATCGTGATATGTTTTAGGTTTCAGACTTTGTCTTCCAATGTTTTTATGAGAATCAGAGTTTTATATTTAAAAATAATTTTTCCTAAACAAAATTGCATTCATTTATGTAGCCTACATCATCTCTGAGGATACTTTTTCTATCTCCCTCTTACAGATAAATTGATTCTCTAACCCCAGTAAGTTTACTTCTCTCCTTCAGGGAAGGAGGGGAATGTCATCAACTTTAAAAGCTCCCCATGCTATTGTGTTTTCCCCAGTGTTAACCATCAGTCATTAGCATCCTCATTTCATTTAATCAATCAACAGCAATTAGTTTTTAACAAAGGGATATTTGCTAAGAAGATATAGCAAGAACAGAGAAGTATACACATTCCCTACCTCTCCCTTATACCTCAAGGCACACTCTTTCTTTTACTACCTAAAAGTTCCTACAGAGAGTGGGCTCAAACTTAAGGCAGTAGAAACTCCCTTAAAAATATCGATGAATTGCATCTCTCTTGGCTATCCTTGATCTATGCTAAGTCAAACAGATCACTCAGAAGAATTTTACTCTTCACTAACTTTGGGCAAATCCCATCATAGGCCCCAGCTCCAGAGATTTTGATGGTTTACCTTCCTGACCTTCCAGTCCACATTATTTATTATACTTTTCTAGAAGCAGTCTCTCCAATCTTTTTTCACTTGAGAATCATATCAGTCAACCATGCCATGTTTCTACTTACCAGATTCCTATGACCTTCCCTAAAATGTGGTTTGTAATGATTTTTTGGTTATATTTTGATGGTGTGATCTCTTATCCCATAGAAGTCAGCCATCATGTTGGAATTCCTTCACTTTACTATATCTTTTTCCCTTCGTGGTTCCATGACTACATGACTCAAATCTTATCACTTGGGTTTTCCAAATGTTATTCCAAGAAATGTTTCTTAAGTGTCATGCTGCATCCCATAATTTTACAGGCTTTGATCTTTTATCATTTCTTAGTAATTTCTATTTTATAATTTTCAAAAAAAAATTAGTCACCTTTAAAAATTATTATTGTTAGCTCCTTCAACTCCATCCAAATATTCTTCAGAATCTTTGTCCTTTATAATCTCTGATTCTAGGATTCTTCTGTTTTTCATCTGGTCTAGTTCTGTCCTTTTAATACATCTGCTGTCCCTGCTCTTTTTGGTGTTGTTTGCTGATTAGGGACTGAACTTACTGCTCTGTCTTATAAGTAAAACCCTTGTGAATTTACCCTGGGATATTTCCGTTATTTGAACATTCATAAATATACTCTACTACAAAATTGGCAGCCATGCAACGATGCCTTGAATGCTCCGTGAGTACTTAGGGCAACTGGCTCTACTCATATGACACTCATCAGCAAATGAGCATCAGCTGGCTCATTCAAGGCCTATCATGGCACAGCTGTTCCACATCCAGAACAATGATGAACTCCACTATTCTTAAACTTCATTGTGTTATGGTTCCTTTGGCTGTCTAGAGGAACTCATGGACTCCTCAGAATAATATTTTTAAATACACAAAATAAACTAAGGAAGATTACAAACGAAACCAATTATACTGAAATATAAAGCCATCCAAATATAGTTCATGCCCCCCCTGAAATCTATTTACCAACCTTCAGGTTCAGAACTCCTGATTTAAAGGATGCTTTAAATGAAACAAATTGTTCCTTGACTATTGACACTTGGAAATTCCTGTCTTTGAACTCATTTATCACTGTTGCTTCTAGACTATTATATCCTGATTTGCCTTCAACACCTTGGAAAGAGCTTTGAATTTATACATGGAGTTTTGATCTCATATTATTTACCTGAATGACTCTAGGCAAGTCACTTTACTTTCCTACATCTCACTCTGTAAAATGAAGGGTTTAGATTTATCGAATCCATTTTATATGAAAATCTGATTCTTTGATTTTCTGTTCATTTCATTTACTGACCTATTTCTGTACTTAAATGCATCTCATTTTTCTGTTCTTTTTAGTGTTTGCTGATGAAGAACTGAACTTACCGCTAAGTCTTTTGAAAAAGCATTTTTCTTTAACCTATGAATACATATTTTTCTTTTACCCTTGGACAGCAGTTGATATCTGGCTTTTGAGCCATGGCTCTTACATATTGCAGGGTCTCTGCTTCCTCTACTCTGTTGCAACAAGATTTGTTTACTAAGCATAGTTCTTCTTGCTGTACTTCTCTCTTCATATCTCCAGGCCTTGGAAAACAATCAAATCCCCCATTCATCCAATAGAGCCAAGTGGAGGTACAGATGGGATATTTGACAGAGGTAATATATAAGATAAGCAATTATTTTGGGAAGAAATGAACAGTATGAAAAGGAATTCTTGCTCTTCCTTTATAATGTTAGAGAATGGTATTGTTGTTATTCAGTGGTTTCAACTGGGTCTGACTCTTTGTGACTTCATTCGGGGGTTTCTTGGCAAAGATATTGAAATGGTTTGCCATTTCCTTCTCCAGCTCATTTTATAGAGGAGTCACTGAGCCAAGCAGGATTAAGTGACTTGCCCAAGGTCACCTAGCTATTTAGTATCTGAGGTTAGATCTGAACACTGGTCATCCTGACTCCAAACTCAGTGCTCTATCTACTGGACCACTTATCTGACCAGAGAGTGTAGGAGTTCATTTTTTAAAAAATAAGAAGAAAGCTTTCACTGAAAAGAGCAAAGGTTTTAAAGAGCAAAATATCTATTCCCATCTGTCAAAAAAGTGAATAGAGTACATAGATTTTTTTTCTTTTTAAAGGGTCAAGAAATTGGAACAGAAATAACAAAAATCAAAGAACAACTGAGAGCTCTGCATTTTGTTAAGGTCATAGCAGCATGAAGAAGTCAAACAAGAAAAAAGAGACTATTTACAAGGCTTGTAGCATGGGTAAGAAAAGAGGTTGATGGTGGGCATAACAAAGAAAAGTAGACAGATGAAGATGTCATCAAATGAGAAACTTTGAATAATGGAGACATTTCTTGATGAAACCCTTTTCAGGTTCAAGAGAAGATAGAGAGACAAAGGTGACAAGAAGAGAAGCTAATGCTCCAATTCCAATCAAAGAGTGAAGACACAAAGGACTGAGTAGAAGTGAGCAGACTAGTCAAGTCACTGAAAAGATAGTGTCTTGTGAGCTCATGACCTCACTACTAGCTTAGATCAATACGACTTTTCAGGGTTGTTTAGGTCAACCCTTGGCTTCAATTTTCAATGACAACATTAAAAGGTGAAATGACCAGTAAAGTGAAATAAAGTCTGTTAAAATGATATTTATTTGATTATCAAGGGAAGATATTAGAACTAGAAGCATTATTAAATATCAGTGATGAGACTTTTGCTGAAATTTTGTTGTAAAATCTCATTTAATCCGATATTGGTTCATATACTGACCTAGAGAGATTAAATGATTTTTTTTAAAGTCTTTGCACCACAGGAGCAGTTTGTAATATAAGAAAAACTAGTCACTAATTGGTGAACCTATGAAAAATCATGAGACTTACCAAAGAAATTAGATGGAAGAAGATTATTAATTAGATAAATGATTAAAAAAGTATGAAATAGGGTGAAAACATTGAACTAGGAGTGAGAAAACTAGACATCTAGTTACAGAGCAGACTGCTAGATCTGGGACTAGAACACAAGTCCCCATTTCAGAACACTTTCCATAATATTATATTGCTTTTTCTAGAGCTCAAATCACAAACTAGCTATCCAATCCAATTCTTTTAGCATTTATTAAGCAACAAATATGTGCTAGATATTTTGCTGACATCAGGAGATTAAAAAAACAACAAAAAAAACCAATCTCTGCCCTCAAGGAATTTACATGGAGAAGTAATATATATTTATAAATATATAAATATGGTAAGAAAAGCCTATGTTACCTTGAATGACTCTCTTTGGGCCTCAGTTTTCTTCATCTCCAAGAGGAAGGGTAAAACAGATATAAATGGGAGCTGCATATTGACTCAGTTTTAAAATATATTGGCATCTATATTTCATTGTATTTTTATTTATTTTGTTAAATATTTTCCAATTAAACTTTAATCAGGTTTAATCTACACTCAAGAGTGTTGCCAGCTACATGCCTAGCCATGTGTTTGACACCTTCAGTCCAGATGATCTCTAATGCCATTTCTGACTTTAGACTTTAATACTATGGAGCAAGAGGTTGAATGTGTTTAGGAAATCTGGCTTGACTCTATGCTATCTTCCCCAAATTTCTCGTGTCTCTTTTTTTGACTTTTCCCCTCACTTATTGCATTTTAAGTTGTATCATAATTTTTTTTACATTTCTTATCCTACTATAAGATAGTGTACAAAATAGATATGAAACAGAGAGAAGGGACTATGCTTTTTGATCCTATATCTAGAGTGCCTAGCACAGCCCCTTATAATTAGTAGGTGTCTAATAAATATTTGGATTTTCTATTTGATAAGTCTTTTGTTGGAGAAAGGTGGGGTAATGCATGATCAGAATAGAAATATTTTAATCATTTAGTATTTTTATGTTTCAAAGGTAAAAAGGCAGAAGCTGGCAACAGTCAGAGAACAAGTCTGAAATTCTCCTTGTCCATGTTAAAAGGCTGGTAAGAAGGGATAGCTTCAATGAAGAGAAAAGACTTTTCAAAACGGAAAGGGGCAACCTACAAAAAGGACAGGGTAAAGTAGTTGGCAAAGTAAAGGATAAAGGCCAAAGATTAAAATGCGAAAACCATAAAGTCATATACAAAGAACTATCAAAGCCTATTTTCACATAAAACAGAAATTGATGGATTAGAGGACAAAGACATTAAAAAGATCTTTGAGGCTGCAGGAAGCAGAAGAATTAGGACAAAGCACCAATATCATGGGCAATGCTTTACATAACAAACTCTGATTAAATTGAACATAAAATTCATGATCAAGAAAGGCAATATCTGCCCCAAAAGGAGGAGTTAGGAGGTAAAGCCTGGTAACAAGCAACTGATGTCCTACTGCACAACAACATAAGACTTTCGGAACTAATTGTCAAACTTATGAGGAGACAAAGAGGCAAGGCATGAACAATTTAATGGGCCAACTAGAGTTATGAAGAAAAAGTTTTGGGGACCTTAACTTTAGAAATATTTCTGAAATGCAACATCTCTGTGGATTGCTCAGCTGGGATCCCAAGACCTACTCTTCTTCACAGTTGCCTGGGCTAGCTTTCTCAAGTCCAAAATTGCCTCTCCTCTTTGATGCCAAAGAGCATCATGGTCTTTGAATCTGTTTCTAGCCTCAAATTGACTACTACCCTCACCAACACATATATTTCTGGTGCTGTCTGGAAAGTATGACTCTATTCCTTCAGCTATTCTTAACTGTAATTAAAAATTAAAAATTTTAAATTAAATTAAAAACTCTTAAACTCTTAGCTCTCAATTCTTAAATTTATTTGATAGTGTGTCTCCGTCTGGGCAAATAGCTCTCCTGCCAGATGCCATGACAAGTGGTGGGGTTGGAGGCAGGGGAAGAGAGGACAAGTTTGGCTGTGCTTGATTACTCTCCTCTTTAGGTGCAAATGTCACATTCCACACCTGCTTTCAGCCTGGATACCCTGAAATGCCTACCGTTTAGAGGTTGGGGTCAGGAGCCAGGTGGTTAGTGACTATCTGATAGTGTTGCCCCCTTAAGGCTAAAATTCAAACAGGAATTAACAGAGTATTCAATAGCTTGTTAATACTTTATCATCTATGATTATATCATGTGAGTATATCAACTGAATTGAGGGGAGGGATCCAAATCCCCCCTCCTTTATATAATAAGTGGATATGAAATAAATTTAAGGTTTATGCTATGTAGTTTATTTTCCTTAGTCAATACTATTTTTAAGTGAATGGATAAAAAAGCATTTATTAAGTGCTTACTATATTCAAAGTCTTTTGCTAAGTGCTGAAAGGGAGAGCCCCTCTCCTCAGGGAGATCACATTCTAAGAATATTAGAAAATGCATTTAGAAAGGTTCCACTGCAACAACCAAGAACAGCCCCCACGGTCCTTAGAGGGCAACAGAAGGGTAAGACCCAGTGATTTAGATGGCAAATAATGTTGTTTGTCTGAGTATAAAGGAGATCTAGCAGATGTACAAACCCATCTCCTTAGTCACTTTGATAAAACTGCATCTGTTTCATCAGATGTTAAACTGTTTGATAGTGCAAAGGACTTTGGTGACAATAACTTTCTTTTCTGAGTCTTCACTGAGGAGCTGGAACCTGCAGTAGCAAGAAAGAAAGCTGCCATGTGTCTCCATTGGGGTCAGTACTTTGCTGCCATGCTCCCTCTCCCCACTCTGGACACTGTGTTTGTGGGAGACCATGTCTCAGATCTTTTTTTTTTTTTTTTGAGGGGGGAGATGTTTTGTAGCTATTGTTCTTCCTGTGCCATTTGAGCAAATGTCTTTTCTAAGAGCTAATTGAAAAGGACTGACTGTTCGTGGGAAGCACACTGATGGGGGTTCCTAAGCTACAGTGTGGTTAGAAATAGCCATTCACAAGGTTGCTTACAGTCCCCAAATTTGCAGTTGCCCCTGTGCAGACTCAGTAGTACAGTTTAAACACAAGCAAGCTGGTGGGGTAAGCCCAGAAGTCCATCAGCTATAATATGTGACCAACAAAGGTCAAGTTAGATAATGTATATAAGAGTATTTTGAAAAATAAAAGCTGTTCTACCAAAGGACGATTACTTGCCCAAGGTTGCTAAATGTGTTGATATCAGAATCAGAATTAGATTTTTAGTCTTTTACTGTTCTGGGGAAGCCATAAGGCCTCCCTTCATCCAACCATATGGCATCAATGACAAAATCAATTAACTAATACAGTCTTTTAAAAGTCAGTTATTCTTTTTGATACTTGCCAAGATCTGAGTTGAAGGCAATTTGTTCCTTTTAGGCTGTTCATTCCCCTCAGCTGGAATAAAAGACAGACTAGAGGAGTTGTCTTTCTTAGTTACTAATGGTGTTTGCAGCTGTTGTAGGGGAAAATGTGAGAGTGTGATTTCACATCTTAAGAGAAAATGATCAAGCAGATTAATGTAAGTTTTAAAAGGGCTGCTATTAATTTCATAGGACAAATGAAATTCATAGATTCTTTCTTTTAATGTGGAGGGGGGAAATGGCACGTTGTTAGCATCCTGGGGAAAACAGTCAATGGGGTCCCCAAAGGATACTACTCTTGTTGTTGGCCAGATTGTTTAAATTCCAGCTCTGAAATTTACTAGCTATATGACCCTGGGCAAGTCACTAATCTGAGTTGTAAAGATTGTAGAGAGTAAAGTGTTTTTTAAAACCTTAAAGCGCAATATAAATGTGAATTTTTATTTGTATCCATACCTTGAAATTTCATCAAGTGGAGGAGAGATGGTTTTATTTTTTATTTTGAAAACTTTACCTCCTGTCCTAGAATCAGTTGGTTCCAAGGCAGAAGAGTGGTAAGGGCTGAGCAAATGGGGTTAAGTGACTTGCCCAGGGTCATACAGCTAGTACGTATCTGAGGTCAGATTTGAATCCAGGGCCTTCTGACTCCGGGCTTTGCTATCTATCCACTGGTCTACCTAACTGGCCCCATGATGTTTTTTCCTTGACTATATTTGCTACATATTTATCTGAAAAGATTTGTTATACCTTGTCATTTTTTACTATATGCTAGCATGACAGTATAATCTTTCTGTCCCCAAGACACTATTCTACTATGGGCTGGAGTAAACAAATAGCAGCCAATTCTTATAGCTATTGGTCATTTGTGCATTTTCTTCTCAACTAGCATTTCCACTTTATATTTATATTGTTTATATTTTCTACTTTAAACTGTACAGTCAAAGCAGAGCCTAAGAAAATTGAAATTTTTGTGAAAGAAATTATAGAATGTCCAACTCTACCACCCCCCACCTCCTTTAGAAAATTAACACAGAGGACAAATCAATTAATAAGCATTTAACATTTGGGGAATTTGTTTTTAAAATTCCATATATACTGCACCAGTACAAGGCAGGAAAAGAACACTTAACACATATGGAATAATTGAAGCGATAACAAAAATAGATTCCAATCATTCAACAAATCTTTATTAAGTGTTGGGGTTGTGCCAAGAACTATACAAATGCAAGATACAAATGCAAGAAATGAAGCAGGCTCTACTCTCCACGTCCCTCCAGCTAACACAGAGATGAAAACAAGTTACAGAATGCCCAGGTCACCTCACCGTCCCAGAAGTTCCTGTTGTTCTGTTGTTTTCAGTCATGCCCATCTCTTTGTGACTCCCATTTGGAGTTTTGTTGGCAAAGATGCTAAAGTGGTTTGCCATTTCCTTCTCTAGATCATTTTACAGATGAGGAAACCAAGGCAACTGGAATTAAGTGACTTGCCCAGGGTCACATAGCTAGTAGGTATCTAAGGCTGGGTTTGAACTCGAGTTTTCCTGACTCCAGACCTGGTGCTCTACTCACTATGCCACCTAGCTGCCTCAAGTGGACTCCCCATATTTTTTTCAAAAGAAGAATTATATCAGCCCTGTCTTCCTACCTCTGTTACAAAAAGGAGCATTCAAAAAGAGGTGAATATTGGAAAATGGATTGCAAAAATGTAGCAACAAAACTTTTAAAATGATTATATAGGAGTATGACACTGAGTTACATAACTGAGATGCCTATAAAGGGGAAGATAGATTATGAGAAATACAATTATGGAGAAGAAATTAGGAGTGGATAAGGTGAATGGAATATTCTTATAGATTTTATACTTTCCCATTCAAAGTAGTCTCTGAGATTTAATTTTGATTTCAATGCCAATTTTGAAGAAAGGTATGTTAATTTAAATATAGTATTATTCCTTTATCCTGCTAGTGTCAGAGAACAAGATAAATAATCATCAATGAGCATTTATGAAGTACCTACTACTATTGCTAGACTTTATATGCTGGATATACAAAAACAAAAAATGAAACACCCTCAACCTTAAAGCGAATAAGCTTTTAAATATTTCAGCATCCACTTGTTTAGTTATTCCATCAGTATTTGTCTAATTTCTACTCTATACAATCTATTGAGAGAAGCTCTTACTGTGTAGAATGGTTATATTTTGGGAAAACTAATTGTATATGTGGTACAGGGTCAGCTTTACATAAACATATACTGCTTTCTGCTCATGTAAGTGGCGTACATTGGTATAACATGTCATTTTGAGATTATTGAACCAAAAATATCTTCCCTACCAATGACTGAAATTCAGAGAATGATAGAGAAGGAGAGATAGAAAAGACCTAAGAAAAATGAAGTTCAAATTCCCCCCTGCTTTTATAGATGAGGAAAGAAAAGTCTAGAGAAACGACTTGCTCAAAGGTACATACATGGCTAACTCTTGAGCAACAACTCAGATTAGAATTCAGGTCTTCTGAATCCTTAGGGCTTCAAGGGCTCTCTCAGCAATCCTACGATTTCATTTTTTAGCAATTATGTTAGGCGTGGAGGTCCTCCTTTAAGTGACAAACCTCCTGGGAAGGACAAACCTCCTAATATACATTTACTAACATTTTAGTGTAAATGAATTTTTCAGATCACATTTTCTGAACATCCCAAAATAAGGGAATCCTGAAAGGCAGCAGAGTTATACAAAGATGGAAGAAAGGAAGCCCGAAGAAAAATTCTGACTACTTCCCAGCAAAGATAAAGGTCTCCTAATAATGGAACTATGTTATAATGAGATTTCAGTAGAGACTATTTTCTCTTTTATGGAAGCTTTATATATGTGTTAAGAGAATGAAGCTTACACCTGGTGAATCTCAGGCAGGGTTCATTGGTGATAAGGAACAGAAAAGAGAAAGAAAAAGAACTCCAAAGGGAAGTTGTCCTCAGATATTATGGAAGGGCACTCCTCTTCCAGACAATAACATTTCTCCCCCACCTACCATTCCCTTTTAGATCATGAACTCCTTTCAATACAGGTAAAGTTAAGTTAAAATTATTTTATTGAATCTAATTACTGTTTTTTAAATTTAGGTCTATGTATTATTGATGTTTATTTAGTAAACTACAACTCCATTAAGACATATAATGCCTTATCAAATCTGGGTTTTCTGGGCATCTAGAATGGATTAATTCAATTTATGTTATTTCTTTTGGGAAAAATTCATTTGGTACTGAACCTTTTTGGTATTCAATTTGCCTTCTAGAACGAATTAATGATGAGTACCAAGATACCCCTTTCTAGGACTAGGGAGAAATATATCCAAATTGTAGCATTCTATTTTAATTATTCTTCCTAAGTAGGTACCATGTTTTATTGTTGTAGATGGCAGAAGCCCAGAAGGTGTGATTGACACCTTCTGACTTCAGTACCCCGAGGTACTGAAGCTCCATTTGCCTTACCCTAATTATGGCTCTGTTCTCTGCTTAGTTCTTCCTAAAATGAGTTGCAGGTCCACTGTAGTGGAGAGAGTTCCTATATTAGAGTGTGATTCCACTGAAGAAATCACAAATTTTGATCACATTCTTCCAGAGCCATATTCTAATTATGGGTGCTATCCCACCAAGTGTCAGCAATGCTTATAATATCAAATTTGCTTTCTTGAATTTAGATCTCTATTTTACTTGCTTGTTATTCATAATGCATTTGTCTATAGAACACTGAGCCTATGGGTTGTATTGTTAGTTCCTTTCTCGGATTTTTGTCTGTGGATTACTGGAATGTTTCATTTTTATTCATCATATATTGTAGCTAGATATTCTCTGTGGTATCTTACTTGGTAAATATTCATTAGTCAATTTTCTCCCACATACTTCTTTTTTTCAGCTTAAATTCTTTTTAGTTAGATTTGCAAGCTCTTATTGGTGATATTCCACTTGTGGACAAAGACATATCATTCTTG
Organism: Gracilinanus agilis; assembly: GCF_016433145.1. Lineage (NCBI taxonomy): Eukaryota > Metazoa > Chordata > Mammalia > Didelphimorphia > Didelphidae > Gracilinanus > Gracilinanus agilis. The sequence goes on from NC_058132.1 coordinate 578,598,477, forward strand.
TTTTTTAATCTTTGGTTCAGCAATCTAAATCCCACTTTCAGACGCCAATTTCTTTACTAGCCTTTTTAGTTCCCAAGTATACTTTACTCATTTGAAGCTTTTACCTTCAATCAGCAACAATGATAAAAATCTTTTCTGTACCTCTTATGCCAACTTTGTTGACCTTAGATCTTCATGGCAAGCTAGCTAGCTATTTTAAATATTAATCACTTACTATATGCCAGGTGTTATGCCAAGCACTGGGTACACAAATACAGGAAAACAAAAAGTTTGCATTCAGATAAGGGGAAGACAAAATATAATAGGGAGTTGGAAAGCAGGGTGGATGGAGGGGACCCACATGGGAGCAAGGCTACTGAGGAGATGAAGTAGACCAGAGAGTCAATGGCACTTGGAATGGAATGAGCCTGGTTGAGGCCCCTCAAGAAATCGAAATCATAGCCAGGGACTCGCCAATCAGGAAAGCTGATAATACTTTCTTTAGTCTTCCTGGAAGTATAATTTTTTCCCTATCAGGTTTTCAAGTTCAAGGAGATTCCTTAACCAAACCTGGATGCACCCCTGGTTAGATGGCCGAATCCTTTATGGTTAATGGCTGATTAATTTTAAAAACTAAATCCTCACATTTGTTTAATCTAGTGGAAAGTCCCTAGTATGAATATTTACTATTATGATCAACACATGGTAGGGAGACTATATTGGAGGAAAGGGAGATGTTTAGCTTAGAGGAAAAGAGAGTTAGTCAATGATAGCTGCCTTCAGGTATTTAAAGGGCTAATTTGGGGAAGAGGGCAGCTAAATAGTCAGTGGATAGAAAGATGGGCCTGGAGTCAGGAAGATCTGGATTCAAATCTGACCTCAGATACCTACTTGTTGTATGAACCTAAGGAAGTCTCTTAACTCTGTTTACTTCAGTTTCCTCATCTACAAAATGGTGAAAGAAATAGCAAACAATTTCAAGATCTTTGCCAAGAAAGTCCCAAATGGAGCCACAAAGAGGTGGACACAACTGAAAAATGACTCAACAACAACAACAAAATTTGGGTGAAGAAGGATTAGATTTATTTTTCTTGGGTTTAGTTGGAAAAACTAGAAGTAATGTCAGACTTGTAGAGGTATTTTCAAAGTCTATAAAACTTTCTAACTGCCATGGTATGGTAGAAAGAGCATTAGGGCTGGGAGTTAGAAGATTGAGATTCAAATTTCAGTCCTAATGATGTGACCTTGGGGCAAATGTTTTCTCTCTGGGATTGAGTTTTTTCATCTATAAAATGTGGGGCTCAGACTAACAAAATGATCTCTAAATCTCTTTTTTACCTTTTCATTTTGTGAACCTATGATCTTGGTTATGGTTCTCCAAAAGTGAAATGAGTTGTCTCATAAGGTAGTGAGCTTCTTGTGATGGGAAGTCATCAAGTGAAGGCTGAATGATTAGTTTTTTCTAATGAAAGAATTTAATTTAATTAATTAATTTAGGATATTTTCCCATGGTTACATGATTCATGTTCTTTCCCTTCCTTCCCCCCCATTCTGCCCCCCGGTAGCTAACAAGTAATTCCTCTTGGTTTTACATATGTCATTGATCAAGACCTATTTTCATATTATTAATATTTGCATTAAGGTGATCACTTAGAGTCTACATCCCCAATCATATCCCCATTGGCCCATGTGAAATAATCCCTTGTTAGGGAAGTAGCAGAAAAGATTTTTGTTCAAGTGACCTCTAAAAAAATTCTCGTTCAGGGGCACTGAACACCCTCTGAAGTCCTTTCCAATTCTGAGCTTCCTGGATTTTGTTATATTGTGAATCACTCAGTCTATGACCCTGTAAATATTATGATCTTTTTATGGTCACTCATAGCCATAGCACCTGTTACAAGACCCTAACTCAGACATCCAAAGGAACTCTGGTTAATCATACTGTTTTTGGGGACCTTAGAGTTCATCCAACCTAACTCCTTCCTTGTACAAATAAGAAATTTGAAATACAGAGTGATGAAATAGCTTGCCAAAAGAAACATAGCTCTTAAGAAGAGCGGTAGAGGCTGGATAAGTGCCCAGGGCTCTCGACTCTCCTTCTGTCCTGTGTTGAGTACTATAAGGGAAGAAGCTAAGAAACACCAAGAGAATATTTCAGCTAGAAAGTTTGCTTACATTTTTACCTAATCTGGCAGAGTACTGACTGCCCTCCCCACCTCAAAATCAGTGACTGCCAGAGAACAGTTGTCCTCTTTGGCTAATGGAAAGAGCCTCAAGAAAGAGCAAAAGAAGGATGCTTCTGCCCCTCATATTAGTAGAATCGTATCAGCAGCAACTTAGATAAACAGAAGAGTCAAGTAGAACATTTAATCTCTGAAAAGTATTTCAGGTAAAAGTGGGATTTGGGTAGTTGGGTTTTCCCTTTTAGTTATTTTACTTGGGAGCACGTTTTTTAATGCATCTTTAAACCTAATTTTTTCCTAGATTGTTGCCTAAGTTGTTTGAACATCAAAAGGCTGAAAGACATGGAAACGTGAGAAAAACATTTTTGGTCGAATCAGAGTTGTGTTTTTTTTTTCTTTAGAAAAAGCAGTTATCTAAGTGGTTTTCCTTATTTTCTATTTCTTATGTAACAAAACAACTCAACAACATAAGAGACAGTATTCAGAAAGTAATTCCAAATACATTAAAAGATCTGCTTTGGAAAAATGAGTCAAGTGAGTTTTCTCCCTTTTAAGACCAAGAAAAAGGAATACCCTTCTTATAGGGCACCAGGTTGAAAAGAGGATAAGAGGGGAAGCAAAATATCTCATCTAAAATCTTGCAGGCAAGAACGTTTATTACAGCACAAAGTAGAAGGTGAGAGTAGCTTATAAATGAGATCCAGCAGTCTAGCGTGATGTATCTTACTGAAGTATTACTATACAGTGTGAACCTTTAAGACTTGGATTCTGAAGGCATAAGCCATTCAAAAATAAATCTCAACAGATACATTCGTTTTTAGCAAAATGAATGCAACATAGCACTCCCATTGTAATATGTAATTTCGCCCTGAGAATTCAATTCTCAAAGGTGATTTAATTTTCCTTAAAATATTACAGAAAGCTACAAGAGACTAGATTAAAATAAATATCCTCACTCAGAAAGGATATTAATTTTGAAAAAACTTTCCCCACCACTGAAAAACAATGGGAGAAGACTCTACTTTGGCAACTCTCTGTAGTTTTCCTACCTAATAATTTTAAATGCCCAATTTGACACATGAAGATTTGAGAGAAAAAGAGAAGCTCAGGAGATTTTTCATTTGACTTACAGGCCTTTTATTTGGATGTAGCAATTCTCTCTAGAGGAAGAAAAAGAAGCTAGAGTGGGACAACAAATATTAACAGCGGGAAATGAGAAATTTCCCTAAGAAATAAGAGTGTTCACTGCAAATGGTGTTTGCTAACTCAGTATGCCTTAGTGTGGACAACTAAGTCCAATTAAAACAACTTGAAATCTAAAAGGCATAAATGAAGTTGTCCTTTTTAGCAACCTTTTCCTTATATTGCAGTGGGGTTTTGGTCCCCAGCGATCTGAATGACTTCAACTAATTCTTTTGCTTTGATTGGAGAAACAGAAAATTCATTACTGTAGCTTTTTTTATTGATTTTGAATAATGATTCTTTGGGAAGCAATATGGTACAGAAGAATAAGTATAGGCTCTGGTGCCAGAAGACATGGGCTTGAATCTTTTGTTCTGCTATTCACAGTCTGTGTAACCTTTGGCAATTTGTTTAACCTCCCTGGCACACAGTCTCCTCATCTGTAAAATTAAGGTGTTGGACTAGATGACTTCTAAGGTCCCTTCTAGCTCTAAATCTGAAGCCCAACTCTTTTTCTTTGTTGTATTTTTTTTGTTAGAGGCTGTCAACCAACTCTTGGTCTCTCTTTCCTCTAATATTTACTTTGATGTCCCTCCCTCAAGGAAAGGCAAATATGAACTGGTTCTTTCACCCTGATATTTCTATTATATAGTTGAATATACTGAAAATTTGTCTCAGATTTCACTAGAAAGAACAGATGTAATTATTTAAATAAATAACCAATCAGGTTGCAAAGCAGCTCTATGTGGAAGAAAAAGATTTTCTATTCAAATGACATTATTTAGGGGTATAAAATTCTAGAAGTGCGGCTTTCAAATTTATGAAAGTGGCAGATTTAAAGACAAAGGAATGAAGGATGCTAAAGCTGAAAGACAAGAGGGAAAATGGATAGGAGAAATTTGATCCAAATTTTTTTAAATGATGAAATCAGAATAAAATCAGAAAACAATAAAACTACAATAAAGAATATAATGAGATCTCCAAATTTCCACAGAACAAAAAATAAAATAAAAATATCTTAATTAAAACTAAAAGGAAGATCTGACAGAATGGATAAATGAATAATTACATTCAGAGTATTCTGAAATTTTTGTTTTATTGCCTGTCTTTTCAGTGTAACCTCTTACTTGAGCTAACTGTCCAGTAGAGGTCCTACTGGGCCTTCTTTCATGAACAGAAGACTCATTTATAGATGGTATATTCATTGCTTACATACAAATAAATGGTATTAAAGAATACGAAAATAATTTGTTCACTTAAGTTGTTTAAATATGCCCTCTCTGCCTTGTTTATACTCTAGATTTACTTAGCAAAGCCTCTTTTCAAGGGTAATACCAAGGTAAACATCAGTCTATCTCTGGTCAGTTATCAGGAATCCCAAATTAGTGGCACCTGAATTAATGAGATTTTATTACACAAGAAATAAAGACCCTGACTATAGTTTGGTTTGGGGAAATAGAACAGATTGTTTCCTTGTATAAAAAGAGAACCAGGAAAGAACATATATATTAGCTTTTGAGCTGTACAGATGGCAGGATACAGGTGTTTCAAACAATTTTAATGATTGAACTAAATTAATTTCAAAAGAAGGAAAACCAATTTAGAAGAATGGACATGTTGAGTACAATCCAGTGGGTTAAGGGTATAAAATGGGAAGCAAAAAGGACTCCAGGAAGAAATGGAAAGTGTTCAGAAGCAATTACTGTACATTCAAGGGTTATGTGTGCCATCCAGCAGTAAGTACACGAGGTTCAGAAAAGGACCACTGCAGATGAATGAGGAACTGAAGAAAGTAATCAAAGATAAGAAGAAGAAATATCAGAGGTACAAGACATTCAATAGAGAGGGAGGATGGGAAAATTTACAGCCTGAACTTAAAAGACATTGTACAATGAGAAAGAAAGCTGAAGCTAAGAAATAAGTGAGGACTGCAGAGGGACTGTTCACAAATATGAAATTGTTGTTGGACAATGTTATGCAAACTCATGGGAGGAGGCAGTAGAGTGTGTGTGTGACAGACAGACAGATAGACAGACAGAGAGACAAAGTTGGAATAATGTTGAAGAAGGGATGGTATTATTAAAAACTTAAATGAATTTTTGGCCCTAATATTCAAGAGAATAGATGAAAAAGATGAGTAAGTGCCAAGAATAAGAATATTATTCACAGAAAAAACAAAGTCTAAAAAACATTCATTTCATGTGAACAAAAAGTAGAAAATTTGTTACTGGTAATTATTAAGTCACCATGATCACAAAGTTTCTTTCCCTAAAGTTCTAAGGGAATTAAAAAGAGTCGGGAGGGGTGAGAGCTAGGGAGAAGAGAAGTAATAGAAACCAAAACAGAAGACATTTTTTTCTTGAGGGGAAAACATCCTATGGATTTAGAGGAAAATCATTGAAATGTCAACAAATAGTCTATAAAAAATGTATTCTGTGGAAATAAACTGGCCTTGAAATCAAGAAGACCCAAGACAGGCATTAACCATATGACTTTGGGCAAGTTGTATATACAAACTAGGGCTCTGGCAACTCTCTAAAGTAATAAGTGGTAGAGAAAGTGCCAAGCAGAGTTGAATTTTCTCACTTACTATGATACCAGATCCACTCCCTAACTCTATCTCTATGGATATGGGTGTTTTCTTGGACTGTGTTTATATGTAGTAACTAGTTTCTCTACTTTCAATGAAAAGATTATGTGAAGGCACATTTATTTATTTATTGGGCTTAACAAATGTTTGGTTCTAAAAAGTAAACACTATATTTATACTGAATTTCACTTAAAATATCCATATACATAGTAGAAGATAAAAAGAAAAAATTTCATTTAAAACTCTAAATCTTCATTTTTGTATCAATTTTAAAAATATAGAATAAATTTAACTTTGTTACAAGTAACAATTACTTTCAGAACTGTCTTGATTATACTTCCTTTAGAATTTCCTTCTGGGGGGCAGCTGGGTGGCTCAGTGGATTGAGAGCCAGGCCTAGAGAAGGGAGGTCCAGGGTTCAAATCTGGCCTCAGACACTTCCTAGCTGTGTGGCCCTGGGCAAGTCACTTAACCCCCATGCCTCACCCTTACCACTCTTCTGCCTTGAAGCCAATACGCAGTATTGACTCCTCCAAGACGGAAGGTAAGGGTTTTTTAAAAAAATTTCCTTCTGTTGCTTTCTGTGTCTTACATCTCTCGCTCTCTCTTTTTTTTGCCATCCTTATTACTATCTCTCCAACCCCTCTTAATCACCTTTCTCAATTAAAAGGAAAAGGAAGAAAAAAAAAGTTCTAACGAATAAGCCTACTCTAGCAAAACAAATCCATACAACGGCCATACCCAAAAATAGGTCACTTTTTGCATCCTGAGTTCATTACTTCCTGAGCAGAGTCTTGATAATTTTGTCCTCTTGAAGACTTGGTTGGTCATTGAATTGACCAGTGGAGTCCTTAAGTCTCTCAGAAAGTTGATTTTCTTGATAATATTGTCATACTGAAACTGGGGCTTTGCAAATACATTCTTAATGAGGAGGCTGAGAGTAGACCCCATGACTCTGATTTCCAAAGTGAGAAAATGACAAACTCCACTTTTGCCCTTGAGAATTTTTTTTGATTAAGTACTATATTTTATTAAAATAGTATCTTCTTGCCCAAGAGAGGAAGGGTGCATTTAGTAGAGTGCTGTAAACAGAAATTAGTCCAGTATAATTAGTGCTAATTACAAAAAAATGTCTGCATATAAAAATGTGTCCTCTCATAAAAACCAGGTGTTTAAATAAAAAAGAACCTATCTACTTAAATCAACAGAGGGTTTGAGTCACAATTAAGGAGGGATGCTTTTTTGTTTATAGAAGATTGATTCTAATTGCATTCTAATTGCTTTTCCATATGTATCAAATATGTGCATTTTTAAAAGGCTCTAAAAGAAGAACATCCGTATAAATTTGCCTTTTTAACATATTGCGGACATAGCTGGGCCAGTGGAACCATGGCCAAAGAACTATGGGGCAGTTCTGAGGGCATCAGCCATTCAAGGCAGAGAGGTGTCTTTTGACAGGCATTTATTTTTCAAGGGCTATTTGCTGAGCACAGTGTTAAGTGCTGAGAATATAAGAAGAAAAGCAAAAATAATGCCTGTTCTCTCATGTTCTAATTAGGGAAGACAACAAATTTGGGTGAGTTAAATGACCAGGTTCACGGTGACCAGGCAGTGCCTGGGTGTCTGTATGGCACAGTGGCAGAGGAGATGATAAGGCCAAATCATCCTTGGGGTCTGATGGCAAGTGGACAGAAAGGTCTTTTGTTTCTCCTCCTGATTGGGAGTTTGGTGGTTGGTGGCGCCATATGTACTGCAGGCGCCATATGTACCGTCACACATCCAGGGGCCTGAAGATGCTGGGACCAACCACTGTTGGGAAGGGGCGATCTTGGTGTTTGGGGGAGGAGAGAAAAGGGAAGATCAATCTGGGTACTTTGGGGCAAGAAGTTCTAGAGCAGGGCTGGTTAAGAGGACAGTGTATTGAGTCATGACATCTTATCAGGGAAAACAAACGAACAAATAGATGAGGATCTTTTTTCAAGGAATCAAGAGACAGTGAAAATGGGAATTAGGATGTGTCAGGTGATGAGCTCTACTAATGGTGGTCCTTGATCTACATGCCCACCACCTTATAGTCTATGACAGTTTCTAGGCACCAGGACCCACTCCCACAGAATAAAATTTCTAAGAATCCTCCCCATCTATTTTAAGTAGCCTCAATTTAGGAGAGAGGTTTAAAAGTTTCCCTGTCAGTCTGTGATGGGGTGCTGAATTAAGAATTTTCAAAACGAAATGGAAGAAATTCAGTCTTCAGAATCTTAAATTGAATATAGGTATTTTGCTAATTAATTTCTGGGTCTTTCTTTAGGAAACTTGCTTTGGAACAACCATACTATAGGAAAGAAGAAAGAAAGAAGCATTTGTTAGGCAACTACCATGTGCTAATTGCTTTTCAAATATTAACTTATTTGATCCTTGCGACAATCCTAGGGGGAGAGGGGTTAAGTGCTTTTATTATCCCCATTTTACAGTTGAAGGAACTGAGAGAAGCAGAGGTTAAATGACTTGCCCAAAGTCACATAGCCAGTCTTACAGTCTAAAGACAGATTTGATCTCAGGTCTTCATGACTCCCGGCCCAGAGTTCTATCCATTGTGCCACCTAGCTGTATCTAGTGTGATATTGGAAATTTGGGAGTCCTTGAACTAATTTTGAGGTCCCTAATCTAAACTTCCTGTGGACATTTAGGGCTCTTTCAAACTACATTTCCCATGATCCAACTGGCTTCCTGTCTTACGTGGTGATGTAAGACAGTTACATAATAACGTAAACAGGAGGATAAATAGTGAGTGCTTGGGTTGGTACTTCCTCTTTTCTGCCTTGGGAGCAGGAGCCAGGATGGGAGGAGGAAGGCAACAGGATGCGACTTTCAAACTGACTCTTAACAAGCACGTGGCTTTATTTTTCTAATGGATACCAATAAATCCTTTAAAACCATAATATTTTTAAATCTATCTTTTTATATACATTTTATTTCTTAAACTAGGCAATAATGGTTTTACACATTTACAGAAAGGGAATTGGAAGAATTAGTGATTAACATGAATTATCAAGAATTCAGATATCCTTTATCTTAAACCCTCTCCAAAGAGTCATGAAAATCAAAGAATTTTAAACAATAACTTAGAGGACATTTATTAAATGTCTATTGTGTATAGACATTGGTGATAAAAAGACAAAAATGCAAGTCTTTTGGGACTTGAATTGCCCTCTAGGAGCTTGAATTCTGTTGAGAAATACTGTTACATAAATAAGCATAAATGCAAATAAGAACACATGCAAAATAAATATAAGGTAATTTTGAAAAGGAGGGGACACTGGGAGCTGAGGGGATCAGAAAGCACTACAGATGGTACTTCACTTGAATCTCAAAAGAAATTAGGAAATCCAACAAGAGATAAAGAGAAACAGCATATTCTTGGAATGTGGAATTGTAGGATAAAAGTACAAAAAGTGGAAATGGAGTGCCATCTTATTCAAAGACAGGAAGAAGGCCACTTTGGCTAAATTGAGGAATTCATATTTAATCTTAGAGGCAAGAGGACATTATTGGAGTTTACTGAGAAGGGGAGTGACATAATCAGACCTTTGCCTTAAGAAAATCAATTTGACAGCTATGTGGAGGATTTGAGAACCAGAATGAATCTTAGAAGAATCCAAAAGTAATCACCCTGGGAAAGAGGACAGTTTGTGAACCTGGATGGGAAAAAAATGCATCATCATTTTTATTAACCTCTAACTGACATTTAGAATCTCTTTCAACTATGTACTTTTTTAAAAGGAGCATTATTTTGAAAAGAGGTCCATTGACTTCACCAGACTGCCAAAGAAGTCCATAGGACAAAAAGTGTTAAGAATTCCTGCTCTAATCCAGCCTCTTACTATTATAGGCCAGGAAAAAAATGGTCCAGAAAGGTTAGATGTCCTACACAAGGATACAGAGAAAGTTAGTGTTGGAACTGGTAGTAAAACTCGGGTCTCCTGAGTCTACTCTCCATTGTAAAATATTGCCTCATCAATCAGGAACCTGGAAAATTAAAAGCAAAAATAAGAGAGGCTTTTGCTTTTAATTTTTTTTTAAACCCTTAATTTCGGTTTATTGTCTCATAGGTGGAAGAGTGGTAAGGGTGGGCAATGCGGGTTAAGTGACTTGCCCAGGGTCACACAGCTGGGAAGTGGCTGAGGCCGGGTTTGAACCTAGGACCTCCTGTCTCTAGGCCTGACTCTCACTCCACTGAGCTACCCAGCTGCCCCTTTTTGCTTTTAATTTTAATAAAAAAGATCCTTTTTAGTTATCAATTCAAAGACTTTTGTTATCAATAAAATGATTAAGCCATTTTCTTTTCATTGCTTTCTAACATTTCATGAACAGAAAGCCATATATTTTAAGCATGACCATTGCACCATCTTGCCTCCTTTCTTATTGGTTCCACTCTTTCCTATATGGATCTTGTTCATGTTGGAACAGGAAAATGCCAGTGATATACTTTTCTTTGTTTTACTGTGGTTGAAAAGTCAAGACATTTCAGATCCATCCATTGTCACATAGGGATGTCCATGTAGGTATGCATGCAGAGGTCAGATTTTGAATAAGGCTGTTCCCTAAAGGATTCCTCCAAAGCCTTTGACTGCTTCTTAGCATTGCCATCCATGTGCTGTGATGGTCTAGTTCCCACTAAACCTGATCTTTCATGACTGCATGCCAAGGAAAAATATCTGACCCTTAATGACATCAGATTCTGATGCTCTGTTGTTGTTCAATCATGTCTGACTCTTTGTGACCCTGTTTGGGGTTTTCTTGGTAAAGATACTGGCGTGATTTGCCATTTTCTTTTCCAGTTTCTTTTCCAGATGGGGAAACCAATCTGGTTCCAACCAACCAACCAACAAGGCAAATACGGTTAAGTGATGTGTCCAGAGTCACACAGCTAGTAACAATCTGAGGTTAGAGTTGAACTTGGGAAGAGGAGTCCTCATGACTCCAGGCTGGCACTCTATCCACTGCACCATCTGGCTGCCCCTTCTGATACTCTGATGGAACCCAATATGAAGCTCTGCTCTATTTGCTGCTGTTCAGAGGCATTTGTATCTCCATTCAAGAGACAGCAGGTTACACACTTATCTGAAGTCCAAGGTGGAGAAGGGTGAGCTGGGATTGGTGTGGACCCCTGTATGGGGCTGATATATGTAAGCCTGCATATTGCCACTTAAATATACACAGTGCACTTTTCTCTCCTCTCTGTCCTCCATGATTCACAGGAATCGAGAATACTTTAATTCTAGAAATGCTAGAATATTTTTTATTCCTCACCCAGCTCCGTACCTTTCCTCAGACTGTCTCACAGGTCTGGAATGCTTTTCTAGGCATTGAGTACAGCCTCCTCATCTTCACCTCCTAGCTCTCCTGGCTTTCCTGGAGATTTGCGCCCAATCCTACTTTTCTCAGGAGACTTCCCCAGTCCTGTTTCTAGGTCTTCCTTCTGAGGTTATTGTATTTTTGTCAGTGGTACACAGCCATTTGCATGTTGTCTTCCTCATTGCTCCTTGAGGGCCAGGCTATGTTTTTGCCTTTCTTCCTGTTCTCAGTGCTTAATACAGTGCCTGACACATAGGAAGTGCTGAATAAATATTTGTTGACTAATGACTGATTGGGATTGACAGATTAGAAGAATCTCTGCTTAAGCTTGAGCCCTTGATCTACTTTTTCTTAATTTGTCTAGAATTTGGGGGTTTTTGTGCCCCTAACTGATTTCATTCTGTAGAAATTCATTGCTCTCTTGGATCCTACAGATATTTTATTGTTGTTTCTTGTCTCCTAGTACGTGGATATTTCTATTGCTTTTGGACCTTTACTAGAGTCTGGTTTGGATGGTCTAGAAACCAAATTTCCTACTCACCTACCCTTGCCCTTTTTGATGGTTTATCGTGGACTCATATTACTTCATTATGAAAGATCCTATCTCCCCTGCCCTGGTCTCAGGACCTAACTTCATAGAAGAATCCTGCTACCCCATGCCAGATCATGGGAAACAGCATATATTCCCCCAAATTTCTTCTGCTTTTCTAAAATATGGTCATGATTCTTCAGTTTACCAGGAAGCCATTTCTTCAGCATCCTAATATATTATTCCATTTTGAATCAGATAATCAGGACTGAAAAGTTCTGAGTATTTTAGTCTTAAAATGTGGCTCTCCATCATTAATAAGAACATGGAAAAGATTCTCCTTCATGTTGTGAGCTCTGACTTGTGACCTCTACTCTCATTCCTGCCCTTGGTATTCTTTCTCCTCATGAGAAAAATACAGGGGACTCATGAAACTCTGATTTAGATGAGTAGTACAAGACCAGATGTGATTAGAGGCCTCTCATTGCTACCTCCAAGTGGTGTCTATTCATGGAGGGGGGGGGACATTAGGGTCCAGAACCCCACACACTGCCCCTAGATCTTCAGGGTTCAGTATAGAGTCAAGTTAACCTCTAAATAGACCCTAGCACCCACTCTTTCTTCCATATACACCAATTCATTAAATCTCCAGCTTCCACATTCTCTGAAATCATTCTTTGTCCTTGATAGACCTCAATTTTGGTTTTCAGATCAGCAACTGACTCAATCCATACAAACAAAAGCTAAGCTAAAGTTCTCTGTTTACATACTTTACAACTGCTCCCGGGGTCTGGTTTCCAGAAAGACTTGTCTGACAACCAGCACCGAGAGAGCAGTAACCCAATGCTTCTTAAACATGTGGAAAGCCAGCAGCTATCCAATACTGTGTACCTTCAGTGCCTGCTATACATACACTTTACCTTTTGCCAGAATTATTCTACTCCATCAGTGAAGTTTTATATAACCAAGTCCTAATTTTCCAAAGCCCTTCTTGCACCAGCTGTGTTTTTTTTTTTACTTCATAAAACAGAATAGGTAAGTATTACCTATTGAGGAACTTGAGTTTGACATAAAGCCCATGTCAAAACCCTTCATTTTACTTCACTTTAACCCCTTACTTCTTGGACAAAAATAATATTTGGCATGGTATAGTGGAAAAAAGCAGGAGACTTAAAATTAGGAGAGACCTGGTTTTGAATCTTGCCTCTGATACCAACTGTGTAGTCACTGATGAGTCGCCTAGCTTCTCCAACATTTCATTTCTTCATTAGCAAAATGGGTTTAATAGTAATATCTAACCTTCGATATAATAATATCTAAGTAATAATAAAATAAATAAAATAGAAATAACTTTAAAATAAATCAGTAAAAAAACTTAACCTCCAATTCCTCAAATGAAATAATGGAATTAAAGTGCTTTTAAATAAGTCTTAAAATGCTTATGAATGAAAGTCATTATTATTCATCTGTAAATTCAGAGGAACAAAAATGGCACTTGCTCTTTTCTCTCTTAGGAAACCAGAATCCCAGCATCTACTTGTCAACATCTCGCTGTCTATGTCTCTACTTCAAACATAGAAAGGGTTCATCAATATTTGTTGAATGCTAACGAATATGTAGTATATACATTGCAAGACACTGTTACCTGGTAGAAGTATTCTTGAATGACTCCTAGGCTATTTCCATGTGGGACCTTGAGATTATCTTCAAGCTTCTGATTGGATGGGATTGCTCTCAACAGACAAGTCAGTAGAACTTCCAAGAGAGAAGACTAATATCATTTCCATTATGTGGGTCCTTGTTACTTTGATTTATCAGCATGAAGTCCCAGAGCAGCTGACAGGGACAGTTGTTCAAAACAGCTGGTGCAAGAAGGGCTTTGGAAAACTAGGACTTGGTTATATATGGAACTATTAAAGTTAAATACTGTACATGGGTGAGGAAAATAGGAGGGCATGTGCTTCTCAAGCACAATCCATATTGGAAGCACAGTTGCAGTTCCCAACTCCATCTGAGGCCAATTCAAAGAGAAAATCAAATTTATGGGTGTTTCAGATTGCAAAAATAAAACCTTACATAGAGGACAGAGAGAAAGGAAATGATGAAGCTGCATGATGCCCCAAGACAAAATCATAGGTTGGTATAAAAAAAAAACAACTAAGAGCTCAATTAGTTAGGAGTACAACACATCCTCTGTGCTAGGAATCAACAGAAAGAAAAGCTGCTGTCCTTGCTGAATTTACATGTGTTTTGTCTATCCAAGTTTCTTATTTGGTCACAGGAGTTTATTTGAAAATAACATATCTCAGAAAACAACCAAGATCTGGTAGGCTAGAAAGCATAAATAACTTTGGAGAATTAAAGATAAATTGGTATGTTTGGATTTAGCAACATTTGTTAACTTACAACTCGATAATCCATCCTTTTATGTAATGGCAGCCTATTGGCTGGAGTTCTGGGATGGATCAGGAAAAGAGTTGAAACTATTACTATACGGAGTCACTCTGTTTTGTTTTAAATGAACAAATCTAAGATGGAAGCGAATCTCTGTGTCTTTAAAGAAGTTACTTCAAAATATATATTGATCTGTCTAACAATCTATCTGCACCTTCCAATCATGAACAAGAGGATTGTAAACTTAGGTGATGTGCATTTTTCCAAACTACCTTTTAGGAGGTAGAATAGGTGATCGGCAAGGATGTACCTTATTCTATAAAAGAACAAAGATTTTCTTACATTTTAGATTTGTCACTTTTTTAAAAAAAAACTTACCTTCTCTCTTAGAATCAATACTGTGTTTTGGTTCCAAGGCAGAAGAATGGTAAGGGCAAGGCAGTGGTGGTTAAGTGACTTGTCCAGGGTCACACAGCTAGGAAGTGTCTGAGGCCAAATTTGAAGCTAGGACCTCCCATCTCTGAGTCTGGCTCTCAATCTCCTGAGGCACCTAGCTGCCCCCCTTGTCACTTTTTTCTGTCAACTGTAGACAAAATAAAATATTTCTTCGTATTACCAACTAAGTGGACTAATCCTTGCTTAATGCTTTCTGGATCACAACTGCTATAACTTGGGATAGATGTAATATTGAAAAATCAATATTATACCAAATGTAATATCCTAAATGTAATATTTAGAAATTGGTTTGGAAATATAATATTAGTTTAAAAAAAGATTATTGTGGTCACTGTTTATAAAATAATTAACCTTTAAGTCACAAGGATGATAGTAGCTTTTAACAATATAATTTTAATATATAGTCTAAGAAAGAAATAAGGAGAGAAGGAAATAAAAAAATATTTCCTAGCCTATCACCCTAATTTTACCAGCCCATGAGAGTGTCTTCTGCCCTAGCTGCCAATGCCAGGTCTCAGAAAGACCCCCACCCCAGAAGAGCCCAGCTAACTCTACGGTCTCATTTTTATAGTCCTCCTTCTCCACATCACATCCTCTCCTTCTGTTCTGGTCTACCACATCTCAGGAACCAATCAAAGTCTCTCTGACTCGGACCTGTAGCCCCTAGTTTCGGGTCACTAATGGACTGGCTTGGATGAGCAGAAAGTTCATGATCCTGGGAGGAAGTGGTTCCCTTTGCACAATCCTCCCTGTGATTCTTTGGGAGACAAGCATGTTGAAATCTCCCAGATTTACATGCCTAGTCTCCCCAGTGAATCATTTCACGTAATCAGCTTCTAACTCTAAATATCTCTTGTTAGAGATGCATACATTATTGCACTTTCTAAGAAGAAATTACCTTAACACCCATTGCCTAACCCTTACCACTCTTCTTCCTTGGTACCAATACAGTATTGATTCCAAGACGGAAGGTAAGGGTTTAAAAAAGAAAAAGAAAAAGAAGAAGAAATTACAATAATTTGTGGATAAGAGGGAAATAAAAGAGAAAGAGAGCAAAACCAGTGATTGGTAGACACATTGACAAAAAGCCAATTAGGGTGCAATCCCCTTTGGCATAAGAATTTACATTCAGAGTAAATGTGTTCAAACCCCTTCAGTTTGATTTACTACATCCCAAAGTTCATTTTAGATTTTTTGATGCAGTGTGTGATCTCTGCAGGCTTCTTTATGGCTCCTTCTTCAAAAAGTTCACTTTCTTGATTCGGGGAGTTAGTGAGCTTCTTTTCCTGAAATTTCTCTAAAAATTTTTTTTAATTCTTAATTTTATGAAAATTATACATAGAGAAAATGATGTGGAGAGAAGGACTGATATGAGTAGTAGCAAAGTCAGGACCAAGACCACATTGGTAGATGGGGCTATTGATTTTTTTGGAGAATGGTAAATAGATTAATTCCAATTTTGTAATAATTTTTTTAAAATATACACATATTTTTGGCCATTGCTTTGGAAGACAGTGATGTATGCAGATATGGTTGATAAGGCTAATACTTGACCCATGATTTTTTTCTCTATGAAATATGAACAACACCAAGTTGATGATTGTGGTCACAGTTGTAGAACTTTGTGCCTTTGTAACTAGCTCTAAGTGCCCAGGCTTAAAAAAGTGATCCTTTCTCTAGTGCTTCTAGGCTGGGCTAGTCTATTCTACTTCTATGTTTTCTTTTTTTTTTTTAATTTAAGTTTATTTAACTGCTATGCTTTCCATTTAATCTGCATCTTTGCTTTGGTTTTAGAAGCTGTGCTTTGACAAACTTTAGTCAATTAATTGACAAATATTTTTATTTATTGGCTTTTTAGGTGCCAAGTAACAGGAATATAATAATAAAAATGTAACAGTACCTGCCCTTACATTTTATAAGCATAGACAACATGTACAAATATATGCAAAGTAAATATGTTTTTTTAAACATAGCAGGTGAGAAGATTAAGAAAAGTCTCATGGAGAAGTTGGAACCTGAGCTAAACTTGGAAATCAATTAGATATTCTAATAGGTGGAGGTCAGAAGATAATATGTTCTAGGCATGGGGAAGGAGCACCCTATGTAAAGGCATGAAGAAGTGAATATGGAGTGTCTTCCATGAAGAATATCAAGAAGGGTAGACCTTGGACCACTGAGTATGAGGAAAGATTAGAAAAGTAGGCTAGGACCAGATTGTAAAGGTTTTTTAATGCCACCAACCCAGTTCATATTATTATCATCTCTGGAAATAATTTATTAGTTATTCTCCCAGCCCCAAATCTTTCCATTCCCAAAATGCCTAACAGACAGACCTTTAAAACTTTTCTTCTACCCACATGTAAATGTCCAATTTATTTTACTTATTTAAAAAAATCCTTACCATCTGTCTAAGAATCAATACTATTCACAGGCAAAAAAAAATGATAACAGTTAGGCAGTGGTGGTTAAATGATTTGCCCAGGATCACCCAACTAGGAAGTATATAAAGTCAGATTTGAACCCAGGACCTCCCATCTCCAGGCTTAGCTCTCAATCCATTGAGCCACCTAGCTGCCCCTGTCCAATTTATTTTTGCTCATAATCTCAACTATAGCTGCTTCAGATCTTTTGATTGAATATCAATGGTTATTAAGAGTTATGTAGTAATAAATATTAGCCCCATGACAGGGCGTGGTTGTTAAGGATTTATCTTAGCATCCATAATTGCTACTCCTGGGTGAAAGCATGTTTAGGAGAAGTCAAGAGTCAATGAAAACTATAACCACAAAAAATTTTAGACACATGACCTAGCTGATACTGCTCAATTTATTTGCATGTATATGGCAGATGTGAGAATGATACTAGCCAGGATATGAGTGAAGAGGGAATAAAAGGAATACAATGATGTCAATATATTACTCCCAATAGCGTGGTGGTAAAAAAAAAAATTGATGAGTGATTATATATGGTCCCAAAGACAGGGTAAGATGAAATGTATGGCTAGGAAATGAGAAGGGGAAAAAGAAAGGAAAGGGCCATAGAGAGTAAAGGAATATGAAAACTACAGAACATAAATGACTTGACATGACCTCAACTACAATTTACAGAGACAAACTTATCTTCTCTCTAAGAAAAAATGGACAACACGAATCCATTGTAATATAACCTTTCATTTAAGTGAGCCTTGAGATCAAGAATATTTTATTCTGTTTATCATTTTTT
This sequence comes from Gracilinanus agilis, assembly GCF_016433145.1. Classification (NCBI taxonomy): domain Eukaryota; kingdom Metazoa; phylum Chordata; class Mammalia; order Didelphimorphia; family Didelphidae; genus Gracilinanus; species Gracilinanus agilis. The sequence continues at coordinate 578,616,367 of NC_058132.1, forward strand.
TAGATCACAAAAATGACCAATCTCTTTTAATATCATCTTTATTACCTTTTTAAAAATTCAGTTTATCTTCAGTTCCATGTTAACTCTCTTCAACTCCCTCCTCCTCTCAGGGAGAAAGCAAGAAAAACAAAATCCCTGTTATAAACATGTATTGTCAAGCAAAACTAATTCCTGCTTTGGCTATGTCCAAAACATTTTATATAATGGAATGTGCACAAAATGTATGTAGACACACAAAAAAATTCTATACTCTGAAGTCATTACCTATCATGTTTCATAATGAGTGCTCTGGAATTGCACTTCATCATTGTGTTGATTAGAGTTCCTAAATCTTTCAAAGTTGTTATTTTATGCATCGTTCTACTTCTGCTCACTTTACTTTGTATCAGTTCATATAAGTCTTCCTATGTTTTTTTCTGAAACTATCTTTTTCATAATTTCTTACAGTTCAATAATATTCAGTTTTAATATATTCTTATATGTTTTTAAAAAGATAATTTTATGGGGGAAACAGCAGGTGAGAAGATTAATATATATATATGTATAATTAATACATGAGAAGCAGTATAGTATGGTAGATACAGGGCTGGCCTTAGGATCTGAAATACCTGAGTCCATCTGCTTCTGACACTTATTAGCTATGTGATCAAAGACAAATTATTTAACATATTAATGCCCCAGGTAGTTCTCTATGCCTAAAAGTTATAGGCTGGGTGGAAATTTTCACCATTGTAGTTCTTTATACTGATGAAGTCACAAATCTGACACCCCTTCCTTAATCAAATATATACCATAAAATTATATATGTATATATATGTATATGTAATGTTTATTTTTCAAATCTTGTGTATACAGATATTTAGATTTTTAAAAATCTACTTTATTTCATTCTGTATAGGAAAGAATGCCAAGTTAGTTATTTGAAGTCCCAAAGTACAATCTTTTCTCAAATAAACAGGAATAATTCCAGCTGACAGCAATGGGAGTTATATAGAAATAGCCAAAGGTAGAATTTGATCTAAATCGTTTTGCACATTAATTTCACAATATGGGGACCTTTAAAAAAAAGATAAACATCATTCTCTTGTTCCAGCTCATGTTGATTTTACTGCCAAAGCCATTTGTGTTTTCAGCGCCATGAAAATTAAAACTATTGATCTTACCTCAACCACATGAACATGGGAAATAAATTAAACTTCTGGCCTCTTTTTAAAACTGGTTATAAACCAGTGATTACACTGGGAATCTAAGAAATCCTCCATTCAGCAGTGCCCTCCTGAACTGTAATTTACTGCTCACAACTGCTCTTCATTTCCAAAGTTCAGCTTATTTGACTCTCTACTGTCTGAGCAAATGTAGCCAGCATTTTCTAAAAAAGAGCATATCACCTTCTATGTCACAGAGCACTAGAAAAGCAAAAATTGAAGCTTGATGCTTTCAGACCCAAAGATCAGAAGGATAGTGGACTGTGGAATTCATTCTTATCAACCAAGTATGGACCAAGGAAAATGGAGAACAGAAACACAGCAGCTATATGAATAGTGCCACTCTTGTGAACAAATTGGTTATTATTAAGTTCTTTAAAAGGCAGATCCTTTGCCAGACATACCATTTGTTATAGGCAATATATTGTAGCAGAAGAGAAATCCTGCTCTGCTGCTTACTACATATATGCCTATGGGAAATCATTAAGCCTCTCTGGGTTTAGGTTTTCTTAAATGAAAATGATGGGATTGAGCTAAATCAGAGATGTCACATACATTTCCAAAAACAGCCCAAACTAGATTAAATTATAATTGGGAAATTTTTTAGAATAAATAAAAATACAATAAAATATAGATAATGTTTGTTATTAGTAAATAAACTAAATAAAATCCTTATCAAAACATGTTAATATATGGTGTTCTAAGTCAATATGTGACCTACATGGATCTTTATCTATGATTAATGGCCTTTGTTTCTAGTTGAGTTAGTCACCATCTAGTTAAGTTAGATGATCTCTAAGTCTCTTCTGTTTCTAAATTCTAACCTTGACCTTTGGCACTTTTACAATCTTGGATTTTCAGAAACAAAATATCTTTAGTGTAAGGATAAAGGAAGAAAAATAAAAGAATAGGAAAATGGATAGAACAACTAGTTCAGGATAGGGTTATATTCTGTAAAGAATCAAGAACCCAATGGAAGCCAACGTGTTATCGTAGCATTTTTCTTCAGTGTCTTCCTGCACTAACCCTATCCAATAGTCAAGCTAGATTTCAGATTCAGTCATTGTGTTGTAACTGACACCTGTGTTTCTCCATCTTTTGCTTTTTTCTTCTGGTTACTCTTCAACTGCTTTGAAATGAGTATGTGGGCACACCTACCCAAGATAGAGTTTTGATGTACAGATACCTTAGTTGAACACAAAGCATAGTGCCTCACATACAGTAAGAACTTAATCAGTACTTCCTTCCTTCCTTCTTTCCTTCCTTCCTCTTTCCCTCCCTTCTTCCTTTTTCACTTCCTCCCTCCCTCCCTTCCTTCCTTCCTTCCTTCCTTCCTTCCTTCCTTCCTTCCTTCCTTCCTTCCTTCCTTCCTTCCTTCCTTCTGAAAACCATGTATTATAATAGAGTCAAAAGAATATTGAACTTTGAGTCAATGGAAGGGGTGAATATTCATGCTGGCCCTTCTAAATGGGCCATATAACCTCTCTGAATCTCAGTTCCCTCATCTATAAATTCAGGAGAGGAGTTGTTGAACTAAATGACCCCTGAGGCGTCTTCTAGCTCTAAAGCTATGTATAATGCAATGCTCCAATAGCAACATATTTAAGAAAGAAGCTTGGGAAAATCAGAAAGGATTTGGGAACCCCAAGGAAACATAATCATCCATGGAGAAGTAAATAGAGATGATATGATCGGGTATAAGAACATTCACGAACTTGAATCTCAACAATTTATACTTTTAGATGATTTTAGTATGTTAATAAGTCAGACAGCCATGAAAAGGAAGGAGAAAAGAGGTAATGCTGAGACAGTTTGTTTTGTCCACAGCTATCAGCAAAAGAAGCAAATGTAAAAATGGAAGTTTATTCATGAGTCTTTATAAATAAGAAGGTATCTCTAGACCTTAACCATTGGTCTATCATTCAAGAGGATGAAGCAATTCCATAGTGTGGGAAACAAGAATGTGTTTTTGGCTAAATATACTTTATATATATATATATATACTCATACTTAACTTCATATAAGTACATCCCTGTGGCTAATGACTTGTCCACTGTAAAAGAGCTTTTCATTGACTTTAACAAGCTACCATTGAGTTTTCCCACATCATCCAAGGACAGAGTTCTTCCCTTCAGACAAGGTTCAAAAGCAAACAAAGCAAGAAAAAGGTGTACCCTGATTAGATATGAAGAAGTAAAGATGAGAGACTTGATCAATACATACCCCAAAGCCCTCTTCAAATAAAAAAGCATTTGGATTTTTTAAAAATCTTTTTTTTTTTTTTTTTTTTTGCTGAAAGCTCTTTCAGGAAAAATAAATTATCCTGACTCTATAACTAAGAGCAGAAAGAGCAAAGAAGAGCATGAACATATTTTACCAATGCCATTCATCAAAAGAGTTGACACTTCAATCTAATCCAGCAAATGAAAACACAGAAGTTTATAGAGTTATAGGAAGTAAGCAATTTAAACAGACCAGGGCACAAGGTCATTTACTCACAAAACTAGGAAGATGTTCACTCTTATTTCCTTCCTGTCTCCCCTTTCATCGCTCTGATTTAACCAAGGGCTGATTGCTATCAGTCTTTCTGGACTGCAGAGGTGATCCTTCAATCAGATAATTAATAATCACCCAAATGTTCCATGACAAGTCCACCTCCTTCTAATGTCATAAAATGAAAGGACATTTCATGCCATCATTCCAGTGCAAGGCTTCTCATTTCATAATCAAGCAATATCTTTCTTAACTAATTAGTTTATTAAGTCTCAATACAATCCTTGGTTTAAGAATTATTGAGATAGTTCATCTCAAAAGAGCACAACATCAGAAAAAAATTCCCAGAATACTCTCTCTGCCAATCATCACTGGTCTGAGTGGCTGAGGAGATGGAGTACCAAGGGAATGCACCACATTTGTTTTTTAAACGAATGTCTCCAAGGCTATTTTCTAACCAGAAATCATGCCCCATATCATACAGAGGCTATGATAAACCTTACAGTTCTAATTAAGCTTGGAGAGCATTCTGTGTGTGGCACCAACACTCTGCTAGTCTATATGTAAATACTTCACTAAAACCACTGAACAGTGATGGAGTTCAATATTAATATCACAAATTAAAGATGACATCTTAGTGCCTACTATCCAGAAGAGTGATTAGAGCTCATGGCAAAGCAATAATCAGAGGCTTAAGCAACTTTCAAGCACCATGGGGAATAAACAAATGTCACGAAACTCTGAAGATATATGGGTATGTAAGGAGCATAACATATAAATAACAACTGCTAATTGACCAGCTGATGGAGTGGTAGGTAGTAACCATACATTGCTGTAAAGGACATTTGGAATGGCTTCAAGATTATCTTTTGAAAGCTAATGACTTTTCTAGTATATTTCTATGAATTATCATGGCAAACTTTGCTTGCAAAAGTAAGCCATGAAACTAATTTCCTGCTCTCCAAGGACTACACCTGGGTGTTGGGCTCTGAAAAGTGAGTTTTTCTCTGACTGTATAGAATGCCAAGCCTCTGTATCACTTCCCAACCATCTCCATGCCTTGTATCATACTCTACTGTCATATTTATCCCCTTCCACCAAAACCTAGAACTCTGCCCCGGGTGGCTGGTCTATGATAGGCATTCTGTTCATTTGTTAGACCGTAAGCTCCTTGAGGGCAAGAACTATCTATGTTGATTCTCCAGGGCTCAGCATGGCTCTTAACACATAAGTACTTAATAAATGTTCTGTCTATCTATCTATCTATCTATCTATCTATCTATCTATCTATCTATCATCTATCTATCTCTCTGTCTGTCCTTGTTATGTGTATATACACATATATTTGAAAGTGTATATAAGTGCATACATATGTATATATTATATATATGTTGTATTAAAACTTTATCTCAAGAAATTCATATTCCTGAATTCAAATCCAGCCTCAGCTAATTTACTAACTGTGTGATCAGTTAACTATATTTGCCTCAGTTTTATCATCCTTAAATTGAACTGGAAATGGAAATGGCAAACTATATCTTTGCCAAGAAAACCCCAAATGGGGTCACAAAGATTTGAACATAACTGAAAATGACTAAACAACAGAAACTACATATATATATATATATATATTTTTTTTTTAATTGTGTCTTGTTATGGTCTCCATGTTGTTGTTGTTTGTCCTTCATTTTTGAAGAGAACCTATGACACCATCATAGGCAATGTTTTGACTTATGTGTGAATGAGATTTAAAAGAGATTTAAACTTATTGAAGGATCAATGACATATGTAAAACCTAGTGGAATTGCATGTTGGCTATGGGAGGAGGGTGAGAGGAGAGGAGGGAAAGAATATGAATCATGTAACCATGGAAAATTTTTCATAATTAATCAATAAAACAAATAAATAATTAATTAAAATAAAAATAAAATTATTGAAGGGGGCAGCTGGGTAGTTCAGTGGATTGAGAACCAGGCCTAGAGATGGGAGGTCCTAGGTTCAAATCTGGCCACAGACCCTTCCTAGCTGTGTGACTCTGGGCAAGTCACTTAACCCCCATTGCCTACCCCTTACCGCTCTTCTGCCTTGGAACAAATACACAGTATTGATTCTAAGATGGAAGATAAGGGTTTAGAAAAATAAAATAAAATAAAGTTATTGAAGTCCAATGGCAAGACAAAAATCAAGACAATCAGTGTTGGCTCAAGATACAATGTATGACTTTGACTTCTTTGATGTCTAACCAAGTTCTAAAGACTCCACCACATTCATGACTGTTGGAATGAATTCTTTCCATCCGCCCCTTCTGCTAGGGGAAGGTTTCAGATGCCTGAGATAGATGCCCCACTAACTCACCAATGAGTTTGAGGCCTTTTGGTTACCCTCAATATGGTTTAGCCCACCTGCCCAAATGGTTTACTGGAGTGTGACCACTGTGCATGCTACAGCTTTTTAGAGCCACAGGTGAGAGCTGGGTGGCAGGTGGGATGGGGGACCAAAGGAAGAAGGCAACCTGGAAAAGGGCTCATCAAGTCCTCACCCCAGAAGTACTTGTCTTCCCTGAAACCCTGAACATCTCCCCCCAAGATCACTCCAATAGTTAGTATAATAAATAAATAAGAGTCAGTGTAAGGTCACAATAAATAGAAAATAAGAACTAGGAGAATAAGAGAAAACATAGAAGCCACTTACCCAAACTGCCCCCTGAATGAATTAAGGCTACATCCAAAGACTATGTGCTAAATTAAAAGAAACCACCTAGCCACCAGTAAATGGCCCTTACTTAGTATGCAAACTACTAATAAGCACCAGACATGCACAACAGAGCCAGAGAAATGTTACGCCAATAAAGGAACCTGAAGGTGGCGATGATATCTTTGAGATGATGTTGACAGGCTAAAGACTCAGTCCTAAGATGGTACAGGTCAGGCTTGCTCTATCCCCTCTGAACATTATAAGATTAAAACTCCAATTCCCTACATCTCCTCCAATTGCTACTTGTCCATACTGCATAGCTGCTTTCAACTCCCATCCATAACTTTTACTCTTTGCCTTCTCCCTTCCCCATCTCTTTCTTGAGTTATGTATCATCCATGTTTCTGAGAGGGGTTCAAGCTGCATCACAGAATTCCATAGTGCCCCCCAGAAGTCCAAGGGAGGGGGCAGTTAAGGGCAGTTGGAGTCCTGGTATAAAAGCCAGGTCATCCCTCTTGCAAGGGTCTTGACTCTTGGCTCTTGGTTCTTGGCTCTTGGCTCTTGGCTCACACACTCTGTGTAGCTTCTGGGGCTGAGGCATTCAGTCTCTGACAGCCAGGGGCTGCTTTACCTTGATAGCTAACCACAAAGATGAACCTTCAAGCAAAGTCACTGTTTACCTTCAGTTTTGCAGTTTAGGTTTTAGAGAGAAGATTATTTAAGGGGCTTAGATAGGAGTTCAGCCATTCCAATATATAAATTCCCCCGCCCCTCCCCAACTGGGGGAATGTGTTGCTATCCTGTATTTAGCAAGTTTCAGTTAATTTACCTTCCCTCCTCTTTCCTCAGACCCGGGTCCCTTCTCCTGTTCCCTGAAATCATTAAATTCATTTAGTTTGTTAGAGATAGAGCTTGTATCCAGTAAACTTGGGGTCATACTTACTACCTTCCTTTCACCAAGCCAAGTATCTCATTCAAGCTGGGGCTGAAGCTGCCTCAGTCCTAGAGCCTGTGGTCTGATCTGAAGAAGACCCTGGCTCATATATTTCTATCCTGTGGGAGAATAATTTAGACAAAAAAAAGTTATCATCACAAAGGGTTTAATCCCTATCCACTTATCATCTTGGCCCAGAATTTACCAAGCTTGAATAACCTCCATAACCAGCTCTGAGAGTTAACTGTTTCCAACTGCTAACAATGTGGGGGGTGGGGGGTGGGTGGAGAAGTACTCCACTTGCTCCTGCCCCTTCCATTCAGTCAAGTTTGCCTGCTTCTCCTCTGATCTGGGACTGGGGAGAATCCATTGCCATCTGACCCTAATCCTACAGTTATCTGCCTCCTTCTCCCACCCCATTCCCCACACTGTCCTCTTGTCCTATCAAAGTATAAGTGGTGCATTCTTTCCCATTTGTTGCCAATAGGTATCCAAAGTGCTGAGCTTGTTTCCCCTGACCCTGACTTTCCTTAAGGGACAAATTGGATACCATACCAGGAGACCTAATTTGCCAGCAATTGCACCTATTGTGAGCAAGCATGACGCCATGAACCCCTGTTGGAAAGCAAAGGAATACTATACCCCTCAGGAAAGGGACTTCCCCTCATGACTGACCTTACTAGAACTTAGGTGTGTGTTATTAAGTATGAAATGGAAAAATATTTTCTCCACCCAGTTGCCAAAAGAACAGGCTAGTTAATTTTCCATTAAGTAAGATTGCCAGCCACATCTTTGGAAAGAGGAATGATGTCAGTTTCTTTGAAAGAATGATTTGAGGAGAAAAAGCAATTATGTTTAAAGGAAAAAGGCAAAGATATAAAAAATTTCCTTTCAAGTATAGCTAAGATTTGGTCCAACAAAGAGATTATATTTCCAGGCATAAAGCCTTCTGACTTATCATGAGTAAATTATTCCTCAATAATACTGATCTCACTTCTCCAGAGAGTAAAAGGGGCATATGAGTGTGGGAAATGTTCGTCACAAGCTAGTATTGTCAGAGTCAGAATCTTTTAGTCTAGGCACTTCTTACAGTAGCCAGACTCTGTCTTTTCTACTCTGGAAAATGCCATTAAAGGCAAATTATTGCAGCTGTAGGATTATAATTGTCATTGACTTTGGAGATGAAACTTCAGAGGTTCCAATTACTACCCAAATCATCTAGTCTATAATATTTCCAACGAGTGATCATCTAGTCTCTGCCTGAAGTCCTCCACTGATGGGAATTAATAGCATGCCAAGCAACCTTTCCCATTTTTGGAGAGTTAGAGAGGCAGTGGGGTGCAGTGGGAAGAATACTAGATTTAGAATCAGATGCCTTCAGTTTGAATCCTAGTTCTCCTACTAAATGCCTAGATGGCCCTAGGAAAATTACTTAAACTTTATGGACCTCAGTTTCCTCATCTGTAAAATGAGGGCTTGGAGGAAATAGACTCTTCTAACTCTAAATATTTGATCTTATACTTTTTTTCTGGTAAGCTGAAATCTGTCTTCCTATAACTTCTACCATTTCATTCCATATCTACCCTCCAGGACCAAATTGGCTAAATCTCTTTTCCATCAAAACTTTCAAAATACATGGAAGCATTCTTTTTCTCCCTGCAACTGTGTCCATGGTTCCCCATTGCTGATAGTATTGCTTCTCACCCTGGGACTTCAATCTGTAACTATATATGGGCAATGCAACAGAATCCTGCACCCAGACCATCAAAGTGTCCCCTGTAACTGTGTTATGACAAGTTGTCTCAACACTTTACTACTGATGGGTTAAAAGCTCTGGAAGTTACCCCCAAAGGCTGTTGCTGACTTGCTGGGAAGTATCCTGTGCTACTCTGCATTCCACCCTCTCCCATGAGACAGACCTTTCCTGCCAACCTTCTAAGTTGTCCTGGGAGAAGATTGTTTTACTTTGTCCTTTTGTTAGTTCTGCCACTCTAGGATTCATTTTGAGGCACTATTTTAAAGTTTTTTGGGAGGATAGTTTGGGAAAACAAGAGTTTTTGCATCATTTTGGCTATGACCCCAACTGAAGAATTAACATAATCAAAAAGTTAACAAAGCATTAGAGCCTTAGAATACCATAAATAAATACTACAATGGTTAATTTAAAAAGGAAAAGCAGTTAGTTTAAAAGTTGATACTTCAAGGATTGACCCTATCAACAGGAATAATACAGATTTTTTTAACTGAGCTGCCTAAATGACTGATTTAATTTTCTTCTTTATTTTGTCTGTAGAGACTCAGATACAGTCAGATCACTGGGGAATCTTAAATTAATCATTGCCTAAAGAATAAAAATGCAAATACTGGGAAAGTGCTACCTGAAGGGCAAATTCTTACCTAAAAAGTACTCAGTACTCATAAAGAAATTAATTCTTAAGAAAAATCCAAAGCACAAATAAATGTGCCATGTCCTTTTAGTTGCATGTATGTATTCATATGTATATATGTAATACTTTATGAAACATATACATGAACTATAAACATGAAATATATATTAAACACACACATAAATATACATTTTGTTTTTAGTTATGTGTGCTGGCAAAATGAGCACTATACAACATTTGGAAAGATGCATGTCCATAACCAAAAGAAGTTGTCACTACAATGGAGTTGTCAAGGTCCTATAGCCTCTGACTTCAAAATTCCCCAAATCAGTGACACAGACCTACTTGAGAGAAAAAGGGAAGTTGCCAAACCTCTTGTTAAGGATGCAACTTTCAATGACTTTGTGGCACAGAGTCATCATTATGCAGCCCGATGATGTTCTATATGTCCAAGACCTCCTCAGACAGCTCTCAGCATGGCCTCAAACCTCCTCAGGCCACACACGGAACAGATGAACATAAATATAGACATTCAGAGAAAGTCATTCAGAACAGAAGATCCCTGGAGCTCTACCCCTCTGTTTTAAAGTGACATTCTTTCTCTCTCACCTTCTAAAATAACTTAGCTCCAAAACTTCAGTAAAATGGGTTAGTCTATGACAAACCACCTCAGTTGCTCTGGTTCTCTCTTCTTTTATCTGATGACTATAAGCAGCCTTTGATCGAGGGAAGATTAGTACACCTGGTAGGGGCTATTGGCAGTGGATACTACTTTGATGCCACTATAGGCTCACCTTCCTCATATCTCTGATTTTGGAAATACAAAGACTCTTACAATACAAAGAAGGTATAATCTAGGCTCACTGTCTCATGTAAAAATAAAAATATATAGGAGAGAAGAGCTTCTCTAAAATTATAAGCATAAGTGAGGAGATTCAAAAGCTTCTTTCCAAGATTTACTAGAATTTTACAGAGTTATGGCAACTTGGAAAATCATTTGTAGAAATTATTTTTTCTAATATTCTTGATATGAAATTATAGATCCAGTCTCTGTCCCTCTGTGAATATGTATGGAGAAGGGGGAAGAGAGAGAGAGAGAGAGAGAGAGAGAGAGAGAGAGAGAGAGAGAGAGAGAGAGAGAAAGAGAGAGAGAGAGAGAGAGAGAAAGATGGATGAAGGAAGGGAGGGAGGGAGGGAGGGAGAGAAAGGGAGAGAGAGACAGAATGGAGAGAAAGCTAGACTTGGAGATAGGAAGATCTGTCTCTGATTCCTTTAAGTTGTAGGAAAGGTACTAATCAGTACTGGTCGAGGGAGTTTCCTAAACAGGGAGTTATATATAGATATAGATAAAGATAGATAGATATGCCAGTACATACAGTACTGCATAATTATGTATAATATACCTTATTATTACTTTATTTAATGTTGGCAATGTCTTACTGTGTGTTTAATTTATCAATTAAATTTATTTTATCGTATGTACAAGAAATCACTTTCTATGTGGGGTCAGTAGGCATTCACTTATATCCATGGTTTCAACTATCCACAGTAGGTCTTGGAATCCATCTTCCACAAATATGGGGCACCACTTTGTGTGTATGTGTGTGCACACATGTGTATAGATGTATATATGTATGTGCTGTATATACATATATTGTATACAAACACATATATGCATATAAACATCCTATGATTAAATATGTGTACATGTGTGTTGTATTATTACAGAACCCTCATACAAATACATATACACAAATTTTAATATACTTTCTTAAAATGAATTGTCTAATTTTTCAATGAGAAAAAGGTCATATGATTACATGGGATTATTAACATAATAACTTTTATATAATACTTACTATATGCCAGGTACTATGCTAAGCATTTTATAATTATTGTCTCATTTGATCCTCACAGTGACCCTGGAAGGTAGGAGCTATTTTTTTTACAGATAAGGAAACTGAAGTAAACAGGGGTTAAGTGATTTGCTTTAGGTCATACAGGTAGTAAGAATCAAAAGTGAGATTTAAGCCTAATTCGTCTAACTTTACAGACATTTATTTTTCAATATTACTGCATATATGATATAAAAACAAATGTTACACAGGCAGTTTTCAGATGAAGAAATCATAACCATCTATAGTCATAAGAAAGAATGTTCTAACTCACTGTTGATCAGGGAAATGCAAATTAAAAATACTCTAAGCTACCACTTCACACTCATGGGACTGGTTAATATGACAAAAAATAAAATGATAAATGTTGGAGGTAGTGTGGGAAAATTGGGCTACTAATGTACTATTGGTGGAGTTATGGATTAGTTTTAACCATTCTGGAGAACAATTTGGAACTATGCCCAAAAGGCCATAAAACTACAGATCATTTGATCCAGCAAATACCACTACTAGGTCTGTATCCCAAAGAGATTTTTTAAAAGGGAAAAAGAGCCCTTTTGGACAAAAATATTTATAATAGTTCTTTTTATGGTGGTAAAGAATTAGAAATTGAGAGGATGCCTACCACCTGGGAAATAGCAGATCAAGTTGTAGTCTATGATTGTGAAGGAATACTATTGTGCTATAAGAAATGATGACCAGGATGATTTCAGAAAAACCTGAAAAGACTTACATGAACTAATGCAAAGTGAAGTCATCAGAACAAGAGAACATTGTACATAGTAACAGGAATATTGTGCAATGATCAACTGTGAATGACTTGGCTATTCTCAGCAATATAATGATCCAAGACAATTCTAAAGAATTTATGATGAAAAATACTCTCCCCCTCCAGAGAAAGAACTGATAAAATCTGAAAGCAGATTGAAACATTCTATTTTTCACTTCATTTTCTTTGTATGTTTTTAAATATTTTTTCTTCATGGCCAATATGGAAATACATTTTCATTATCTCTCAAATATAGCCTTATTATTTTAAAATTTATTTATAGCCTAATTATTTATTGTCTTAGGAAAGGGAGACAGGAGGTGAGAGTGGAAGGAGAATTTGGAACTTGAAATTTTAGAAATCAAATGTTAAAAATTGTTTTTACATGTAATTGGGAAAAATAAAATATATTTTAAAAAATAAACCAATTAATTCCTAAAAAAAAAAGTTATAGCAAAGATGCCTATGCCAGCCTGAGACATAGTCAATAGGATTCCTTTGTTCCCTCACTCTGGGAATGCTATAGTTCCTATAAATTCCAACCAGGAGTTGGCTGGTTCTTCAAGAACTGAATACTGTCTGTGAATAGTTTGTTCCTATTTAGGAGTAAACAATGAGAGTGGGCACCCTTTCTAAATAAGAATAAGCAAATCCCCAATGAATCAGAACTAAGTCAGATAAGAATATATATTTAGGCTCACACTATTTCTTTGGTATTTAATGGTTATGCTTCTACATTCATCAATTGCTTCAGTCTTTTCTATCTCTAGGGAGATTGCTTTATCTGATGATATCATTTTCTACCTCAACAATCATTTCCCCCAGTAACATCACTAGTGCCAAAGACAGATAAAAGTTCTCTTGGGGTTAACATTGCTTTAATATTAAGATGTCATCACTGAGAACAGGGCAAGCAGATCCTTTTTGCTATTCTTATTGTTCTGTTAGATAAATCTGTAAATGACCCAATGGTTGGTTTGCTTATTTTAATTATCAATGAATTTAATTTAGGAATTAATATTTCACCATATGCTATTATTCTATAAAGGACTTTGGGATCAATTTTAGTCACTCAAATTCTTGTTGAATGACTGAGTGATGGACTGAGAGAATGAATGAATTTAAGTATCAAAGGATTCTGGTGTAGAGGCCACGTGTTCAATCTCTGCTGCTGGGGATGCCGAGGTTGCTGGAGTTTTGAGCTGAAAGGAATGCTAAAACCAATTAGGTGTCTGAACTAAGTCTAGAACCAATATGGGTAGATCCCAAGAGATGCCTAAGAAAGGGTAAACCAGTCTAGGTTAAAAAATTTTTAAAAAAAGCAAAATTTTTTAAAAGTTGGCTAAAAGTTTTGTGGTGATCAGTATTGGGACTGGGACAGCATATGGTGACTATAATTCTAACCTGTGCAAGATAGGGAGACCCTGTCTTAAATAAATAAGCAAATAGATAACCAAAAAAGTGAATAATAAAGTATTAAAGGAGAGAGAAAGGAAATATTAAAATGATGTGAGAAGAATGTTATTTTAAAGCAATTGCTATTTATGTGAAGGTCTCTGAAGGATAGGTGCCACATTAGGTCGAAATTCTCCTTGATATACTTTATCCAGTGAAGCTGACATAAATGGAAGGATCTGACATGAGAGTAATCTCTCCATAACAATCTTCCTACAACGGAACAATCCATAATAGCCATAATAGAGAAAGCAAACAGTAATAAAAGTACATTACTGTGCCTTGGTGGGATCAAACAATACCCAGCTTGATAGAGTATACTCTTTAATGTCTCCTGAAAAGTCCATATTTCTGGGTATCACTGAACTACCAACATTTTTCCTTAGGTAAGGTTAAAAAAATAATTGTGGCTTAGGCTTCTTTTTTCAACAAGAGAAGGATCAGTAATATAAGTTCTCTAAGGGAAAAACAGGGATATAGAATACAGCCTATTCCTCTGGGCCATTGTAGAACAGAAGAAAGATAGAGTTACAGAGCTCCCTGCCCTGAATGTATTCTTTGTTGGGCTCAGAGGTGTGGAATGCTCAGGGTTGTTTTTTTTTTCTTTTTCTTTTTCTTTTCTAATGGCTACTTCAACAGAGATCTGCAGCAGAGCCTTGTTCTTAAAAAAAAAAAAAAAAAAAAAAAAAAAAGCTTTCAGTCATCCTATCTTCTATCCCATACTTCTATCACACTCCAATTAAAAATGGGTTTCTCACCACTTGAGTTTTGCCTATTGTTGAAAACCTTACATAAAGAAATGTCTAGTGGCTGAGGAGAGCTTTTTAATAGCACTAAAGTGGGGGAGATATTGCCGTTTAAAAAATACCAATTCTAAAAGGAAGAGACAAATAGAAAAGAAGGAGGTGGGTCAGTCAGTCAACATTATTTACTGAGCACTAACTATAAGGGCATAATGGACTTGGTCCCCATTCTCTAAGAACTGACAACTTAATTGTGTGATAGGGAGAAGAGGCAGTATTGATAGGAACAAATGAATAACAACTAAGATCAGACTTGAATAAGTAACTACATGAATAATTATAAATATTACACATAAACATATTCAGTTGCTTTTCAGTTACGTCCAACTCTTTGTGACCCTATTTAAGGCTTTCTGGCAGCGATACTGGAGTGGTTTGCTATTTCCTTTTCCAGTGAATTTTATAAATGAGGAAACTGAGGCAAACAGGATTAAGCAACTTCCCCAGGGTCACACAGCTAAAATGTCTGGAGCCAGACGTGAACTCAGAAAGTTGAATCTAACTCCAGGCTCAGTGCTCTATCCACTCTATCTACCTAGCTGCCCTAAATATTATGTATCATATTATATGACATAATTATAATATGCTACATTATTACATACTAGATATCACATATTATATAGATATATAAGCATATGGTACATAAGTATTCCTATTAGAAATTTGAATGTAAGAGAAAAAGGCATTAGTATGAAATCTGAGAAGTGCTATTGAACAGAGGAAAGAAGACCCAAGAAGACAAATTATCTTGGTACATATTTTTTCTTTCAGTTCAATCTTCTCTGACTGAAAATCAAAAGTAAAAGTATAATACAGAGTATACCCCTCCTGTGTCGTTTGGACACAAAGAAAATGGCATCACCCTGTGTCGAAAAGCAAAAGATTCAAAAGCCATGCATTATGTGGATGATCACTGCTTTACTTCACAGAAGTGATTGGACTTGAAAGTAAAGTGACAGGGAGCCATATTGGGTAACAAGAATGTTTACATAATTGCTTGGTCTGTGGGTGAATCCAAGACTTCTTTTAGAATCCACTATTTTATAAACTACACAAAGGGATTTTTAAGTTTCAGACATGGATAAAAAAAAAAAAATAGATAGGATAAAGCATCTGGCTCAAGCCGTTTTGACTTTAATTTTTTTCTCAGTACTATTTATCTTCCCAGTCATAGTTGGTACTCCATCAGTTGTGATAGCTGCTATTTTCTCTGGATTTAGATCAAACAACTTCAGAACATCCATCAGGACCATTTTTATGCCTTTCCTCCTTTGATGCCAAACCCCCAAGATTCCCCATCATATACCGTGTGCAAACTGTTGAACTGACAAGCATTAGTAACCTCGCAATGTCACCCAGAGACAGGCTTTCATCCTAGAGGAGGCTAATGAATTTTGCTGCAACCAACTTGTTCTTGAAATATTTTTTTCCTTTTAGTCACTTTTCCCAGTAGTTTCAGTGTTCTAACAGTTTACTTTTAGTCCATCGAGTCAAAATATAAGGCTATGATGAAGAGGAAAGAACATCAAGGGATCTGGATTCTGGTTTTCACTTTTCTACCAACTGGTGAGCCATTTCAGTTCTCGATATTCCAATCTATCCAATAGTGGTGCTTCAGAAGAAGAAATAGAATGAAATAGACCAGTTATATCTGTTAAACTCTAGGATCCCTTCTAATTCTAACATTCTAAGATTGATCACATACTTGGAGAGTTGGAGAAGAAAATATGTTCTACATCATGCCCAAAACTTACTTCTTTCTGAGGCTTTATGTCATTTGTACTATCTCTGTTGTTTATAAAATTGTATCAATGAAGCTATATTCAACTGTTAGATTTCCTTCTAGGATAATAAGAATTTTTCTATTCCATAACTAAAGAGTATATCTGCAAGTCAGGTTATCTTGCTTACATACATGCTGTAGGTCACAGGGAAAAATGAAGGAAAATGGTACAGATAGACTAGGGCAATTATACTTTCACTACCAGGAAAATTGAATGAAACCTGTATGCTACTTCTGGTAATGGTCAAGAAAAATGAATACATGAGATGGGTTAAAACCCCCAAAAATCTTGAAATAGGAGAATTATGATGATAATTTCAATATTTTTTACAAGTGACAATGGGTTCTCTTCCTGGTAATTATTACTTTTGCACTGGTTCTACCCACCCCAAAGTATCTACAATACAATGTGCCAACTGTAAAAAATATGGAGGCACCAGGGATATTAAAATATAATCTAAATGGTTGTGGGTACACACACTGGGTTGTAGGAGAGACAGGACCAGGATGGAGAGATCAGAGTACACAACTAAGCTGCTGTTGGCCAACTGTCACCACTAGACCAGAGTCTTTGAAACCAGCAGGCAAGGTAAAAGGTTTTAACAGTTTTAATTATGAGAAACTAAAAGGATGGGATAGGGGTTTCTACACTAAAACCTAATGGACAAAACCACGGGGCAAGGGGGAGGACTTAACTTCTCTAATACTAATTAACCTAAGCAGGCAGGGCCCAAAGGAGCAGTGCAGGAGTCACTGGAAGGCAGCTTCAAACCTGGTTCCAGCCAGGTTTGACCAGCACAGCTAAAGGGCCTGTGGGTGGCTTTGAGGGTTTCTCATGGTAATCCACAGATGATCTCAGGATGCCAAAAGCCAAGGTGGTCCAAGGTATCCAAGTAGAGAGAGTGTGCTTGAGATGCTGTCCACCAGATCCCAAACTCCTCCTCCCCTTGGTGCTGCTCTGTAGGTCTTGTCCACTTGTTAGAAACCACCACCACGCAGGATCCCAGGGAAATCAGGATGCAGGGTGTCCTTTACTCTGAGATCTCCTAGGGCTAACAACAGTTTGTGCCAACCACTAATGGAGTCTCTCTCAGAGCACAAGCAACTTCCTGCTCCTTCATTCCATCTTGGAATGCTCCAGGCCTTCCTTCTAGGTCCATCCTTAATAATTAATTACTAACTAATCTTCCTCACAACACTACCATCATGCATTTGTCCCTGGATATATTTTCTTGGGCCTATATAAAGCATAAAGTATTAATTAGCCAGCAAGCATTTTTTGAGCACCTACAGTGTGAAAAGCCTGTTGTAGGCTCTAGATATGCAATATAAAGAGTGAAACAGGGTCAGTTTGCAACCAAGAAGAGAACATGGTTAATTCTCTCTTCTACGAAGGTCTGTCTTCAAAGAGAAATATCTGAGCCCAAAGACCATTCATATGGGACTCTCTCCTCACTGGTGGAGACCAATGCTCCATGGCACCTGTGTGAGGTGCAGGAACAGAGTTGGTGAAATGAAAGAGAGAAGAAACCTGGTTTTCTCTTTAGGCTTTTCTGACTTGAAACTTCAAGAGACAAGACAGTAATGCTAACCACTCTTCAAGGGATGAAGGGAAAAGACTGGGAAGAAATAAACATATAGAACTTCAATCACGTCCTCATTTCCAACTTGCTACACTACAGACTCAGGGGAATTTTTCCTTTACGTGAGATCTAGGACTTTCTCTCTTGGTTGAACTGAGCTACTGTGATCACTCCTACTGGGAAAACTCCTTCAATCTTTATTGGCTCAAATATATTTTCATAATTACACTTTTCCCACTTTCTCTTTGGCTAGTGGCATGGGTAAATGGATTTCCTTATTTGCTATGTGTATTCACTATGGAATTGTTTGGGAAAGCAGTCAAGTCTTGGATATAAAACTTGGATTCCCATCTTCCCACCAAACAACAGTGACCAAAAATTTAGTTTGAACCTAAAAAAATCACTTTCTTGGATTAATAATACTTAAGGGAATAGAAAGATATAATTCTAGCCTGATAGACTCTTAGGAGAGCAGAACATCTAGGCTTTGCCCCTATCTCCTGCTTCTTCACTAGGCAGAATTTGAAGTGTCCTTTGGAAAAGGGTGGCAGAGAGGAGATGCTAGAAATTTCTAGCCTTGCCTCCTGGAGAGTCACACAACACCCCACATTACATGTGTGTGTGTGTGTGAAAACATTAAATAGACAAAGATATTCTTCTATGTGAACCAAGATACAGCTCCCACGCCTCCTCCCAGAAAGCTCAAAAATTACACAAACTAGATTTGATCCTGGGGACCTAACCTCCAATAGAATTAGTTTCTTTCTTTGACTCTCATCCTCATCCTACAGTTTTATCCTGGTGAAATCTCTGAAATAAAAGTTCAGTATGATTTGGGTCTTTTATAACTAGGGCTGGGACTCAGATCCTGCTTATGGGATGACTAGCCCAATATCCACTAGGAAGGTCAAAATCTCAACCACAGCTATACCAAGTTTCACCACATGTTGAGGAGTCCTACAGCCACAGATGTACTTCATAATACAGCATCAGTATTGGGAACAGAACAATCCTTATTTCAACAACTACAGAAAATGTATGACAAAGTGTTCATAGGGACCCATGAACAAATACATAAATTTCAAACATTTAAATAGTCTTTTAGACTCATTAAATTTTCCCCAGAAAATAAATCTGCTGGAGTGGGTTTTGGGAGGAAAGTTACTGTGCAAACAAGTCCTCTTTATACCAGTCGGAGACTTTCCAAAGAACTTATAACAATAATGAGGTTGGCAAGTTTCAACTCTGTTGCTCTGACATGGCATAGCTTTTATCCTTCACCTGCCAGGTCTTCCTCTATTGGCAGTCTTCTTACTTCTACGTGGAACAAGCTGCTAGGAAATTTTCTCCCTCCAGGAATTTGGTGCCTGCATACTCAAATTCAAGAATTCTTGAATTTGGATGGAAATTCCATTCTCAGAAACATTAGTCCCTGAGCTATTCTCAGAAAAGGAAATAGAAAGGCAGAAGAAGGCAGCCAGGAAATTGAAGTACAGTGATTTTCCTCTCAGTTTCACATGGGAAGACACATACATACCTCTTGCTATGTACTTTACCTCTAAGTTGCCATTTTCTGTTTCAGGTGTTGGAATGGGGAAAAGGAGAAAAGGAAGAAATCTTCCTATGTCCTCTTATACTTTGGTCTAGAACTTTAAGGAAGAAAGAGTACAAAATATCTGAGCTGACATCTCGATTCCCCTTTGGAAAAACCTATCTGATCTTATGTCAGCAGACATTTCAAAAGCATACTGGGTTACTAGTAACTAGTTGGTACTGGGGCACATGTGGTCATCATTGTTACATCTAAATAGATATTTAGAGAGCAAATCTAATTTAATTAATTAATTTCTTTGTTTATTGATTTATTTCTTAAATATTTTCTCCTAGTTACATATTTCATGTTCTTTCCCTCTCCCCCAAGCCCCCTTAATACTCCCCCCCTTTAGCCAATGCACAATTCCACTGGGTTTTACAAGAGTAAATGTTCTTGAAAGTTTTAGGGATAGGATGTTTTGAGACAAATCAAAATCAATTTCTACCAACATTTAATAAGCTTGTAAGGTAGCTAATTCAATATGGCAAACAGGGAAGAGAGAATGCCTCACTCTCTACCATTCCTTAAGGGACAGTTTCCTTCTTGCCAGGAGAGAAGAAGGCTGGGGCCAGAGTCTGATGATTCTACTTTCCTCAGAGAGAGGGAGAATTATATGTAATTGCTCCTTTAAATATTGTTAGTCCTCTAGGGGAAAGCAACTTTCAAGTTCAAACCAAATTCTTGATAAGTATTCATAAATAGGGAAATGGAATCCTAAGCCTTTTATGTAAAGTTCGACACCCTTTCCATTTTATTAAGTTCCAAAATGAATACCTATGACAAATAGCAAAGAAATCCATTTATTCAAGTTGATAGCGAAACAAAAGTCAGAGAAATTTTACATGTGAGATTATATACCAGTCAATATAGACTGAAGTTCTCCCATTGAGAGTGAAATTGTTCATCTTAACCAAGAGGTCCCAAATCTCAACCAAGGGGAAATTCCCCAAAGTCTCTAAAATAGCAAGTTGAGGATAAGAACTTAATAGTGATGTTGTGGGGGACTTGAGATGAGCCCCTGAGGTTTGGGAAGGGTACCTTTTGCAAGAATACAAGACTCTGAAACTTAGCTTAAAAATAAAAGAGAGATTTATTAGTTTGGAAGGTAATGTTGAATCTGGCCAGGAGGACAGCACAGATGGAAGCCTCAGTCCTAGGTGGAACAGCATGGGTGGAAAACTGCTCCTAGGGAGGACAGCATAGATGGAAAAGCTACCCCCAGAGGACTTCAATTCTGGGGTTTTTATGCTCTTTACAACATGTGACTCTAGAGTGGTAAGTACTGAAGCAAGGAGTGGGGGGAAGGTTTGCCTGAAAGCATAGAGGGTGGGGGTAGTCCTTGTGATTTGGGGGACTGGTGGATGAGGTGTGTCTCTTTGTCTAGCTCAAATCAATGGGACAATCAAAGGAGGATAATCCTCTCAGGGTCAGATGTTTTGGGTTGGGAGTCTTGAGGGCATAAGGGAGCAAAGGATTTTCCCTGCTAATGGTTTGCCTGAGTTTCTGGGGGTACAATGACCCTGCCAGAGACTCCCAACTTCTTTTATGTTGACTTCTTCCTAGTCTTTCTATCCCTTTAACAACATGAAGAGCAGTTGGTATCAAGCATCTTCTTTCTTGAAGCTGGCAGCCAGAAAAACCTAGTATCTCTCTTCTTTCTTATTCTCACTAACTCCTCTTCAATCCCCATGTAAATAAGGGAACATTGATCTCCACAAATAAGGAGAAAATCCTCTACCAATGAAGTTTGAGGCTTGAGTTACAAGTACCTGCCCTGTGAAAAATACTGGGATATAAAAATAAAACAAATAGTTCCTGCTCTCAGAGAACTCATTTCTACTATATTTTGTTGGATCTGTAATTTCCTTGATATGGGCACTCCCTCTACAATTCATCTGCATTTTTTCATCATGGGCAACTCCTGATCATGTCTTCTATAGAAGGTCTATCCAGTTCTCCATGGACTTCCATGTAGATCTATTATTATCATTTTAATTCCAAAACAACACATGAGTCAGCTACTGGTTATCCTTCTCTTTTAGTACATGAACAACCCACTTCTTTTTTCCTTCTGGTCATTTACCTCTGTGTTGATGTCCTTTGCATTGCTTCTCTTGGGAAATTCTTTATTGGTAATGTGTTGTAACCTACTCATATTCACAACATGTTTCTCCGGTTACCTTTTGGTGACTCACAACTTTAATTCTTTAGAAACTGTGGTATTCCATAATTCACAGCTGTATAGCATACATATTAATGTAAAAGGATGGGTCTTTGTTTCAGGGAGATGCTTAGAATAATTACAAATACTGCACAACTTCCCAAATGCAATTCAACATGCTCTCCCTTTCCTATTCAATTCTGTACCTAACCCATTGTCCATCTTCAATGTCTTTCCATGATATATGAACTTACAAACAAGCTCTGTGGGCTATATGTACAACAAAATATATGATCTTAACAATAGGAATTCTTCATCCATTACTTAGCTTTGCTCCTGTGGCTGAGCTGTTGAGTGACTATAGTTTCAGTTGGGGTAATATACAAAATTCTTGGGTTTGATTCCATCAGCTCAATATCATACATCAATAATACCATCTTGAGTATCACATCATCTACAGTATACAGACTCTACTATTCAGTCTATGAAATACCTATCAGTTAGTCCAACTATATTTGGAGGTGTCAACATGGAATCTAGAAATCCCAAACTTGTAGCCTAGTAAGATCTGATGAACCCCAAGTTTTAGGACTAGTTTGTAACTTGGAGACCCCAAAGTTTGTCCTTCTATTCCCCTGAGAATCCACTCTGAAGGGAATTTCAGGCCAGCAGTTTTAGACTGAATAACAGACCCTAAGGTAAATGACACTCTCAGTTAGGTGGGGCTAAGCAAATGCTAAGTACTCTTTTTGTCTTAGGTAGACTCCCCCATTGTATCAGAGACCCTTTCCCAAGAAGACCCACGCCAGGGCAGGGAACATCCTTTTAGTATCCTCTGTAAGTGGCCCCTTCCCTTACACCCCAGCCTCTAGCTATAATTCCTTTCCCAGCAATGCATTAATGTCCCAATTTTGCCACATACCCTCCAACATTCATTACTTTCCTTTGCTGTCATTTTAGCCAATCTGCTAGGTGTGAGGTGGTACCTCAGAGTTGTTTTGATTTGCATTTCTCTAATTATTAGAGATTTAGAACACTCTCTTGTGCTTATTGATACTTTTGATTTCTTTATCTGAAAATTGCCTATTCATGTCCCTTGCCCATTTATTAATTGGGGAATGGCTTGATTTTTTTGTACAATTGATTTAGCTCCTTGTATATTTGAGTAATTAGACCTTTGTCAGAGTTTTTTGTTATAAAGATTTTTTCCCCAGTTTGTTGTTTCCCTTCTGATTTTAGTTGCATTGTTTTTGTTTGTACAAAAACTTTTAAATTTAATGTAATCGAAATTATTTATTTTACATTTTGTAATTATTTCTAACTCTTGCTTGGTTTTAAAATCTTTCTTGATTGTACAAGCTTGATTGTATCCTGTCAGTATAGTTTGAACACTCCCATTTCCTTGTAGCTATGGTAATGTCAATCATCTTTCCCTGCCCCTGCATCCCCCAAATGGCATATAGGTTCCCCAAATTCTTTTGTTCCTTGGAGTTGTCAATCTAGTGTGGCTGGCTCTCCCAGGGCTCAGTGACCAGATCAACCAGAGTTTCAATCCTCGAAACTTTGCGTGGGTGTGTGGCACACAGATCTGTGTGGAGGTCTAATTTTGCACTGCACCCCTTTCCTTAATTAAAGACTGGTTTTTCTGACTATTTAATAGATCTCTGTTTTTTTCCAAGTCAACAGAAGGCAACTTAAAATGAGGTGAGAAAAGAAACTAAATTTTTGTGCTCTTTGACCTAAGAATCCCATTAGTGGACATATATCCTAAAACAGTCACAACATAAAAATCACATTTAAATATAATATTCATAGAGTACTTTTTGTGGCAGCAAAAACCTGCAAACAAAACAGGTGCCCATCAATTGGGAAATGGTAAAACAAATTATGCTATGTGAATGTAATGGAATACTAGTAGACAGTAAGAAATGAGAGGTGTGAAGAATTCAGAGAAACATAAGATGTATGAAAGGAAGCAGAGAAAGAAATGTCCAATCCTATATATGTCTACAGTAATGTAACCAAAGACAATGCTAAAAGGCAACCAAATTGATTAATTGTAATGACCACTCTTTGGTGCTAAAAGAGATGCTAATATATATTTCCCTCCTCACAGTAGAGAAATGGGGAACTCTGAGTGTAGAATGTTACATGTTACCATAAAAAGTCATTTTGTGAATCAATTTGCTTGACCATTTTCCTTTATTACAAGGAAGGTTTCAGTAGGCAAGGGGCAGAAGGGCAGGAATATCAGGAAAAGATTTAAGGTATAAAAACAAACAGCACTGATATAACAAAAAATATGTAACAGATGACTTGGCTCATTAAAAATTTATATCATTTGATCAGAACTTGACCTCGTTGCTACTCAATTGTCTTTTTATTCTTCTCTAAATCCAAATTCTATCATTCCAAGTCTGCTTTTCATTTAAAGCCTTCTCTACCATTCCTTTGGCCTTCATTCACAGAGGACTTTGTCTTCTACTTTACTGATAGAAATAGAAGCCATCCATCATAAGTGCCTTCTTCTCCTTTATTCCACACCTCAAAATATCTCGACATTATTCCACATTCCTTTTTTTAGTCCCTATGCAAGACATAACTATTCTTCTTATAAATCCTTTTCTTCAATTTATGTCCTTGATCCCATGATTTCCCTTCTCCTCTGGGAGCTTACTCTATGATCACTTCCTCTCTTTCATCTTTAGTTTCTTCTTATCTAATCTGTTGTCTTCATACCTACTCAGATTCATAGGATCACAAATTTAGAGATGGAAGAAACCTTAGAAGTCAGTGCTATCATTTTATAGATAAGAAAACTAAGAGCCAGAGAAGTTATACAGGCAATTTAGCCACAGTTATCCAGACAGTGAGTGATAGTGCTAAGTTTTAAATCTAGGTCCACCAGTATTTTTCCTTCAGAATCTGTCTGCCTCATAATTTGCTTATCTTTTTTTTTTTTTTAATGCAATGAAGAAAGTACCAAATCTATGCAAAGATTCCTGAATGGAATGGACACATTCCAGGGTATGGTTTTAAATGACAATCAATAGTTCTATCGGGATGTCTTAGCTGGGAACAACATTATTCTTCCCAAGAAATGAAGATGAAGAGAGTCGTCACTTGGCGTGCCACCCCTTTCATAGACAAACTAAAAAAAAAAAAAAAAAAAAAACAACACAAAAACTATATTAGTCTCTATTTCTTCAGTCCCTACTTCAACTCATAATTTGGCTTCCAAACCTAATTTTTCAATGAAACCTCTTTCCAAAATAACTAAGAATCTCTTAACTGTTAATTCTATTGACCTTTTTTGAGTCCTTTTTTCTACTTGAGCTCTAAAGTTTTGATCCATCCAATAATCCTTTCACACTGTCTCCAACTGACAGTTTCCTGATTTTATGACTGAACTTCTCCCCAGTCTTCTTTGCTGGATCATCATCTAGCTCATTTCCAATAAGTTAGGTTCTTATCAGTGCTCTTTCTTGATCCCTTTTCTCCTTTCTTTTGATACATTCTCTCCTTAAGTGATTTCATCAGTTCCTATTGATTCAATGATAATTTATGGGTCCTTTCCTTCTTTCTTTCTTTTCTCTCCTTCAGTGATTTCACCAGTTCCCATGGATTCAATGATAGCCTCTTCACAAATGTTTCCAAGATCTCTATTGCCAGACCTATTCTGTCCTAAACTCCAATTCCATATCACCTCTTGGGCACTATAGACTGGAGACATCCATTTTTATCTTAATCTCAACATGCCCCAAATAGAGTTTATCTTCTGTACTAAATCTTCTTGAATGTACCCTTTTTCTGTTGAGAATACCACTAATCCTCCTGTCAGTGGAGCCATAACAAGGATGAGGTAAGTGGAATAGTTACCTTAATTACTAAGAGGGGTACAAAAATATATAAAGTATATATCTATTATCCCAAGTTCACCATACATGAGGATAAGTAAAAACAATTTTATTTTATTGTTTTAGGCACAAAATTAGCTAGTCATAGTGCTTCCTCTCACCCAGGTTCTTGATCTCAGATTTATCTTTGACCATTTCCTAAGGCTTTGTCCTGTATACTCTCCTTTTCTCAATTTATATTATCTTTCTTGGTGATCTCATCAGTTCCTGTGGATTAAAATATCATCTTTATGTAAATGACTCCCAAATGTATCTATCCATCCCTAATCTTTTTCTTCAATTTTAAGCAACTCATCTGTATCTAAATATCTCATAAATATCTGAAACTTAATAGGTCCAAAAGAGAACATATTATATTTCTTCCCTGAAATCTATGCTTTCTCCATATTTTTCTATTAATGTTGAGGGCATCACTATTCTTTTAATTACTCACTCAGGTTCACAGTGTCACAATAATCATCTACTCTTTATTCTTCCTTACCCCTCACACCTTCCCCATTTCTAAGCAATTGTCAAGTCTCATTGAATATATAATATATATCCACAATATATCTCACGTCTATCCCTTCTCCTTTCTTCATGCAGCTACACTCCTCGTTCATCACATCTCAGCTGACTACTGCAATAGCCTCTTAATTGGTCTCCCAGCTTCTAATACCCTCTCTAACCCATCCTCCAGACAAATGTCAAATTAATATTCCTAAAACACAGATCTAATCATGTCATTTTCCACTCAAAAACTTCTATGATTCCCTATTATCTCTAAAATAAAACACAAACTTCTCAGCTTGGCATTTAAAATCTTTGACAATCTGACTCATCTACTTCTGAATAGGTATTCACAGTTCCACTTTTCAGATTTATTTCATATTACAATTCTTCACATATTCTACATTCTAACTAAACCAACCCATCATTTGATCTCTAAACTCAACATTCTATCTCCCATCTCTGCTCTGGGTTTTCCCTATGCCTAGAATATACTTCCTCTACAGTGTTCTCAGCCCTTAGTGCATTTCGTTTCATTTAAAGTTAAATTTACATTCCTCTTCTTACATGAAGTCTTTATTAATTTCTCCATTTCTTATTTCTCCCTCTTTCCTCTAAATATTCTAATTTCTCTATATCTTATTTCTCTCTCTTTCCTCTAAATATTCTAATTTCTCTATTTCTTATTTCTCTTTCTTTCCTCTAAATATTCTAATTTCTCTATTTCTTATTTCTCTCTCTTTCCTCTAAATATTTTATATTTATTTGTAGAATTAAGCTGTAAGAAAAAGAACACAGTGACATGGATCTAGGTGTAACTGTAAAAATACTGGACAAAGATCACCAGCTCCAAAAAATGCTAAGTCCTTGAGGTGAGTAAAACTTCCAGGGTAGTTTGAATGCTTCTAAGACTTGCTACTTAGGAGCAGGATGTGAGATGAAAAGAACTAACTCTCCCCAACCTAAATAGCAAGCAGGGCTCAGAGTATTCCTACTAATGAAGAATAAGTGTGTCAGACAAAAAAGATTTTGACCCAACATTTATATGTACTGGTGTGTACAAATGTGGCTGTGGGACTGATTGGAAAAAAATATATACTAATTACCCTGTGGTATATTTCATTTAGGGCAATCTCATAAAGCAGGAGACAGCTCCAGAAGATGGCAGTAGTAGCTCAGTAGAGAAAAAGTCAAGAAAAATATGATGGCAACAACTCTGTAGAGAAGTTGCATGTGGTAGCTTCAGAGGTAGAATGGAGCAGTGTGGAAGCACAGGAGAGTGCTGGTACAATAAGCTAACAGAGATAGCAGACATACTCCTAAAAGATGTAAACCAAGGAATATGAGCTGGCCAGAAAAAGTCTCTTCTTCCACAAATAAGAGGGAAATCTACAAGAGATCGTATGAATTGTATGACAGATATTTCCTTATTACTTCCACTTTTTTAAAAATGCCTTTTGTTTTGAATTATGTGTCATTTGGCTTATTTAGATATATTGTTATACATGGAGGGGCTTATAACTTTGATTTTAAATAGATAATCACCAAATAGTACCATGTTCTGGAGTAAAGCTAGGATGGAGGGTAGTGCCCTAAAGGAACCTGAGGGAAGCATACATGACTTATTCTTCCTCTATGCCCTAAAGGCAGGGATTGTCTTATTTTTTTTCTTCCTTTGTTGATCGAATTGCCTTTGACTGAGAGAAACATCAGTAAGAAAGAGGGCATGCTTCACATAGGCTGTTGTAGTAGTTACTCTTCTTCCATGGTGTGAATGATTTTTCTTTACTCCTATATAAGTGCAAGAACCAGAGCCTATAGGACAAAAACATAAGGTTAGGAACTGTTACAAATATATATTAACAAAGGCTTGATCTGCCACAACCTCACTAGGTGGGGTTTTATATAAAAAGGAAGGAAGTGAGATTAAAAGTCATAACCAGTAATCTCTTCCCCCAACCCCCCAAAATAATGACTCTCTTTACTAGTGCTAAATAAGACATATTTTACCTAATGCAGAATTTCCACACACAAACAAGAGAGTAATTTATACTTCATAGAACAATACAAAGATATTTAGGATGGAAAAAAATGCAAGCTTTCAGCAGCTATATAAAATGCTCTAAAGCACCAATAATAAGAGAAATACAATTTAAAACAACTCATCAGATTGGCAATGAAGACAGAAATGGAAAACAATTGCTGGAGGAGCTGTGAGAAAACAGGCACGCTAATGCACTGTTGGTGAAACTACTAAGTGGTCCAATCATACTGGAAAGCAATTTGGAGTCCACTCTAAAAAGAACCAAGTAATACCATTACTCAGCATATATCCCAAAGGGATCATAGAAAAAGGGAAAGGACCCATGCATACAAAAATATTCATAGCAATGCATTTTGCTGTAGCAAAAAAAAAAAAATGGAAATAATGTGTATAACCACCAACTGGGGAATGGCTGAACAAATTATGGTATATAAATGTAATGAAATATTACTGCAATGTAAGAAATGACAGAAGGGGTGGATTCATAGAAGACTTATATGGAATGATATGGAATAAAGTGAGAAAGACCAAAAGAACTATTTAAACAACTATAGTAATATAAAGGAAAACAATTTGAAAGACTTGAGAATTCTGATCCATGTCATAATTAATCATGACACCATAAGACTGATGATAAAGTATGATTCATGCTTCTTGGAAAATTGATAAACCAGAGGAATGAATTAAGAAATATCTCTTCAGATATAAATAATGTCTGATTTTTTTGCTTCATCATACTTACAGTATTTCTTTCAGGAGAGGGCTTTTATTAGGAGAAAGAGTCATAGTGGAGGAATGGAAAGTAGTAATAATGATGCAAAAATCTTAAAAAGAGAAAAGAGCATCAATCTTTAAAAATACACAGATAAGAGAAGAAAGAAATTCAGAAAGGAATTCAAATAAGATAGTGTTGATACTATCGTGTTAAATTTAATCTACTTTTAAAGCTATGCAATAAAGGTTAATGATTTTATATTCATTCATATTCCACTTTTTTACTTGTATGTAAATGTTATTTGTTTTCTGTTTGTTGTTTGTAATAAAATATTTTCTTTCAAAATAGGATCAATCCTTGGATTTCAAGAGTTGGAAAGGATCCAAGGAGTCGTGAAATCTATTCTATTTTTAGAGACAGAAAAACCAAACCCAGAATGGTAAAGTAACTTTCCAAGATCTGTCAAAAAATCCTACTCTCTCTGGTTCAGAATTGGGCTTCAACTCATTTTTCTGCCCAATTTATCTGTTGATTCTATAAATTTTTGAGCCATCTATCCTCTCCCAGTGGCCCTGGATGATAGAATCTGGTATATGTATTGCCATTTAGAATCAATACAAATCTATTTAGGATTTAAGGAGAAGGGAACCAATTCACCTTTATATAGGTAACTTACCTAGTTACAATTTAGGGATAAGTAGGGTGGTGTAATCATGGAAAGCTGACTTAGAGTGCAGAAGACCTGGATTCAAGTTCTGCCTCTACCATATATAGTGTGTGTATGGGCAAGTCATTAATAGCCACTAATAATGAAAATAACTTTACCCTTGTGCAATCACAAGCAAAGAAAGTGTGTGAAGTAGAATCTCTTGGGACATTAAATTTGGTTTACCTACTGCATACAGTTTCAGTGTGATCTGGTAAAAATATTTATACTGATAAATAAACAATCTATCATACAAGGTGAAACACCAACAGATGTCTATAATATTTGGTGCCTAAAATGCAACATCAGTTCCAGATATATATTTTTAGACTTCTGGGAAAGTTGAGAATAGTGGTTTTGTAAAGGCAATTGAAGAGCTATTCTGACTTATTTTCTCCATTATTCTTTTTCTCTTTTAAGCAAGAAAATTTCCCGCCTGTTAGATCATGGGCCAGATTAGTATACCTCTTGTATAATTCTAGGCTACGATGCATAAATTCACTGTTTCAAAAATATTTACTGCCCTTACCTGGGATCACCTAGAGCTGAGGGAATCTGTCCCTTCATACCGATGATATAGGCCAGCCTGTGGCTTTCAGACCTATGAGCTACAGAACAGTTGGATGTTATGACCACAATGTTCTCTCTTCCATTTGAGTGAGCCAATGCAAGAGAAACTTAAGTGTTTTATAATGAATCACTATAACACCTGCATGATTTACCTAGTGTGAGTTCTCATCATGTAACATGTATGTGGGTATGCCATTTGATAATCTCATGGTGTCAAATTCTCTCTTTGTGTATGTAGTCACCTACTTTCTCTCTGAATAATTCTAGCTTGGTTATCTAATTAACCCCCTTCTGCTAAGTCTAGATCTCCAGAGAAGGACCATATAATTACATTCATAGTCTTTCAGGATCATCAGGATAACCCTATTGTAGGGGAGAATTTCTTCATACTACATTTTATAAAATTTTACAAAAGTTCTCACTCTTCCCCCTTTAAACCAAGAAACAAAATGAAAGAGAACCTGTTCCTATAGCCTTTAAAAGATAACTTAAGCCTTTATATTTATGTTTTTCACTTTCTGCCCCAAACTACTTATAACCTATTGAAAACTGTGTTTCTTTACTCACAGATTTTATCATTTTTTATTAAAATTATTTTCTTATTTCTTTCACATAACAAACTGTTCCCTTATGAAAGAACAATACCTGACATTCCTTAGCAGATGATTTAATTCTTTTTATTTATGTAAAAGTATTTTTTCTGCCCCTTTCAGCTCCAAATTTCTGAATGTGAAAGAGCTTTACTATAAAGGACTATACCCTATATTATGTGTAGTGTTGGAAATATGAGGTTGGATGGGTGGGTGGGGGAAGAAACCTATAATAATCAGACATATCTTAATGCTTAGGTAAATCTTGGTACTCTCGTCTGGCACCATGAAAGATAAAGTCCTCAGAGAAGAAAGCAGGGAGATTTGGTCTTTGAACCAGCTTGAAGGATCCTAGAACCCCAATTCTAATTCTTCTCTTCCCCAGTAGCATTTAGGAGTAGTCCAGCTTATGGCTTCTAGTACACAGAACACCCAAGATGAAAATGAAACATTCTAGTAGAGGGGAAGAGTTTTAAGACCCCTTAAACTATAACTGCTATGAATCACTTCTTAGTGTCTGGTGCATGATTTTTGTGGCCATCTTTATCATTTATATCAGGATATGTTTGCTTCTTCAAATTCTGCAATCATAAGTACTATTCTTTCTCATGATGGGACATGTAAATGACTTGATTTATATTGTACAGCTACTGGGTTATTATATAATCAATCATTTGGAGAAGCATTTGCCACCACCAGAGGAAGGAACTGAAATGAGCAGGAGAAATGGATTATTTCCTTTTCTTTGTGATGTGCCTTGAACTCAGAGAGCTCTCATTCAAATTGTGGTACTGAGGCTTACTTTAAGGAATCTAGTTTAAAGGGATCTAGAGTCTAGATGATGTTATTTGAGCTGAGCCTGGAAGGAAACAAAGAGATTCTAAAGTTAGATGGAATGAGAAAGTCCATTCCATGAATTAGAGACAGGCAGTTCCAAAGCAAGGAGACAGAGAGTGTGTAGGAAGCCAATAAGAGAATAGATAAAAATCTGAGACTCCTCTTTTGACCCCTTTTGTGATCCTTGTGATTTCTTGTTGAAAAGTATTGTGGCCTTATTGAAAAGCTTTAAGTTCCTAGCAAACCTACATTTAAGAGGTTAATACTCTTCCCCTCTGGCCAGGAATGCAGCTGCCTGGTACAGCCAAGGGAAAACCTTAGCAGGGGCAATTCAACCCTGAGAAAATATTCCCCGACTTGGCTCTCTGATAAGAACCCAGTCAAAATTCAACCTTGGCCTTGTTCTATTCTGAAGCCAATGAGACCTTTTGTGTTTTGATATGACATAATTTGTAACTTCTGCGCATCTGTGAAGTTTTTTGTTGGGGGGGGGGTTCTTTTGTGTGAAATGAGTCTTAAAATATATATAATAAACTCCATGCTCCTGGAGACAGAGCTGGAAGCATGAGCTAAAAGATCTTCTGTGTCCTGTTATTTCCTTATCAACTAAGCTGTCCTTATCAGATTATCAGAGATGATAAATAGATCTCAAGAAGGATAGAGTATTGTGTGTGTGTGTGTGTGTGTGTGTGTGTGTGAGAGTGCCAACTAGACCTTAATGGGGAAGAGGGCTGTAACACAATAAAAATGGAAAGGTAGGTAGCGAGGCAGACAAGCGACAGATGTCTGTTAAGTTTTTCCAATGTTCCGGGCAGTGTGCTAAGTGCAGGGATTCAAACACAGGTAAAAGGTAAAACAGTCCCACCCTACAGGGAGCTTACATTCCAGTGGTGTGACACAACAGACAAAAGAAGCTGAGGATCAGAGGAAAGGATGGAGTGGGAAGGATTGAAGATACCCAAATGGTAAAAGGATAGAGAGGTCCAGAATCACATCAGGAGTAGCACAATATCATCCCTAAAAGATATTAGTGGCCATATAGTGGGGGAGGTGGGAACTGACCCTTTCTGTGTATGCCTCCATCACACATGTTGCCCCACTACAGATGGATCACTTTGGTCACACGTGTTCCCTACATGAGTGTTTCTTTGTGCTGATAGAGTCTGTATCCACTCCTCCCACTGTTGTGTGTATTTATGGGAGAGTACACCTTAGGTTTATGGGGTTGATATGTTATGGCTACTTTTCTTATTATTGAATTAATTAAACATTTTTCCTTTGAACTAATTGTGTCCTCTGACTATTAAAGGCAAATAAATTGGTGGAAACTTGTGAGCTTACAGTTTTAGGAGCTATAGGACTCCCAGAGTTCCTTGGCATTCATCTGTTGAGATACCCACTTTGTGATTTGGGGGGGAAGGTGGTGCCACATAACTAAAAAGAATCACAGTTTGGAATATGTTTCCATAATGTATCTCCAACAGATGTTAACTGGAGTTTTCTGCTTTTTAAGAAGCAGTGAAGTCTGTCCAAGAGAAACACTTTTAATCATGCGACTGTCCCTATGGGACTCTTTAGGAAATTGCTACTTGGAAATGCTGTGTTTAATTGATTTTATATGTGTATGTGAAGAACTTACCTTATACTACTGGCACTGGTTCCATTTCTGACCTGTAATTCACAGTTTATTTATAACATACATTTCTTCATTTTACCATAAGGCCTAGAAACCTTCCAGTTATCTTGGAATATAATGAAGGCATTTCCATCTCAAATTAAAGTTGAAAAAGTAGCATAAAATTTTTAGCACTTAGTACAATTCCTGACACACAGTAGTCACTTAATAAATTTTATTAATTTTGTAGTCTTATTTCAGGAATCCAAATTCCATTAAGGCTCAAGCAGATAGGTTTTTTTATCAGTCAATAATGTCATATATCATAGGCAATATTCCTCATATGAAGCCTTTCCTATGTCCTACCTCATCCTTACATACAAGCTAAGGTATGAAATAAGTTTCATCTCTGCTTTTTTGTAACCAAAGTTGGCCCTTGCATTTAATCTGAATTCAATTGCCTTTTAATGTCTTCATTTAAATTATTGTAGTCATAGGCTTGGTTCTCCTGATTCCACTTTCTTAAACCCTATATCAGTTCATATAAGTTTTTTATGTTTCTGTAAATCTGTTTCATTGTTTCTTATCATGCAAGGATATATACCATTATATTACTTTAACACATTTGTTTTCCTATTCTCCAATCAATGGATCACTTGCTTTTTTTCAAGGTTTTTTGCTATCAAAAAAAGTGCTGGGATGACTATTTTGACATGTATGAGATTTTTTCTTTAGTCTTTGACCTCTTTGGGTCAAAGAGCATAAATTGGACAAAATGATATGAATGCTTTAGTCTTTTTTCCTTATAATTCCAAATTGTTTTCCTGAATCTCTGAAAAAATTCATGGTTCCACCAATAGTCTATTAGTGTCTCTGTCTTCCCATAGCATCTCCAAAACTGGCTATTTCTGCCTTTCATCATCTTTACCAATTAGCTGATGTGAAGTGAAACATCAGAGTTGTTTTAATTTGCTTTTCTTTTATTGATAATTTGGAGCATTCTTTCATGTGGTTATTTATAGATTTCATTTCTCTTTTTGAAAACTATTGATATCTTTTGACTACTTAAATGTTAAGAAATGATTTTTCAGCCTTATATGTGTTTGTTAATTCACTATGTACTTTGGATGTCAGACTTTTTCAGAGATGTTCAATGCAAGGGTTTTTTGCATAATAATTTCTCTTGTTTCTGTGTGAAAATGATATGAAAGTCTGTGCATCCAGATTGAAGCAAGTATGTGTAAAGGAGATGCATGTTGGTGACAAGAAAATCAGTGAGAGCAAGGTATCTCAAGGAGAGGAAAATATCAGTCACGAGAAAACAAAAAACTCAAATCTTGTTATTACCCCAAAAAAGATTTCTGAGAGAACAAAAACTGTTGTCCTTTTTATTTACTTTTCTATCTATATAAATTCTTTATGAAGGTCATTTATACATGAATCTCTCATTAAGGAAGGTTCAAAGGCATCAGTAGTGACCAAGTAAACTTTAATAAATGATATTCACCAATGAACCACATCTTTACCATCTCACAAAATATAGAAGTGTTTATTGCTTATTAATTATAAAAAAGCATTCAATTCTAGAATAAAACACCACTTCTATTGGTCTTCATCAGATGTTTCCTATTTACATACAAGATCATTTAGGATTCCTTGGAGGAAATAAAAACAATTTAATTTTCAATTAAATTTGATAAATATATACATGTATATTGACAGTCCCTTTCATATTTACAGGTCACCTAAGGGGTAGCCTATTGTATGTTGGGTATTGTATTAAGTGCTGGGGATAAAAATAAGAAAAAAGAAAGGCTCTTATCTGAAGAAGTTTATAATTTAATGAGATAGGATGATATATAAAAAGAAGCTGAAAAGGAGACAAGGAGAACACCACCAGAGGACATGATGTTCTGTGGAGCTGAAACCAAGCAGTACTGCTGATGGAAAATGGAGAGTTATGTGGAAAGTTCTGAAAGTTCTGAGCAACCTATAAAGGAAAGCTTTAGGAAGAGTTCATTGTTGGACTCCCCAGTCTTTCAATCAGAAGGGAAAGGCATTTGAAGGAGTTGAGAAGGTAATGAGTATTGAGTCAATTTGTACATTTATGAGATTTCAGGTGATCAGCTTTTTCTGGGAAAGGTGTGATGTTCTTTGGAGTCCAAACCAAGCAGAAGCACTGATGAAAAATGGAAAGTTATCTGGGGACAAAACAAAAATAATGTCGTTTAGTAGTCTGATAGTAAACACTAGGTGAGGAATAAGAGGGGGTTGAATGTTCACCAAAGGCATTTAACATGTTGTTGGATATCCAGAACAGAATTCTGGTTAAGAAAGGATTGCTAACACATCTATGGTGGGGTTCTCCAGATACTTCTAATTTCAGATGGCATCATATGATTCAACCAAGCCAAAAAAAAAAAAATTGCAGAGCTTCTTTTAATGGATTTATGATCACTTAGGGTTTGGCCTGTCCATCCACACAGAAAAAAACCAAATGGATGAAGAGTGATTGTAGGACAGATTTCACCATGTATCTAAATAGACCCTCCATAAGGTTTTTTGAGAAGGCACAGATGAACATTGAGCTGGGCCTACAACTGAAAAGGAGGAAGAGAACATGTTGGATTGCTTTCAGGAAATTACACATCACTTTTACCAACTCCAAGCTTCCCATAAAAGCAAAAGTAAATCTTTTCAATACAAAGATTTTACTAGTATTGCTATAGGGCACCTAGACCTGGGACATTTGTGACTCCAAGTAGCTAAAGATGAGCATATCAAAGAAGTCAATGGAAAAGTATAAGTGATATGAGAAGTCTACAGCACATTCCAACAAAGAACTCCAATAAAGAACAAGAATAAAAGTTGCCATCTGTTACATTCATAATCTGGGAAGTGATGGATGCCACCTTGACTGACAGGGATGGCAGTTGAAAGACTTGGAATGTTCCCAGGTGCTGTGAGCCAGGGGCAAACATCAGTTGGCTCCATGGTATAAATACCCCTAACAGCCACTTGGAGAGTGTCTCTCTGGAGGTCTCTGGACAGGAGTCTCTGGACTGGGAAATCTCTGAGTGGGTGGTGAAGGATGGCAGGGTTGTCTATGAAGAAGAGGGCAAGAATAAATCTGAATATTTCCTGATAGACTGTGAGAGCTCACCAACACTGGTAGTGAGAAAGCTGAGAGAATAAGATCATCAATAGCTTTCCTATTCTCTGGCTTGGCTGTGGCCAGGCCTGGCCAGAGGTAGTGGGAATGAGCAACTCTCCAGCTTCCATCTGATCAATAGCCTCCAGTCCTGATTGTCAACTAGTTTATAGATAATAGATCAACAGGGTTTCCAATCCCCAATCCTTGTTCTTGTAATCCTTTCCCTGAGTATAGATAAAGAATGTTCAACAACAAGTACCTTCCTGAGTGGTTTATATCTCAGCCCTTGGGAAGGGAGTCAAACACAGTCAGATCCTAAACATCATCCAAGGCAAATCAATTGCCCAATACTAATCTATCCAACCCCATGTTGGACCTGGAAAGGTTACCCATCTATCTAACCTCTCGAGGGTCCTTCTTGGGCAACTGTTAGAGAGAAAGGGATAAATTACAGCAGCAGTCAAGGGTGATTGGAGTTGGTGTTCCTCCATCATCTGCAGCTAGGAAGAGTACAGATAGATACATCAACATCATTGTACATCTATACATCTCCCTTGGACCCCTTTTATTTATAACACATCAAGGAAGTATATGAAGGAAAAAAATGGCTGGTCATGTAGTAAAATTGAGAAATGACAGATAAAGAGACAAAGTGCTCCAAAAGTATCTTCATGATGTCAGAAGAAATAAGAAAAGCCTTGGACATATTGGATGGACTTTTCTCCCTCCCCCATGGTAAACTTTCAGGAGAATATAGACAAAAATATACAGAATAGACAGGCATATATAATTACAATTTACATCATTGGGGAGAACTTTCAAATTGATGGCATCTCACATCCCTTTATTTGGGGATGCTGCGTATTCAGAGACAAATGACAAATAATTCATGGCCCCAACTATATATTCCAATATTTACCAAGAACTTATATTCTAGATTCTAATAAGCAACTGAATGCTTCCAAATTGTCACTCTTCAGTTTAAAATTCCATAGTACCTCCCAATTTCCTGCTGAGTAATTGAGTTTCCTTGCAAGGCCATTCAAAGGTGCCCCCAAACCTTCTATCACTCTGCCCAGTCTTAGCCGAATCTTCTCAACACAAACTGTCCCACATAAACTGGCCCTAACTACTGTACTTTAGTTCTCCAAAACACTCTCAGAGTATGAGGGGCTATCCTAAAACATTCAAAAACATTCTGTTGTGGAAAGCACAGAAGAATTTGTCTATAACCACTAACCAGGGTATTTAGTGAATAGCAACCCCCTTCACATTCTAGAATCCAGCTTGGCTATTCTCTTGACTCTAAACATGACTATATTAGCCCATGTCAGGGCTGTTGTTTTTTCCTTTGGTCTAAAATGTTCTTTTATGCAAGTAGGATTTTCATCCTGACAATCTAAGATAACCCTATGAAGCACTGCCCAATTTGTTTAATGAATGTTATTACTAACGGGGTGAAGTTGCAGTTGCTTTGCTTTGATGTCACCATATACCTGACAATGCTATCAGGAAAATACTTTTCTTGTGCATTTTCACATCAAGATTTTCAAATTTGGGCTGCATGAGATTCAGAATGAAAGAGAGAGACATTTATACATATATATATATATATATCCATTGTAATAATAATAATAACCTGTATATACACTCACATAGATATGTATATATTGACAGCCCCTTTCATATTTGCAGGTCACCTAAGGGGTAGCCCATTATCAGTGGTAACCACCATGGCTGGACTTCACGGAACGCTTGCCAGAACTCCCTAATTCATTTATGTAGAAAATATTCCTAGCTTGAATTGTTATTGTCTTATTTTCATTTGCTACATAAAAACATCTGTAAGTATCACTATATTTTCCTCTTCTCCTTTTCTAAGTTTATAATTTATTTTTGAATATTGAGTCAATATCCTTCCAGCCTTTCATTTACATCTTGCATCGTATAGGAAACAGCATTGTCAAGGTCATCTATTGCTGACATTGTCATATACATTTCTTTTCATAAAAGCACAGCATTAATACTGGCATTACTGTTGAACTGTTCCCCATTTCTGTGACTTTAACATATAAGAATGTATTATTCATGAAAGAAAATGCATTTCAGATATTTTACCAATTGTTGTTATTGTTCTAGAGGGGGAAATAAATGCAGAAAGTGGTACTTGTAGAAATATGTTCTCTTTCAGGATTTAATCTACAATAACAATTTAATCCATTTACCTTCTTCAACCTTAAACTTTCCACTAAACTGAAAAACTTAGAGTCAGCTAAACTATAAGTACTAATTTAAGGTCAAGATACTCCTGGGAAAGATTGGAATACTTAGGGTAGAATTCAACAAAACTCTCATAAAGATCTACAGAATGACAAAGTTCCTTTCTAAAAATAATAATAAAAGGGGAACTCCATTTCTGCTTTTTTCAAATAACTTTCTATGGCTCTATGATACCTTCCCTTTTAAGAATTTTTCTGAGATTTTTAGTAGCATTCTAAAGTTGCTAAAATGTTAAATTCATTGCTTGTGTAATGTACAATACCTCTCAGAGATAGACCACAGCTGGTACTTCAAATTGCTTTACACTGTTAAGAGTTAGTTCTCATTAATAACTCATAAGCACCTTTATTCATAATTATACAATGATGAAAATATTTCCTCTTTCAGCACCAAATTATCATCACTGACTATCTCCATCCAGGATTTTCTTTTACTAAAACTGAACTCTATGGCCCCAAATACATTTTGATTTTGATGCAAAAAGTCTCAGATTCTTCTCTCCAAGTCCATCTCTGGTAGAATGTGCAGGCATTCAAGGACATCAACACATTAACTCTCTCAGGTCACTAGATTCATAGTGTCAGAGAATAAAGAGCTAGAAGGGAACTAAATAAAGCCTAAATAAAGCTGAGAAAACTGAAACCCAGAGTTCAGGTTACTTACACAAGGTCACCCAGATAATGTGGCAGCTGTGATCTGAATCTAGCCCTTCCAAAGTTAAATCCAGAATTTTTTCCACATACCACACTGCCTTCAGGGATCCCTAAACTTTTTTCTTTTTTTTAATGTTTTTAATATTTTATTTTTTAGAAAAATTTTCCATGGTCACATGATTCATGTTTTTACTTTCCCCTTCACCCCCCCCCCAATCCCCCCCATAGCTGATGCACATTTCCACTGGTTTTAACATGTTTCATCTATCAATACCTATTTCCATATTATTGATAGTTGCATTGGTGTGGTTGTTTCAAGTCTACATCCTCAATCATGTCCGCATCAACCCATGTGTTCAAGTAGTTGTTTTTCTTCTGTGTTTCCACTCCTGCAGTTCTTCCTCTGAATGTGGGTAGTGTTCTTTTCCCTAAATTCCTCAGAATTGTCCTGGGCCATTGCATTGCTGCTAGTACAGAAGTCCATTACATTCAATTTTACCACAGTGTATCAGTTTCTGTGTACAATGCCTAATAGAAGTTATTTTTTCTAAAACCTTTAGATTCTTGGAGAAGGACAAGGGAAGATAGAATATAATCTGGGGTATGGAGGTGAATAGCACCAGGGAGATCAAAGAATAAGGGAGCATGTATTTCTGCCACCTGTGGTCTCTCCTATCCTAGGAATCCCAGAAAACCACGGAGGATCAAACATGGCAGTTCTTCAAATGGTTTGAAGGACTACCAAGTTAGTACCTTAAGAGGTACTAGAAGGTCCTGAGACACTGTTTGGAGTCTCCAATCAAACACTAAAATACATAACCCTGACAATGCTCTCTTGCATTCCTCTGGCAATTATATTTTCAACCAAACCTCATTGTTTTTTAATACATTTATATTATTTTTTACCAATTAAATGTAATAACAAATTTCTCCACAAGTTTTCCAAAGTTATATGATTAAACTTATCTTTCTCCCTCCCTTCCCTTCCCCATACTGGTGCTGAGAGCTGATTTGTTCTGGATTATACTTGTATTATCATGCAAAATATATTTCCATATTGTTCATTTTTTAAGTGTGTGATCTTATAAAACCAAAACCCCAAAATATAAACCCAGAAGAACAAATTAATAATTGTATGCTTTCATTTGCATTCTGACTCCAACAGTTCTTTTTTTGGAGATGGATAGCATTCTTCATCATCAGTACCTCAAAACTGTCCAGGATCATTGAATTGCCAAGTCTATCACACCTGATCATTCCACAATATTGCTGTTACTGTGTATAATATTTTCCTGGTTCTTCTTATTTCACTCTTCTTCAGTCCATAAAGGTCTTTCTAGCTCTTTCTGAAATTATCCTATTCATCATTCCTTACAGCACAATAGTATTCCATCATCATCATATACCACAATTTGTTTAGCCATTCCTCAATTGATGGACATCCCTTTAATTTCCAATTCTTTGCCACCACAAAAATAGCAACTATAAATATTTTTGTACCAGTAGGTCCTTCCCCCTTTTTAAAAAAATCTCTCTGAGATACAGACCTGGTAGTGATATTACTGGATCAAAGAGTATACATCAGTTCACAACTCTAACAGCAATGCATTAATGTCCCAATTTTGCCACATCTCTTCCAACATTTATCATTTTCATTTACTGTCATATTGGCCAATTTAATAGGTGTGAGGTGGTACCTCAGAGTTGCTTTAATTTGCATTTATCTAATCAAAAAGGATTTAGAACATTTTTACATATGATTATTTTTGATAGATTTGATTTCTTCATCTGAAAACTATTTATTGATATCATTTGACCATTTGTCAATTGGGGAACAAACCTCATAGTTTTTGATTGAGTTAGGGGGGCCTATGGCTTCTGAGAAGCACACACAGGTTTCATCAGCCCTAATTAAATGCAGGGTATTAGTCAGCCCTTTCTCATTTCTGGTCTCTGTATTGATACCTTAGAATGTCAAATCAGGAATTACGAGTCTGTACCTAATTGTTCTGGCAATTAACTAGTTGTATGGCCTCGAGCATATTCCATAGACTTTTTGAGTCTCTGTTTCTTCACCTGTGAAATGAAGTCCCTGAACTAGGTGATCACTAAGGTCTCTTCCAGCTCTAACGTTCTCTGGTGCTTTGATCTGGCTGTGACACTTCCACAAGTCATGTCATTGTACCTCCTTGGATACTGGTTAAAACTTAATCCATAGGTTTTATGCATCTTTGTAATTATTCGTTCTAGTTCAGTTGCTTTTCAGCCATATCCAAATTTGTGACCTCATGTGGGATTTTATTGGCAAAGATTCTGAAGTGGTTTGCTATTTCCTTCTCCAACTCATTTCACAGATAAGGAGACTGAAGCAAACAGGGTTAAGTGACTTTCCCTGAGTCACAAAGTTAAATATCTGAGGCCAGATTTGAACTCAAGTCTTCCTGACTTCAGGTCTGGAGCTCTATCCACTGTACCACCTAGCTGCTTCAGTGAATAACTCTGTAATTATAATTTTCAAGGGATAAGGTAGGCATATAAAAATATTATCCCTGGTTCTCTATGGTCTCTGTAATGTTTGGGGACTAATAAGAATTACATATGAATGACAAAAGTTATAATTCTCTATACTAAGCAATGTAGCCAACAGTACATCACCTGTGAATTCCATGATGGAAGAAACTGGGTCTTATCTAAACTTTTTTCTCTTCCCCCAAAGATCTTACCACAGTTTTCAGTGCAGACTAGGATTTTCATAAATATTTGCTGAACTGAAGAGAATTAGATTATTTTCTGCAGCAGGACCCTAAACTTATTCCCAATTGTTTGCTATTGGTTTCCTTAAATTTCAAATAAAATAAATTAGAAAAGATAAGAACTATGAGTTATCTCATTTATGTTTAGCTAAAGCTAAATTCCTCTAGAAGTACAATTTATTTGGTCCTTAACTTTGTAAATTGTTTATGAAGATACCCTACAGTTCTTACCACAATGACCGTTTTGCAAAATGTTGCCTTTCAGGAAAACAAATACATTTAGAATGTCATCATTCAGAGGGATATGAGTGAATTATCTGTAAGCACACCAAGGTCTCAAGCTTGTTTTGGAACTTTGTATTTTCTCCTATTCTTCTCATTGAGCAAAACTGTTCTTCACTAAGGTAGTCCAACTGATAAGTGGAGAATCGAAATCTACCTGATGGCCCAAAGGATATCAAGTAGATCACTTTAGCAGGAAAGAGGTAATTTTTATTGAACATGATTTTCTTGTCACAGCAGAGAGCCCTGATGGAAACTGAAATGAGTAGACCCTAAAATGTTCAGAATTGGAATTCCACCTTAGAGAATGGAAAAAAGGCAGTCTTTTCCCTTTCTTTCTTTAGCTATTATTTTATCATACTACAGTAATTTTGGTTTACATTTCCAAAATTGCTTTATATAGTTCAATTTGGCCAGATCTTTTTAATACTGGATTTTAGGACAGTATCACTGGACCTGGCAGGTAGATTTAGTCATTGTGTTCTACAATGGGCTAGCCAACACCTTTTTGCTGTTGCTTAGTGATAGCTGTCTCAAAAGTATTTCTACAAGTTTTTAACCTGTTTATCTATTCTATGAGAATATCTATCCGTCTTTTTCTTCCTTTTGGATAAGGAAGTATTCATATTTCTAAAGCTGTCTTAGGATGAAATTTTCTTTGTTTTGTTAATATTTTACAGGTTTTTGTTTTCTGTCATTGCTCATTTTATGGTTCCAAAAATCAAAGTTGACTGCTATTATGAAAATATTAACCATAACTATTTTCTTCTCATTGAGCTCTGATTTTAAGGTGTCAATAAATGTATTAACAATGCATCTAAAACTTTCTCCTTGATAACATTACATTTTATGTATTTTGCCTGGGAAAAAAAACAATACCATTAAGGTGTTTTTAAGTATCACTTTCTTATAGTGGTTCAGTGCTACCTCAGGTTTCAAGATCAAAGCTTTTAGTCTCTTTTTTACCTTGGTATAAATGAATAATTTTATACCTATTAAGTCTGGATGATATTTTGATATCATTGAAGGAAGATAAGAGGCATTTGCAATAGACACTGTATGTTCCCTGACTGTTCAATAAATGGTTTAAAGTTGAATCCTTTTTGTGGAATCTATTGTAACTGCTCTGCTTGCTTGTTAAGACAGTTGTAATCTGGAAAACCTCTGATTATTCTGGCTTATTTTCCCCCTATTATATACATTGTTTTTTCTTTACCTACAACCCTTCCCTCCTACCTGTTATAAAAGCAATCCCTTCTTCTTCTTCCCCTTCTCTGGAAACTCTTCTTTATCTCCTCCTCCATAATATAGAATAT
This sequence comes from Gracilinanus agilis, assembly GCF_016433145.1. NCBI lineage: Eukaryota > Metazoa > Chordata > Mammalia > Didelphimorphia > Didelphidae > Gracilinanus > Gracilinanus agilis. The sequence continues at coordinate 578,660,044 of NC_058132.1, forward strand.
ACTAGAAATCTAGCAGAAAAAAATGTAAACTACATGGGATCAGGATACGGTATGTATTATCCCTGTTGTCTTGTCTGTTATACTATTAGATTTGTCCCAAAGATGCTTTCAGTGAACCTACAAAAGAATTTGCATTCCTATATTTTATTCATTTTAAGAAAAGTCCTTTGGTCTGCAGAATATTAAGTACAACAACAAAAAAAGACTTGCTCCAGGACCTTTAGATGAATGATAAATACAATGGCAGTTTTAGAATGATTTACATGAAATGAAGCTCTTTAATGCCCTTTTTATTTTACCCATGTACATCAAATGATCACTAACAAGTCCACCATCATCATAATCAGCAGTAGCATTAACACTTTCTGATCATTTTTTTGTTGGAGTTTAGATAGAATTGATCCCAGTTCAAGTTACTGTCCTACTATTCTTGAATATTTAAGGTTCTATAAGTTATTGTACAGATAGATAAAATAGCTACTTTTTTGTGGTTGAATAAAAGCATTAGGATATCAGTAAGTAAGCATTTAAACTTGTTTTCTGTAAATTCCTTGAGAGTACCATTGGTACAACTCTAGTAGAGACACTGACAAGAATGATATGTAATTTCTGTTTCCACTTGATTTTCACTTCTGTTATGTCTCTGTATTGTGAAAGCTTTTTGTTCCAGGTAGATTTGAAAATTATGAGCTTTTGATATGGTAACATCATTGTTTTTAAATTTTTGCGGACCAGTGTTATGTCCAGATAATTGTGGGCAATAGTTTGGTCTATGATATTCCACTTTTAGTACAATTTATTGGCTGAATTCCCGAGGATATTTTGATATCTGTATTTATAGTAGGGGAATTTGTCACCTGTCAGTCCATAAAAGAGTGAAATTCCAATGTGTAATTATAGCCACAAGTTACATCTTACTAAGTATTCAGTGGGTACTACATTTTTGTAGTTGAATATGTTGAATAGTTTCTACCATTTCCTCGCATGATATGTATTGATCACTAAGTCTGGCTCTTTCAGATAATCCTTTTGTGATTTCTGGTGGTGATGACCTGAACCTGAAATGCCCTCATAAAACTTTCTATCCCAATATCCCAATTAAAAGGATGTCTCCACATAGCAATTCTCATTAAATTTGGTATAATCCTCCTCCATTATAGGTCTTTTTGGCAAGTTAATTCTTCCCAGAAAGTAATTGAACAAATGTTTGTGGAATATTCTGTACTTTTCCAGAATGAAAAAAGATAGAATCCATGACCTACAACTCTCTCTAGAAATTTGGCCAAGTGGTCCAGTATTTTGCCCTGTCTTCTTTGTAAAGTTTATTTGACTATGTTTCAGCGACAGAGGATTTGCTTGTTTGAAATGTGCTCCCTCAACAACTTACCCTGAAACTGGCTCATGGAGAAAAACAGGATTCTATTCAGTACATGGAAGGCTAAACAGGAAAAGATCCTTCTGGTTATCCTTTGAGCTCGGAAGCATATACACAGGGTTACATAGAGTGTATGGGCAGAATGGGCAAGGACTTGATCAATTTGTACCTCTTTTTGGCCCCCCAAATAATCTTTTGACTTTAAAGCAAAAAAAAAAGAAAAAAGTTTAATCTTAAGACTGAAGATAGGAGCTGGCTTCTCCCTCTTGACTGAGGCAGGGTGGGGACAGATTCTTTGTTTATCTGTAAAGAAGTCTCTTGAGTGGTGATGTAATTAAATAAGTTAGGAAGGGCCAAGTGAAGAAACACTACCCATGGGCTATAGGGCCATTCTATACACCATGTGGTTACCTCTTGGCTCTGGAAGAGTCACCTCTTGTCCTCCACACAGAGAGGCTTGGAAAAGGGATATCACAAAGAACATAAATTGATGATGGGGACAGGAAGTCACTTTTTCCCCCCTGGAACCATTGGGCTGTCTCAGCCTGCTAGCAGGGGAAGAAGCTGAAAGAGCTGGCTGGCCACAAATGACTAATGCTTCTCTTTTTTTCTCTGGATAACTTTTTGCTATTTAGTAAATAATAATAAATTAAAAATTATAAAAAATAAAATAACAGCCTCCAGAGAATTTTAATTTAGTAAATAATAACTATAAAATTAAGATACCATTTCCAGAAAATTTAATTGTAATATCCTTCACAGGCAGGAGTTTTAAACTTTTTTTGTGCATCCTGGTCACCTTTGACAGATTGGTAAAATCTGTAGACCTTTTTCAGAATAATGTTTCAAATACATAAAATACATAAGATTAACAGGAAGTCAATTATTTTTCGAAATACAGTCCTCAAAATGTTAACAAGCACAAGTTCATGGATCTCAGATTAAGAATCCCTACTCTAAGGGTTATATAGCCTGAGGCCTCCACAGTCCAGGATAGAAATGGAATGGCCCAGAATCCTTTGTAAGAGTAAGATATGACCCTCTACATTCTACAAGGACTCTCTCAACAATTAAAGTTTGGAGTCAGGAGGTGTCAGAAAAGGACAGACACAGAATCAAGTTTAGGATTAGCCTAATTAAGAGAAGCAGAAAAGGAAGATGTGATAGGATAATAAAGTTGAGATTTGATCTCTAGGTAGCCCATGTTCCACTTTGGTAACTTTTCAAGTGACATCTCTGAAAACAGAAAAGGCATATCAGCTTCAATCCTTCACTCACAAGTTACCCAGCCATCTCATGCCCACGAGACTAAAGAATTTAACATTTTGTGTCATATTCCCTTTAGATAGACATATAGAGGCACATACTGTCAAGCAGAAGCATGAGAGAGGCTGCAATATTGGGGAATAAAAGCCCCATTGTTCTGTTGATTCTAAAGTAAATGATAGAAATTATAAGCTAATTTACATACCGAGAGATTAGGAAAGTATCCCTTTATTCCCATTAATATATTTTCCCTTCCTAATTATAGAGATTTGAATCTTTTTAAAACAACTTTATACAAAACATTTGTGTGGCTATAAGAACTGCATGTTAAATGCTAATTCTGGGCAAGTTATTTGCATAACCTTACAAAAGAGCTAAATTGCTTGTATTTAATAATAAATAGACAGTTTAAAAAGGACTTGGGATATCTTGGAAAAATATGAAACAGAGAGAAATCCTGCTTCTATTTTAAGATATAGAAATTTTTGCAGCTAAAATTTAAAACCACTATCCACTCCCTAGGGGAAAATTGCCCTCACTTTCTGATAAATTAAATATTTCAGAGCTCTTATTAAATGATAGCTTTGAATAAATTGTAAGTAAAGAATTTATATCTTTAAAAAATAAGTGTGGATAATTTTCTAAAAACAATAAATCACCTCGCAAATAATAATTCATTTTTATAAAATAGAGTGTTGTGGAAATCACCTAGAGGCTGAAGTAAGGTAGACAAAGTAAAAGGAAGAGTGGAGGCAACCAGATAATTCAGGCAATAAAAGCTCCTAAAGAAAATGGTTGAATTTTGTATTAGGAAGGGGAAGGTAAAATATGTCACCTCTTCTTTTGCATTACGTGCAATTCATAGAATAATTTCTCCAACTCTCTCTTTGTTCCTTGAATATTCCTTTATTGAGCATAACACGTACTTATATTAGGAAGCAAATTATACCTTAGGTGAATAACTATTAAATTATCTGCGAATTCTGACATATATGCATATATACTTATATTCATATATAAATACATACCTACATACATATTGCACACAGAGACTAAAAAAAAGACTATGTAAAGAAGACTTCAAATGTTTGTATTAGACACAGTAAATCCCCTGACTGCCTCAAACCTATCAACGAATTAAAGGGGTATCTCCCCTAGACATGTGAAGGCTTTGCTCAGCAAAAGTGATGGATGAGAAAAATTTGTTCCAATAATTATGAAGGTGGCAAAAGCAGGCACTACCATAGTTTAGAGTACTTAGCATTTAGTTACATAGTACTTAGAGCTTGGTTAGTAACAAAGAAGCCAAGATCATCCATTGCATCTCAAGCCAGCACCAGTCATCCTGACTTTTGTCTTGCCACTAGACAAGTGAAGCTGACAACTTTGTGCAGTTCTTCAACTGAATCCAATTTGCAGGCAAGTTAAAATACATCACCAGTGCTATCATTTTGGTTCTCTTCTAGGATGAAGGACAACAAAAAGTGAAGCTCTACTGATGCTACTCAGCATTCCCTCTTTCTGCCCATGGTTCATCTCTGGACTTCCCACTGAAGTCTCTAATCTTCTATTCTAGGATGGAAATTTTGTTTATCCTAGATTACTGACACTTTCTGCCTGTGACTTGAAGGTTTGAAAATTCTTTTTTTGAGTTTGAAGATTCTTCTTATCTTTCTAAAATAGTTAGAGCAGTCCTAATACCTGAGTGGACATGACGTCAAAGATGAATGTGCTACCCTGATGCCAGAGCTGTCTGATCTTTCCTAAAGGATGGGACTGGAGTCCCAGTGAAAATTTGATATAATCATGCAATAAATAGAAAACAACCTTCAGCAAAGTCATCTTGCACTCCCTTCTATCATAGCCTGAAAAATAACATGCTTGAGGCTGTCTGGCTATATGCCTGGTTTTATCTCTTTTCTATTCCTTCCTACCTAAAGGTATTGGTCCTAGTCTCAGAGTCAGGAGCTTGGTGGGCTGCCCTTGCATATTGCTATGAAGAACAGAGATGGCCAGAGCTGGAGCATTGTTCTTGTTTGCTCTTTTTAGTCATGTCCAACTTTGTGACACCATTTGAGATTTTCTTAGCAAAGACTGGAATTGTTGGCCACTTCCTTCTCCAACTCATTTTATAAATGAGGAAATGGAGGCAAACAAGGTTATGTGACTTGCAGGGTCACACAGCTAGTGTTTGAATTTGAATTCAGATCTTCCAGACTCCAGGCTGGACAATGAAATGGCTCAGGCTAGGATTGCCCTAGTATAGGATTAATGTGTTCTTCTTCCCCAGGGCTATGCATGGGAGGGAACTCCCTGGAGATAGTTCACTGTAGCAGGTCCTGTGCAGTTGGATTGGCATTTATTCTTTGTTCCTTTGAGGGGTCCTCTACCACCCTTAGAACAACAACCCTTAGCCATGGTTCTGAATCTTCATGACATCAATAAAGGTCCTTCCTAGGTGGTTTGAAAAACCCAGATGACACCGAAAGACACTAAGACTATGTTTTTCCTAGCAGCCATCCCCCTGAAAAAGCTTATTCACCACCTCCTGCCCTGAGGGGCTAGATATACCCCTCTTATTTCCCTAAGTCAGATACTCCTGTCCCAACCTCAATTTTCTGTCCTGAACTATTTTCTGGCTCTGTGCTTCTTAATTCTAGGGCCTCCATTCTTCCAGCTATATCAGCTATATAACCTGAAGCTAGCATTATTTCTCTTCCCAAAGGTCATGATACTTACCATTTGGAAAGGACTATCCCCAAAGGAACTTGGGAGAACTCTAGAACTTCCATACCTGGCCCAGGTAATGCAGATGCTACTGGCCTTCAGAATGAACAGAAATGCATCAGTTGGTAGAACTAGAGAAATTTAGGGTCTAGATGAAGTTCCTAGTTAGAAGTCAGCTTAGACCCTTTCTCATCAGGGACTCTCCAGGTGGAATAAGAACCAAAAGAAAAGAAGTGAAAGATCTGTTGATTCTAGAGTCCATGAGATGTCACACACACACACACACACACACACACACACACACACACACACACCACACAAGTCAAATTTCTTCCAAGAGAAAAATGTACAGGCTAGGAGATGCTGTCCCTCCATTAGCAGGTGGTTCAGGAAGATTAGAGCAAATCCAACTACTTGGACAGAGCCAAGTGGTCATGTTTCCTGGGAACATCAGCAAAGAGAATGAAAAGGAGAAGGAATCTATCATTAATCCAAAGAACCAATCAAACATCCCTCCAACTTCAGCAGGTCTTCGGACCCAAGCAAGCAGCTCTTTTTATCTCAGTGCTGACAGCAGTCCAGAATGAAATGTACGGACAATCAATCAGTAGACATTTATTAAGCAATTATTATATGCCAGACACTGTGATGAAGAATAAACAAAATAACCTCTGTTCTCAAGAAGCTTACATTCTAATAATACACATATAATTAGGTGTATATACAAGATACGTATAAATAGGAAGACACTTTAGATTGAAAGACACTAGCATCTGGAAGGGGCTGGGAAAGACATCCTCCAGGCTTAACCATAGTTTGACTTAATTTTTACTAAAAGATTTAAGTGGAGGTAGCTAGGTGTCTCAGTGGATTAAGAGCCAGACCCAGAGATGTGAGGTCCTGGATTCAAATCTGGCCTCAGACACTTCCTATCTGTGTGAGCCTGGGAGAGTCATTTAAACCCCATTGACTAGCCCTAACCACTCTTCAGCCTTAGAACCAGTACACATTATTGACTCTAAGATGGAAGGTAAGAGTTAAAAAAAAAAAATTAAAGCACCTTCCAAGAACCTCAAAGAGACAACTTTTGACTCAAATTAAAACTCTTTACTCCAGGTCTCAGTATGGCTTTCACAATTAATACAACGAATGTTTCCACAAAAGTCATGCTATTCCAATAGGCTGAACTTGGGATCATAGGTCCATAGACTTAGAGATGGAAGAAACCTCAGAGGCCATGTCCTTCAGAGTGCTTCCTCACTCATCCAGGCACCCATTTTACAGATAAAGAAATTGCAGACAGGAAAAATGAAATGACTTACCTGAAGTTACACAGATTGTATAAAGAACCGGGATTCAGGGATTTATACTCAGGTCCTCTGACTTGCTTTTCTTTTCTTCTTATTTTTTTTAAGCCCTTACCTTCTGTCTTAGAATCAATACTGTGTATTGACTCCAAGGCAGAAGAGTGGTAAGGGCTAGGCAATGCGGGTTAAGTGACTCACTCAGGGTCACACAGCTAGGAAATGTCCAAAACCAGATTTGAACCCAGGACCTCTCGTCTCTAGGTCTGGCTCTTAATCCACTAAGCTACCTAGCTACTCCAATTTTTTTTTCTTTAATAATTCTTATCCTCTGACATCAATTTTAAGACAGAAGGGTATCAAGGACTAAGCAACTGGAGTTAAGTGTCTTGCTCAGGGTCACATAGCTAGGAAGTCTCTGAGGATATATTTGAACCCAAGTACTTCTGATTCTGTCTACTGCCACTCACTTAACATAGTGCCTGGCACATAGTAGTAGATGCTTAAGAAATGTTTATTGACTTACTATTGACAGACTTCCATTATCCGCCACAAATCAGGATGTTAAGAAAAAACATAACCTACTGCTGCTTTGGAAAGACAGGCTGCTTGAATGACATTTCAGATTTGATTACATACCTCTGTTCAGATAGAAATCCCACTGTAATCAGCAGCCATCCTTAATGTTAACCTCAATGGGGATTTTGCCTTAATAAGAAATTGAGAATTGGGTTTTTAGTGATAATTATGATTATAATTTTCAAAGGCCCAGTCTTTCCTTTAATAAATAATCCTTATCCAAGAACAAGCATCCTTGAATCTTATCTCTGCTGTTTTCAAATTAGCATTTCAAGAAATCAATTTTGGTACTTCGGAGATATGCAGCAAATCAGGGAGGCAGAGAAGTCTTCCTACATTTATATAGATAGAGATATCTGCACAATGCCCATAGCAGAGAACAATTAGATAATCCATGTTTACATTCTAATGTCAAAGATAATTTTTTTGCTTTTTAATTAGATTATCTACTTTCATTAAAAACAACTAGAAGATATTAGTGAAGAATGATAGAAAGAGCACTGGACAGAGAGCCCTGGGTTCTAGTGTCAGGTCTGACCCCCAACTAGCTACATGACCTTGATGAAACTATTTAACTTCCTTGGCCTCAATTTCCTTATCTAGTAATTGAATGAGTTAGCCTGATCCAGGGGTTCTAGATTTTGGAGAGATTCTGTGAACTTGGTTGGGAAAGAAATGTCATCTTTATTTTCACTAAATTAACTGAAATTTAGTATTTCCTTCTATTACAAATATGTGCCAGTGGTATTGAAGTCAAATAAAATATCGGCCACTAAACCATGCATAAAAATCTCTGTAAGCCACATATTGATATAGAAAACCACACATATTTATACAATTCTTTATATAATTGGTTAGTAATTTTTCAGTTGTGTCTGACTCTTTGGGAGCCCATTTAAGATTTTCTTGGCAAAGACACTTGGAATGATTTGCCATTTCCTTCTCTAACTCATTTTTACAGTTGACGAAACTGGAGCAAACAGGTTTAAGTCACTTGCCCAGGATTACACAACTCCTAAGTGTCTGAGGTTGGATTTGAACTCTGAAAGAGGAGTCTTCCTGATTCCAGGTCTAGCAGTCTATCCACTGAGACACTTGGCTGCCCCCATTCTGTCATCCATGTTTATATTACCACCTCAAGTATTTTAATCTGGTTTGGATCCCACTCTGGAGTATTATGGACCAGCACCAACATGCTATGGCTTCACCAAACAGCCAAAAATTAAGAATTCCATGGCTAGATAGTTTCAAAGGTCCTTTCAAGCTCTAAAGCTATCATACTATAATTGTATAACCCTCAAAATTCCTTTCAACCCTTGGTTGTCCTCATCTACATATGAAAAGGAGAGGAATGTGGCTGGGCCAGTGGAGGACCCTTGACCCTTGAAGTATATTAGAAAGGACTCATTCCCTGAGAAAAGAAAAGACTGAAGTAGAGAGGTGGTGTGAGCCCAACTTCTAGTCAAGAAGGCTTGGATCTGCCTGATTTCAGACACTCTTAAAACTCTTACCTTCCATCTTAGAATCAATACTGTGTATTAATTCCAAGGCAGAAGAGTAGCCATAAGGGCTAGGCAACAGGGATTAAGTGACTTGCCCATGGTCACACAGCTAGGGAGGATCTAAAGTCAGATTTGAACCCAGGATATCTTGTCTCTAGGCCTGACTATCCACTGAGTCATTTAGCTGCTGCCCTTCAGATACTTATAAGTGATTCGATGTGATCCTGGATGTCATTTAACTTTTCTTCAGCCTTAGATCCTTCATTCCTAAAATGGAGAAAATTGCATCTACCTCCCAAGGTTGCTATGAGGATCAAATGAGCCAAAACATAAAATGATAAAATAGGTAAAGAGCTTTTCAAAACAAACGCATTATTTGTAAATGCTAACTAATTTTATTACTTGAAAACTGGGTATGCAAAACCTGAGTCTTTTGGTAGTTATTGGGCAAATACACAGTACTTGCTTTAAAGACCATCCTTCAGAAATTGTTAAGATTGGTTGTTATTGGGAAATGCTCATTATAGCTAGGATGAAGTTACTGAAAGGGAGATCTCAACCTCTGTACAAGAAGAGAAGTCCAAAGAAAAGACTAAGCCGGAGAGTGTCAGCTCATGGCAAAGACCCTGCTCTTTGCTCTAAAGATCTCTGCCTTTGGAACTAAGAATGACCTTCTATGGAGTTAAGGGTCTCTAGGGGAGCAAGCTGGAAATTAGGAACAGATTGGAGAATCTGTTTACCCTTTTTGTTTACAGCTTCCAAAGTCTTTCTCTTCACCCCAGAGTGTCCTCTGTCTGTGCCTGTTTTCACAAAAGAATGTCTCCAGCATCAACTCAGTAAGTCCCAACAGCAGATATACAACATCTAGTTTAACAATCTTTCTGCTTTTAAGGATCTATCCTCGTTACTCAGACTGCCCTTCTTCAGTCTCTGGGGAAACTGGGTTCATTATAAGCAATGCATTTTGTCTTATGGCAGATACATCCCAAATCCACTTTGCTGAACCCTTCTTTTATGACAAAGAAAAACAATTAAGCAAAAAATTGCAATGTAAAAACCTTGTTTGAGTGCATAAACAATATTCTATCTTAGTTTCCCCTAAAAAAGAAGATGTTTCATTTTCTCTTTTCTGTGTCCTTTCACTGATTTTTCCAGTAGATAAAGGTCAGTTTCCTTTTGGTGATATTTTCATTTACATTTTTGCAGTTATGTATATCTTTTCTTGGGTTCTGTTTATTTTATTTTCATCAGCTCATACAAATCTCATGTTTCTCATAATTTGTCACATCTTTTCATCTTATTGAATAATAATGTTCTATTATCATTGAATGCGACCATTTAAATTTTCTTATTATACATTCATACTCCATCAGAATTTAAAACCACAATTTTTTTTCACTTAATATCACAGTTTCTTATCGATGGATATCCACTTTGTTTCTAGATCTTTGCTACTTTAAAGAGTGAGTTATAATTATTTTGTCATATATTAGACCTTTGCTTCTTTTAATCTTTTTGGGGATCTTTGCTTTATTGTGTGATTGAGGGGTCAAAGGATATGGACAGTTGAGTTACTTTTTTAACGTAATTTCAAGTTGAAATCTAGAAAGGATGGGCAACTTACAGTTTCATTAAGCATGCTGATAAAAAATGTATTAAAGTTAAAATGTATTGTTTCAAAACGTACCTTTTCTGTGAAATTCGCTAAGTTCCAAAGTATACCAAATGGTTGGGATGCCATTTTATAGTACAAAGAAACAGCCTAGAAAGAAAGATAAAAGTTCTAAGACAAGGTGACACTACTTTTTAAAGATATGTAATAACTGACATTTTATTGTGCTTCCTAATTTCAAAGTGCTTTTTATTTGATCTTCAGAACAATATGAGATATAGGAAATATAGACAGGATTATTCCCATTTTACAGCTGAGGAAATCAAGGCTTAGAGAGACTCACCTAGGGTCACATAGGAACTAAGTGAAAAATGGAGATGGGAGGTCATGTCTTCTGAGTCTAAAGCCAGTAGTACTCTTTTTTTTCCCTTTTTTTTTTTTTTTAAACCCTTAACTTCTGTGTGTTGGCTCATAGGTGGAAGAGTGGTAAGGGTGGGCAATGGGGGTCACACAGCTGGAGTAGTACTCTTACCACTTGCTCACCAAACTTGTGAAAAGGCATGATCTCATAATTAGCGGAAATTAGTATTTATGACAAAGAGTAACAACCTGATTTATTGCTCTATCTGGAGAGCTTAGCACCTTTTTAAAGATTGTCTCTAAGCTAATTGGCAAAATAAGCCTTTCTGGATATCTTACTCATGATAACTTACGATCTAGTAAATTATCAGTAGATCTATGAGCTGGCTTAATTAACTTTGCTATGTTGACATGCAGGAGGCATAGAAAACAACTCAAGAAAAGCAGACAAATAGCAGGTAACTATTCTTATTACATCTGGAAATAATATTCCCTAAGAAGATTAAATGTACAACATACTGATATTAAATGAGAGGCAACTATGATTTGAAATTCCAATTCTGATAATATAACAACATAAATGAAAAACCAAGCATTTAGAAGTTCACAATTTTAAAATTTAGAAATACTTTGGATTTTCTGCAATAATTACAAAAATGCATTTGATCATTGGTATATTCATATCCTTGCATGAAACTGTAATAAATTCCAGGAAGCCCAAAACTCCTATCATCAGGAAGCACATGCCACTTTTTGGACGTAATGTGCCTTTTACCATAAGTGATTCAATTATTAACCTTAAAACATTTCAAGAAAGGCGGAAATGGAGATAAATTCTCTCTTTTCTTACAGCCCACGCCAGACATTTTCATAATTTCCTCTTCTCTTTGCAGAAGGCAATTAAACCTCTGTGCATAAGATTTACAAGTCCTTGGAAAAACAAAACCATTAGAATGAAAACAGTATGAATATCTTTAACAAGTGTGTTCCGGGTAGGTAATTAGCAATTGAACTTTGAGATATTAAAGCAATAAATTTCATTATCAATCAGGAGACAAAATGAGAAGCTAAAAATCTTTGTCACGTGTTGTAAATGGATTGAGTATTTCAAGGCAAATATTCTAAGACTAATCTCTGGAGGTCCCTTCCAGTTCTGATTCAGTGAATAACTTTTATTCAGGATCTCTAAGGAGAGATCTCTTTTCAAACTGACACTGCATTCATTTTCTATTGTTCAGGATCTGTGAAAAGCTGGCTCATACCATATAAGTCTTTATGATACTTATCAACCCTTTTCTCTCATTTTGGATGTGGTCTGGTGTCTCGCTGCTAGGAATTGACAAGTGATCACAGTAGCTGGCTGCATTTAAATCCAAATCATAAAGTCTATCAGCTTTATGTTGTGATATCATATTGGGGTCATGCTTTCAATATCAAAGGAATCAAAATTTTATATCTGGGAGGAAACCTAGAAAGCACCTGAGCCTGCAACCTGCGTCCCCTCATTTAACAGACGAGGAAACTGAGTGAAGAGAGGTTGCCCAGTAGGTCTGGGATTCAAAGTAGCTGTGATTGAGGTTATTACCAGGAGCTCTTGAGCTATCTTTCCTGTCTTCTAGGAAAACTCTTTCAACTTATAACAACTCTGAAATACTTCAGAACTCTGATCAAAGCAGGGAAAATCATGACTCTAAAAACCTGACGACGATGCAGAATGAGAATGTTTGTTTTCAGACACGATCACTACGCTGATTTGTTTTGCCTGACTTTACAGGCAAATTTTCTGATATAGGACAATGTCTATGTTTACATGGAAGAGGGAAGGGGGTTAGTAGGAGGTGACAGGGGGAAAAAAATGAAAAAGAAAGAACATCATCAAATCATTAAAAATAGGCAGAAGGAAATCATTCAGAAAGAAATACACCAAAGTAAACTTGCTATTGATTTGTTACACTTAATATACACTTTTAAGACTATAAGTAACAAGAAGTTTATGATGGGCTATACTATCCCCTTTCCTGTTCTTTGTATATTGAAATAGTTGCATTTGTTAATGATTAAATTCAAAAAGTGAAATTAAATGAAGATATAACCAAAGTAGATGACTTCTAAGTCCCAGCTCTAAATCAATGATACTCAAAGGAAGAAAAATAAGAACTTTCAACTCAAGAGAATGTAAACAATCTCAGAAGTTCTTAAGCCATAGGATTTATAATTACACTTTTTTTTAAGCCCTTACTTTCCATCTTAGAATCAATACTGTGTATTGGTTCTTTTTTTTTTTTTAACCCTTTCCTTCCATGTCTTGGAGTCAATACTGTGTATTGGCTCCAAGGCAGAAGAGTGGTAAGGGCTAGGCTATGGGGGGGGGGGGGGAAGGGGGGTCAAGTGACTTGCTCAGAGTCACACTGCTAGGAAGTGCCTGAGGTCAGATTCGAACCTAGGACCTCCCATCTCTAGGCTTGGCTCTCAATCCACTGAGCCACCCAGCTGCCCCCTGCAATTACACTTTTAAAATGTACACAGATATTTGGGACTAAACATATTCTATACTTACTCCAAAACACAAATGACTAAAAAGCTGCTACTGATCTGAAATAAAAGGAGAATATCCAGAAAAAAACACAGAGGCAGCTTGAGGACATAATGGATAGAGTGTTGGACCTAGAAACAGGAAGACAATTGAAATGTCATCTTACATTCTTACAAGCTTATGACTCTGGACAAATCTCTTAACCAAAATCTGCCTCAATTTTCTCATTTATAAAATAGGGATAATAATAATAACTGTCTTCCAGGGTCCTTGTGAAAATAAAATGAAATAAGAGTTTAAAGCACTTTGTAATCTACAAAGTACTATATAAATGTTAGGTGTTATTAACATAAGATTCTAGGTGGACATCTAGTCAAACATCTTTGTTTTACATATGAGTAAACTGAGGCCTATAGAAGTTAAGTTCTCCACGTAGAAAACATAAGAGTTATGGATAAGAAGACAATAAATCTAAGATGGCTCTTTCCACTCTACTACCAAGTGATGCAGTTAGTGTATGATGACTGTATAATATGTCTAAAACATTTTCAGTGAAAATCAAAGATACCAAATACCATTTTAATAACATTCCTCATTACTTCACACCTAGACTTTTTTCTTTATAATTTTTTATTATTATTGCAAATTTCACAAAACCAAACAAAACAAGCATTTCCATATACAAAGGAAAAGATATTACACAAATGAAATCACAAATCTTCTAAATGTTTAGCTAACTCTTCTTCATATCTACATAATAAATCTCATCCACAAGTGTCCCCGCCCGTCCCAACCCTCCCTGCAATCATAGAAGATCCTCAGAAAGACTAAAATATACATGTAAATTAAGTCTTTCATGCTTCACCTTTCTGTTCATTTTCTGGAGGTAACATTCACAGCTTATTCTCTCAGCATTAATTCTGTGGCTGTGTGTAATGTTCTCCTTGTTCTATTCATTTCACTGTTCTTTCCGAGTTTTTAAAAAATCAGTCTGCTCATCATTTATGGTGCAGTAGTATTCCATCACAATCACTCATCATAACTTGTTCAGCCATTCCCTAATTGATGGGTATCCCCTCAGTTTCCAATTCTTTGCCATTATAAAGAGACATGTTATATATATTTTGGAACACATGGATTCCTTTCCTCTCTCCCTGATCTTCTTGGGAAATGGACCCAGCAATATTTCTGGGTCTTAGGATAAGTACAGTTTTATAACTCTCTGGGTATAATTCCAAATTGCTCTTCAAAATAGTTGGTTCAATTCACAGCTCCACCAACAGTGCATTAGTGACATCTAGCTTCTTGCAATAGCCACCATCATGGGGAGGTGGGGGCTCCCCAATTCATCCTATATTCTTGTCAGATGAATCTTCCTAAACTATCACTTTCATTATTCCCCACTACACCACAGTATGCACTGTTATGAATAAAAAGGGTGTGCTTCCCCCAATCCGAGACAGTCCTCTGCCTTGGCATAGATCCTCACCAACCCCACAGGGATTATTGGTCTCCTTGACCTTGTGGTTCGTCACACTGATCAGTGGCTCATTAGCAGTCCCTTCTTCTGAAATCAGACACAAACATCAATTAAAGTACCATAATGTGGAATAGCACCTTTCATTCTCATCAGACTGGTCTCTCACTCTTCTCCCACATACCATGCTCATACCCACTCCCAGGTGTTGGCTCAAGTTCTTCCCACGTATATTCTCCATTTGTATCTGAATCTTAAACATCTTTTAAGCCTATACTGGTGTCATTCTACTCAAGACTTATTGTATTTTTTTCCAAAACATACTTTCTATTTTCTTTTTTCCTTCCTTCTTCTTTCTTTTAACTTGTTTTCTTTTGCAACATGGTTAATATGGAAAAATTTTGTATGATTGCACATGTATAATCTATACCAAATTGCTTGCCTTCTTGAGGAGAGAGGAGTGACTTCTATTGCATGTCCATTTATTTAAACTGTAATTAAGTAATAGATGAAAGTTTTTTCATTTTCAGGAGTTGTAGACATCTTCTATGTCACCTTCTTCATTTTGCAGTTGAAGAAACATAAAGCACCCTATAAGTCATGTAGTTGTCACGGATGGCACAATGAAACCTGTATAGAAGGTAATATAAGTATTGTTCAGTCTGTTAGTCATGTCTAATTCTTTTATCACCCTGTAGGAGTTTTCTTGGCAAAATATTATATGTATAATAAGTATTATAATTACAAATGTATTTAAATATATTAACTTAGGGCAAACAACTCTATTTTGTTTTTAAGCAGTTATAATATAAGCTCTTTTCCTATATTAATAGCACTGCCATTAGAGACAGCTAAATTGGTACAGTAGATAGAGAACTGGGTCCGGAGCCAGGAAGATGTAAGTTCAAGACTTCAGCTTCAGACATCTGCTAGCCTGGTGACACTGGGTACGTCAATTAACTTCTGTGGACCTTGGTTTTTTCAACTCTAAAATAGGGATAATAATAGCAGGTACTTCCCAGGGCTGTTGTGAGGATCAAATGAGATAATGTTTTAAAACACTTAGCATGGTGCCTGGCAAGTAGTAGGTGCCTAATAAATGCATGTTCCCTTCTTCTATTTTATTAGTATGGCTTGGTAATGATATGTATCTCTCAAATATGATAAATAGCTAATGACATGTATGTCCACCAAATGTAGTGTGAAGATAGGATTAACTCTCCCTTACCTATTTTTAGCTAATCAAATCAAGAACTTAAAGTTCTTACTTATCATTAAGTATGAGAGTTCACAAGTCACTTACTAGAGTAAATGACAACTCCAAAGACCATTGCCCCCACTGTTGGGCAGTGCTGGGCAAATTGAAAGACTGCCATTGGTTTCTCTGAAGAAGGAGGAGTGACAGGAAGGGACGAGGAAAAAGGGGGTATAAAAAGAGACCAACATAGTCTAGCATTCATTCCCTTCCTGGGTTCTGGAGAGATTGGTTCCAGAGATCCCTGCCTTGGCTTGAAGACCTTTTCCCTGGACCCTGCATAGGCTGGCTGAGTGAGTGGAACTCTGGCTGGAATTACCTGGAAATCCATGAGGGGACAAGTGACATGGGGAAGCCCCTATGGGGCTTAGCCTCACTTCACTGGAGAAGTAGGTTTGTTAAAATCTCTTTACCTACATTTTTCCACTTTCACTCTTTCCACCTCTTTGTAAATAAAGCTTCTGAAAGTCATTTTTGACTTAAGCTATAATATTTTAAATTCGGTGACCACAATATTACTTTATAACTATCATATTTAGCATAAGACCCAAATTTAAATTCTTACAGTGGGGAACAACTGATAACACTTACTCATTAGCAAGTAAGAAAATCAACTGAGATACTAGAAAATGAAAACTTTGATTAGTTGTTGCCTTTCATCACAAGCTTGGCCCCTCAATCATCAATCAGAACTTAGATATAACTCATAAATGTCCTTACCTAGAATCATAAAAACCCAGTGGAGATCTTAGCCATTAGTCTGTTTCTGGCGGCTAAATATAAACTGATTCTTGTGATCATCATATTCAGAGGTCTGAACATTCTGTATTTATCTGAAAGCATGCTTGATTGATGGAAACTTGCCAGAATGCCACCTTAGAAGGAGAATATGGCTTTGAACTGGGCAGAGAGAGAACTTTGTCAAGAGTTCAAGTATGGACATACTTACCTGGATCTTTGGAATCATATTGGTATTTTGTTTGTAGAAGGGTTGATTTCTTAAATTGATGAATAGATAATTACAAATTATTAATAAAGAATGATTGCATATACTGATGAGTATTTGATATAGTGTTCAATCATGGTCTAATACAGTATTCATTCATTCTAGTCAGAATACATAATGGCAAATTGGTTTCACCCATGAATGATAAATTACAGACTGGAATTCAGATCTATTGACTACAAGTCTACAGTAATACTCTTCTCTTTTCTAATGACTTGTATATATGCCTGGCCTCCAAGAGAAACACATAAATTTCTTACAAGAAAAGAATATCTTTTTCTTAGATTCTAGTACAATCACAAGCATAGAATTTGCATGTCCAAAGCACTCAGAAAATACTTGATTGATTGAAAACAACCAATCAGGTTTGACATCTATAAGAATAAACAGAGTCAGTAATTCATGTTATGATAAAAAGGAGATAGAGAGTCTATGAGGTGAGACTCTCTTCTAGCTCTCCCCTCACGCCAATTATACTCTCTGGGAGACTTCGAGGGGGTATCACCCCTAAACTGGGTGACCTGAATGGTCATGCCACCCCACAGGAGTTGGGAGCAAGGCTTCCCTATAAGATGAGGTATGGGGGACCCCAATCTGATTCTGAATGAGGGCAGGGTTCATGCAAGCCTCCCTCCAAGGTCAGTCAACTTCACAGCAGGTGGTCTGGCTTCAAGATGGAGGCAGCTGTTGTAAGGAAGATTAGTAATTAATTAAGTATTAAGGATGTACCTAGCAGGAAGGTTGGAGCATTCCAAGATGGAATGAAGGAGCAGGAAGGTGCTTGTGCCCTGGGAGATCTCAGACCCTGCATCCTGATTTCCCTGGGATCCTTTGTGGTAGTGGCATCTAGCAAGGGGACAAGACCTACAGAGCAGCACCAAGGGGAGGAGGAGTTTGGGATCTGGTAGACAGAATCTCAAGCACACTCGGTCTATTTGGGTACCTTGGACCAACTTGGCTTTTGGCACCCTGAGATCATCTGTGGATTACCGTGAGAAACCCTCAAAGCAACCCACAGGCCCTTTAGCTGTGCTGGTCAAACCCTGGCTAGAACCAGGTTTGATGCAGCCTCCCAGAGACTCCATTACTGCTCCTTTGGGCTCTGCCTGCTAGATCACTAAGATTTAGAGTAGAGAAGTCCTCCCCTTGCCCTGTGGTTTTGCCATTAAGTTTTAGAGTAGAATCCCCTATCCCGCCTTTTAGTTGAACATAATTAAACCTGTTAAAACCTTTTACCTTGCCTGCTGGTTTCTCAGACTCTGGCCTAGTGGTGAGCTGGTGACAGTTGGTGACATTCTTGTCAGTTATCAGCAGCTTAGCTGTGATCTCTGGTCTCCTTATCCTGGTCTTGTCTCTCCTACAACCCAGTGTGTATGCCCACAACCATTTAGATTTATTGTAACATCCCTGGTGTCTCCATATTTTTCACACAGCCAGAACAAGCTGTGATTCCCCTCCCCTGCCTCATCTCTCAGGCATTCTGGAATGCTATCTGACTAATGAATGGCTTTTATTATTTGCAATTCAGGGGTTGAGGAAAGGGGTGAAAGCAGAGGGATTTGGGGGTACCCTCTTCTCTATTTCTATGGAGTCTGTCATCCAGGTAGGAACTTTTAGAGTTCCCACTCCTAACCGTCTCCTCTCACTCTTTCTCGTTCAGTTTCTATTTCTATTTCCTATTTCTATCCTTTCCTATAATTGTAAGTCAAACCTGAAAGGGTCTCTCAGCAAGTTGAATAATGGGAGGAGTCTAAAAGATCGCTCCCAAAATGGAGTCCAAACACTTAGCTAACTAGATGGTTGAAGTCTTGCTGGGTGAGATGCGATAGGATGTCTTTGACCAGGGAATCAGGGTTTTAATGTCCAAAGAAAGATCCTCAGGAAGACCTCAGGACTGGATCCAAGTTGGGATGTCCTTCGCCGGAACCCTTTTCCTCCTCCTCCTTTCTCCGTAGCATCTTCCAGCATTCTCCCTGGTCTCAACTGTCACCAACTGCCACCAACTGTCAGCCACTCATTCTTTGGCTCCTTTTGTCCCATCCCCCTTGCACAAATCCCATCCTTACATATGTTCTCCTTCCTTTACTCTAAACTAGGTACCAGACAGACTAGTGACTGTTACATATTAATAAATAGAAGAACTATTACTGCTTGGCTTACAGATCTTCATTGAAGGTGCTCATTTGTCCTTCATTTTTGAAGAGGTCCAATGACATGATATGGCTTTGTCTTGACTTATGTATGAATTGGATCTAAATGAGGCAGAGTTGCACAAAGTCATCAGCCTCTCTGTCTATTGGAGTCACTGAAAATCCAGTGGGAAGTCAAAGGTCAAGATCACTGGTGATGGACCCAGATGCAACAAATGACCTTGGCATCTTCATTATTTAGCCAAACTCTAGGTATCCCACGGCACCTACGTCAGCCACTTTCATGGTCATTGTATCAAACTATTTTCATCTGCCCATTCCACAGGGGGAAGTCTTCATATGCTTGGGGTAAAAATTCCTCAACTCCCCTACAGAATGGAGGCACCCAGTTTTCAAGTAATATTCATTGGAGAAGGAAATGCAAAACCACTCTCATGGTTTTTCTTTGCCAAGAAAATCCCATGGAAAATATGGTTAGGGGGTCACAAAAAGTTGGACATTACTGAACAACAATAGTTTAACTTAGTAGCAAATCCCTAGGAAGTTGCCTAAGGCTTTGAAGTTAAGTGACTTGTTCAAGATCTTACCTTATAGTCTCACTGACAGAGGCTATATTTGAATCCAAGCTTCCTGACTCCATGCCCAACTTTCTATCTACTAGACACAATGAGGAAACAAAGCAAAGAATAATAATAGTTAATACCTTCAAGAAGTTTACATTCTATTGGGGAAATAACATATAAAAAGAAGTAAATAAAAGATAATTTGGAGGACAAAAAGAGAATAATTACCAGGAGGATCAGAAAAAGGCTTTATGAAGGAATTGGCACCTGAGAAGAGCTTTATCAGGTTCCTTTACCAAGATAAGTGCTGGTGAAGATTTTATGCTATAAAAAGTAAGGAAAAAATATTTCCTTCAGTAAAGCTATCATACTTTATATTCATTTTTTCCTGAATTTATAGGAAATGGTGCATATCTCTGGTTACATGTTTCTGAGTATATTTCTGAAATGCTTTGTCTATAATTTCAAGTTGTCTCAAGGTTAGTTGGTTCTTGATGTGCAGTTGGAAAAAAAAAGAAGGAATATGTGCAAATATATTTAAAAGGTATGATGAAACTCCTCCCTAGGATATGACTCCTGACTATTGTAAAAATCCCAGGCATTCAATCATTTGCCCAACAAAAATTTGTTAAACCCTGTCTTTGAACAATGTACTATGCTAGGCATTGCAGTGGTAAAGATAATGTGGTCTCTCTGTTCAATGCTATTACAATCTTGTTCTTTCCTCATTATGTGTCAGATTTGTAAATTGGTATCATAAGATCATAGCTTTGAAATTGTAAAGAACCTTAGAGGCAACTTTTTAATTTTACAAATAAGAAACTGAGTCCTAGGTAGGTGAAAAATTACTTTTCCTAGGTCACAAAGGTAGTAAATAGATGAGTTATAATTCAAACTCAAATCCTAGGACTTAAAATTCAGCACTCTTGTTACATGTCAAGTAAACTATATTGCAATTTTCAATTTTTAAGCAATTATAAGACATATATACAGGATATATATTTTATTTTGGCCAAATGCTTTCATTTATTAAATATTTATAAAGCATCTATAATATTTCAGGCATGATCCCAGGTATTAAGAATAAAAAGAATAAAATAATCCTTGCCTTTAAGAGGCTTACATTCTACAGGGAATATAAGATGTAGAAACCTCAGAACTCATTTCATCCAATGTGTACCTAAGCAGAAACTCTCCATAATATTTCTGACATGTAGTCATCCAATGCTGTGTAACAGTGCCTCCTACTTTTGGACAGCTCTAATTGTTGGAAATTTTTCCTTATGGAACTGATATCTGTCTCTCCAGCTTTTAGGTATTTCCTCTAGCTCTACCCTCTGTGACTAACCTGAATAAATCAAAGTCCTCTTCCAAATGATAGCCCTGCAAGTACTTGATACTTATTAGCTGTGTGACTTTTGTCAAGTCACTTAACTTCTGTTTTCTCATTTGTAAAAAGGGAGATTGATATAGACTCTACTTCACAGTATTGTGATTCTAAAATAATGATTCAATACCATTGCAAACCAAAAAGTTGTATAAATGAAAAGGGGTCATTTTTTTAGACCCAAATTAATGTAATAATAGAAATTCCTTAAATGAATTAGTCAGACACAGCTTCATAGAGGAGGTGGAATTTTAGTTGAATTTTAGGGGATGAATAAGGATTCAACTGATCAAGAAGGACATTCTAAGCCTGGGACTGAGCAAAAAAATGTTTTTTGGACAGGTTGTCAAGAGCAGAGTTTGGTCTGAAGGGTAGAATGTGGAGGACCTCGAATCCCAGACAAAGAAGTTTAAATTTTATTCAGCAAGCAACTGAAAGCCAATGAAAAATTTCAAAGCAGAGAACCAAGAGCAAAGCACATAAAGTTTGGAAAATATTGTATATATGTTAATTTATTTGGTTCTCACAACAACTCTATTATCCTCATTTTTCAAATGGAGAAATAAACTGAGAAAAGTAACAAATTCAAACTCAAGACTTCCTAGTTCCGAGTTCAGTACTCTTTCCACTATGGCCACCTAGCTATTTTAAAGGAGAAAGAGAATTGAGTCTGAAAATCTTCTTAGAAAGCTACAACAGTAGTTCACATAGTGGTAGTGAGGGCCTTTCCTGCTGGTAGTTGTGATAATGATTGTGGAGAGAATTAAGGGGGCAGGGGAGGAAGGAAACAAGTCTTAAGAGGCATTGGTAAATGATTGCACATGGAAATTGAGTAGAGGGAAGTGTTAAAGATAAAATCTTTATCTTTTTGAACATGGGAAACAGCTGATCTAAAAGAAGTGAGAATCAGAATTTCAGAAATAGGTGAGGACCATCTGCTGGCCCTAAGTGTATGCCACCCTGCTGGGTTTTATTGATGGATGCATCTGGACCCCAGGCACTCCTGTTGTTGGGGCACTGTCAGGACTAGAAGCATAAATGGTCATCTGCATTAGTCAGATGACTGACTCTACCTGGAACTATCACTGGTGATGTACTAGGGTAATTAATTCAGATTTCTATCACAGAGAATTAGATAAGAGTTTCTTTTTTCCTTTTAATTCTTACAGAAATAAAGAAGAATTTCTTTCAGTTCTCAGCTATCCTATTCATGGACAAAACACTGGATTCATAGCCACATCCTTACTATAGGTAGAATGACCCAAGTGATTGATAAAGGCAGATTTGGAATACGAATAAATCAGACCCAGGAAATTCAATTAGCCATGGTTTAAGGATGTTGAAAACTCAGAGTAAGTATATGAGGCAAGAACTCATGCTATTACACCAAAGCTTCTGGGACATTCTCCCTCCATAGGAGAGTTTGACATTTCTTTTGGGAAATTCTTTCAACCTAAGAACTCTTGCAAGGATGATATTGGATATTAAATGCCATTTTGTTTCTATATTTCTCCAGTCTTGGTCCAGGGCTGCTCTAGAGCACAAGAGGAAGATGTCACTAGTCTCTGACTCAAACTAATCTCCAGAATATAAAACTAGAGAGGAAAAACTGATTTTCATGTATCATTGCTATTTTTCCATTTTCTTTTGGGTGCAGAGTGTTCCCTGATGAAAGGCTGCAAGGGGCCTGGCCAGGCATCTTCCCCATGTCTCAAGGCAATCACTTCTACCCACACCACCAATACAAGGCATCTGCCACCTCCTGCTGCTAGTCCAGTATCCCATGTGGATATGGAGAACCTTCAGTGCAAAGAAAAGCAACTCTTCTTTCAACTTCAGGTCTCCCATTTCCTTCCGCACTTGTCCAGGGTAGAGGAGTGACGCTCTCTATTCAACGATGAACATTCTCCTACCTGGTCACACCCATCATATCTCAGTGACTGAACTCCCCTAGATCATCATCCAAACCCTGATTCCTCACTTCTATCACTTAATTCTTCATTTAAATCACCTTCAATCATCCTATCTCAAAGTTTCATCCTAACTCTACCCAGCCCTTCCATTGTACTCTTTAGAATATCTGTTTCATAGGCAAAAATCTTCTCCTCATTTTCAATCTATTCCTCTCCAAGTCATTCTATCTACTAGTTCTTACTGAAACCTAGTTTTCCCTGGATGATACAATTCACCTTGGCCAGTCCTGATAGAACTTTCACTTATTCTCCTTGGCTCATTTATCAAGGAGAGGAAATTAGTTCTCTATTGCCATTTCCAAGTCTTTCCAGATCCTCCATCATTCAGGAACCTTCCTTCCTTTGAGGTTCATACTATTTATATCTTCTACTCAATCAAATCCTGGTAGCTGTTGTCTATCCCTAGATCACCCTTCCTCAATGAGCTTAATACCTGGCTAACAATTTTTATCTCCTTATCAATTCCTGCCCTTGTACTAGGAGACTTCAACATACATATTGATTTTCCCTCAAATAGCCTAACCCCTCAGTTCCTCATCTCCCATGAGCTACTCTTCCATCTCACTTAGCCATACACAAAGAGGTCAAACCTTTAATATTGACTTTACCCACAAAGTACCACCACCAGTTTAAGAATTCTGAAATTCTTTTTATCTGACTGTTATCAATCAGATTTTTATGCCTCTCCTTGATTTCTCTTCTCTTCTCTTCTCTTCTCTTCTTTCTCTTCTCTCTCTCTCTCTCTCTCTCTCTCTCTCTCTCTCTCTCTCTCTCTCTCTCTCTCTCTCTCTCTCTCTCTCTCTCTCTCTCTCCATCTCCTTTCCTTACATACTCCTACTTACTCTTCATTTGCACAATCTCTTAACTCCTTGACCCTTTAATTCTCTCACAGGTCTTTTCCCCTGCACTAGCCACTCACTCTCTCTTCATCCCCTCATCTTGACTCCTTGGTGAATCAATTCAACTCTGCACTGTCCTCCTCTCTTGTCAAGTTTTAGGAGGAATATTTATGCCATCCCTTTATTGGTAGGGTAGGAATGGGATCAAAGACAACAGAAACATAAGGAATTTCCCATCAGAAAAATCCTCCAGGTTCAGCAACTATCCTGCAATTTATGGTCTTTGAGAGTTGCATTTCCTTGTTTCCCCTACCTCCTCTTTTTTTACTCCAATTTTGAGAATCTAGTTAAGCGATGTAGCCTCCCTCTTCATTTCAGTTCCTTACATATATATGTTTTCCATAAGTGTATTTCCTGAAAAAATGGCTATCTAACATGTGTCTTTGTCTATGCACATGCCCTGACCACACCTGTCACCTTCACATTAGTCCTCCATTTGGGTGCTTTATGAGGGACTCTGATGTATATCTATTGACCACATGGATTCTTTATATGTGTATCCTCCATTTATATTCTTGGGTCACTTGTGTTCTCTATATGTGTGGTCTCCCCCAATGGTGGTATGGTAGCTACTGAGAAAAAGAGTTCCTTTGTGTGCAAGGTAGAATATTTCTTTGTTATTTTGTAATATGGTTTGTTTTAAATATCTTTTGTTTTAAATTAATGAGATTACTGACTACTAAAACTATATGCATCAGTAATAGCTCTTGAGTTATGGTTTTGAGAGGGTTTGACTCACATAGCACAAGTAGGGATAGTTTTTCTTGGAGCCCATGTATGTGAGGTAGCCACAGTCACTATAAGTAAAGAAAAGGTCCTCTAAAATATGACAAATGGTCACCTCGATTGTACCTGAGGATCCCCAAGGACAAGGAACCCTGACACAGAAAGACTACCCATTCTCTTTTTAGACAGTTATAATTTTAGAAAGTTTATCTTTTGTTGGACTAACATTCTTCTCCTTGAAATATCTACCAGTTGTCTGAAACGTCTACCTAGTTCTGTCCTTGTGTTAGTCAGACTAGCATCTCTTCAAAAAATTATTTAGTATGAGCAAAATTCTTACTGAATTTGTCCTTAGGCTTTACAACCTTTGCTTTCATTTAACCTAAATACCTCATGCTGTAATGTAACCCTATTCTCCCTTGTTCTGTCTAGAGTGGACATAAGGAACAGATGGAAACCATTATCTGTGTCCAGGGGAGCACAAGGGTCTAGCTGACATGGTATTTGCCACCTGTTCAGTCCTACAAAGGGTGAAGTCTTCTCATCCTTAATTCCCTGCTGATACCCTCTAATCCTTGCCCCTGAGGTATGGTTCATTGCCTCCACCATCCACATTCTCCTGAGTTGAACACTACTTTCTTCCAGTTGCCAATGTTGGATGGTGAGTTCTATGCAAAAGAAGCTCTCTCTATATTTTACTTAGGATATCTAGTGGGTCCATATGCCAATCTCGGTCCCTTTGGAGGCATAATATTTGTCAAAATTGACTACTTTTGGAAATTGCTCTTGAGCCTCCTCTTCTTCAGCCTTTACACTCTGGATTAGTGAGAATACTCATTTCCTCCTCAATCTTCTTTGCTCAACTATTTCAAGATTTGCTAACAAGCAGCCAGACTGAAATGATTTAACTTTCACTATATTCTCTTGCCCTGCTGAATAGGCAGTGAAATGTCCTTAAGGGCTTGAGAACAAAGAAGGAAGAAGAAACAAAGAACGGAGATATTTCCCAGCCTAAAATAAAATCTAAGTTTCTATGTAATTGACTCATGCACCTAAGAACTGAGAGAGACTTCAAGAGAGCATCCTATCTAGCCTCACAGAATCATAGAATTTTAGCACTAGAAGGGACCTTAAAGGTCTTCTAGTCCAACTACCTCATTTTACAGATGAAAAACCAAGATCTAGAGTGGTTAAATAATTTGCCTGAGGTGTCACACAGTCAGTTACTAGCATAGCTAGGACGCTATAGCATACATAGTACTGTAAGATGCTAACTGAAGACTCAGGGATTCTCACTCTTCATTTAGCATCTTACTGTACTATGTTGTTGCTCTAGTTAAATATTGTTGTAACACACAGTCTTCAATGTTTGCCCTAAAGAAAGATGAATTTCATTCTCCCATTTGATTAACAGAAAGACTAAGGTCAGTTCGGATGGATCATATCCAGAAAGGTGATGGAAACATATTGTCACAACTTAGTGCTTTGTCCCACAAACCTTAATAATATTTACCTTAGAGCTCTTCGAAACATGGGAAAATCTAGTATATGCACTTTAGCAAATACCTAAAATTTTGAAAAATTACAGTATCATAATTTTTTCCTTTTTAGTTTGTTCTTTGGATAAGTTGCTAAAGGTATTCATTATTCTTTTGCAGTATAAAAAGACTGGGAAAGAACTAGTACTAGGAAGGACTTTGTTGGTTTAGGGGTATGAGTTTAAGTCAGCAAAGGGTTCATGTCTTCTGATTTTCAAGGTACAGCATGGTGTTTGAATGTCGATTTGGAATCAGTAGGACAGTGTTCAAATCCCAGAATGGATATTTACATCCTTAGTGGTCTTTCCTATTAGACATTTCTACCTGGATATCCTGAAAACATCTTTACCTGTCTGAAATAGAACACATCTTTTCCCCAAATTCTTCCCTTTTCCAAACTTGAAAATATAGATAAATTCCTCTTTTTAACTTCTAAAGCCAGACACAGTATTGACTACAAGATGGAAGGAAAGGGTTTTTAAAAAAATACTTTGTATTTAATTGCTATACATATGTGTATATTTAGTTTTATTCATTTTCTATTTTAAATAATTGTAAGGGCATTTATTATTTCCTCCACTAGTATGTAAAGTCCTTGAGAGTTGAAATTGTTTCATTCTTTGTATATGAATTGCTAGCACCTAGTACAATGCCTGGCATGTAGTAAATGCTTAATAAGTATTCACTGATTGATTAGTCAAATCACTTCATTTTATGAACTTCAATTTTTTCAATGATATAAAGAAGGGATTAGATGCCCATCCAATATGAATGAATAGGAGGAAGCAATAAAGCCCAATTCTCCCCACAATCACTCTAATAAATAAGTAATAAGGATGAGAGCCAGGCCTAGAGACGGGAGGTCCTAGGTTCAAATCCAGCCTCAGACACTTCCCAGCTGTGTGACCCTGGGCAAGTCATTTGACTCCCATTGCCCACCCTTACCACTCTTCCACCTAGGAGCCAATACACAGAAGTTAAGGGTTTAAAAAAAAAAAAAAGAAGTAATAAGAGGGCAAGACTGAATAGTGATCAGGAAATCTAAGGAGAAACCCCAGTGGGGCATCTTTCTAGCCAAGATCACAAATTCAATACCCAGAAAAATGACCAGGGCAGTGACCAGCAGGTCTCCCAGAGGGGCTGACACTCAGCTCTCAATGCTCCAAATAAAATATAATATTGTTCAGAGAAGACCCTGGGCTCAGCCTCAGGTGCTAAAGTTTGCCAGAGTGATTAAGCCCAGTCCAAAGGCTAAGAATAGGGTCTCCAAGAGCAAGCTTAAGGACTCGGCCCCAGAAGTTCTGAACTCTGCCAGGAGCAGAGTGCAGGATAACCCAGAGTTGTTCTTGGGCTTAGCCCAAGCCAGTAGCTTGGAGGTTCTCAGAGGGATCAGCTCAAGAACTCAGCCCTTGGGACTCCGAATAATGCCAGAAAAAGAACCTGAAGTTGTCCAGAGCCTTTTGTGGATTCAGCCTTGGCCCTAGAATAGGGGTAGATTACAACCTCTTGAGCTTGTGGAAAATTACTATTGAACTGTAGTTATTTTCATACAAAACTTTTCTTAAACCTCAGGTTTAGAAGGTCAGTCAGCTTCCAAGTTATTTACTCCCAGAACTAAGGTCATCTCACTGTGATAGCTTTTGTTGAAAGCAGGATGGAGACCTGCTCCTTGTTTATCTGTCTCCTGGGTGACAAAAGTCACTAGTTCTAGCCACCAGATACTAGGCAGCTGCCATTTTGAACTACAGTGTCTTGGCCACATGGCAGAATGTGTTGGTGTTTTCCATGTCTGTTGGTGACCTGAGGATACTCCCCTTCCAGTGATGGAGAGGAGTTGAGGCCTCTGAGATTACTTCCTGTGCAACTATGTTCTAACCAGAGATGTCCTGGGAAGGGACTGAGTGATGACATTACAAGGAGGATATATTGGCTTGTGCCACAGGGTGTCTTACCTTTTGCCCCTCTCTTCTGGTGTTCCCCTCTTTGGCCCAGCATCTATTTGGACTCTGGAGAGAGTCCAATGGCTAGTTTGATTTTTCTGAATGGCCAATTAATAAATTTACTTAAATTTAATATTTATAGCCTCTGAAGAATTTCACTCCTTAAACAAATTGATAAGCTGGGAACAGTTACTATCTATTGAAGGAGCACCCAGAGGCAAATCTACAAGTTATGTTGCCTAAATACAAACTGGAGTCTGGGGTCTGAAAACCCAGGAGAACAATAATCAGAACATAGCTTTGATTTGGGTACACGGGGACTGCTAAAAGTCTACAGCAACCTGGCCTAGGCTGCCCCTGTGGTCCTTGAAGAATATAATACATGGGGCAGTTGGGTAGTTCAATGAATAGAGAGCCACAGCAAGAGATGGGAGGTCCTGGATTCAAATCTAGATTCAGATACTTCCTAGCTGTGTGACCCTGGGCAAGTCACTTAACCCCCATTTTCTAGCCCTTACCACTCTTTCTGCCTTGGAACATATACTTAGGACTGATTCTAAGACAGAAGGTAAGGATTTAAAAAAAAAAAAGTATACAATATTTAATACTGAAAGACTAAAGCAGCAGGACCCTATGTAAGATAGGCCAGGACCATACAAGGCCATAACAATCCCTCCAGAAATGTGCAAAGTCTAGTCTTAACATGAAGTTCCTACTCAGGAAAAAACAAAGGCTGGAAAAATGAGTAAACAAAGAAACAAACAGAGGACAAAGAACTATTATTATACCAAAGATACCCAAGATATAACCTAGAATGGAGGAATAACTCCCAAATACCTACAAGCAACCTCAAAAAAAAAAAAAAATACAGGATGGCCACAAGATCATTTATAATTCTTAGAGGAAACAAAGCAAGAGTTTTTTTAAGGAGTTTAAAAATAATTATCTATCAGGAGATAAATATTTATTAGCCTTCTCCCATGTACGAGGATTTGTACTAAATGCTAGAAATACAAAGGATGGTCTTGAGGGAGTCTAAAGGGGCATACCTGTGAACAAATATGCATAAACAAGGTATATATGGGAGAAACTGGAAACAATCAACAGAATTAGGCCCTAGAATTAAGAGGGATCAGGAACATGTAGAAGGTAAGATTTTAGCTGTAACTTAATGAAAGCCAAAAAATCCAGAAGGTGGGGATGAGGAGGGAAAGAATTTTAACCATAAAAGATAACTAGTTAAAAAAAAGAGAGAGCTGGGAGTGAAGTGCCTTATGCAAGGAGGCCAATGGCACTGATTTGTACAATTGGAGGGAATGTAAGCTGTAAGAAAACTGAAAAGATAGGGAAGGGACAGTTTATGAAGAGTTTCAATTCCAGAAGGTTTTATATTTGATCCTAGAGGTCATAGGAAAATGAAATTAGAGCAGCAGAGGAAGGAATCAGAAAAACAATGAGATCTTTGGAGAAAAAATTTGGAAAGAAAAATAACAGCTTAGCACAAAAGGTACAAAACTTTACCTGTAACAAGCTCCCTGAAAATGAGAATGAATGGCTGAAACAGAAGTTAATGACTTAGTAAGAAAACAAGAAATATTCAAACAATGACAAAGGGCTGAAAAAATGTAAGAAAAAATAAGGAATCTGACATTGGAGAGATTATACTAGATAATGGTGAAAAAGTACATAAATGCCCTCAATAAGTCCAAGTCAATAGGCCCAGATAAACAATATTATCAAGTATTTCTTTAAAAAACTGACAGATTTAAAAAAAAAACTGGCAGATAGGTATGTCTACTACTGCTGCTAATCTCGTCTTGGAGAGTGGAAGTATCACAGAGATATAGAAAGGCAAAAGTCCAGATTTAAAAAAAAAAAACTTTGTTGTTGTTTAGTCATTTTTCAGTCATTTCTGACTTTTTGTGACCCCATCGGGGGTTTTCTTGGCAAAGAACTGGAATGGTTTGTCACTTCCCCCTCCAGTTTATTTTATAGATGAGGAAATTAAGGCAAACAGGATTAAGTGATTTGTCCAGGGTCACACAGCTAGTAAGTGTCTGAGCCTGGATTTGAACTCTGGAAGAGGAGTCTTCTCAATTCCAGGCCTGGAACTCTATCCACTGTGCCATCTAGCTGCCCAAAAAAGGATTTGAGGGGAGAGATTTCTTTAAACAATAGTGCCACTTGACAGAGTTTCTCATACTAATTTAAGGGCAAGATGAAGAGATTATACATTGGATACACATTCACATAGATTTGAGAACTAGTTGAATGATTAAACCCAAACAATCATCACTGATTTTAAAAAGTGTCAACTTGAGAAAAAAATCTATAACATAGAATCTGAATATTTTTCTCAATGACTTGGATGAAAGCATAGGAGGCATGTATATCAGCCTAGGAGATACCAGTCCCAAATTCAAGTGCAGAATCTGGAGAGACTAAATCATTAAAGTTTATAATAAAAATAATGACAATAAATATTTTCCATTAAATATTAGCAAACATCAAACAAAAACATAAACAAATATTCAGTGAAGATATTCAAGGACAACTTTCCAGGTTGATATCTGCAGGGACATTCTTGGGTTAATAATAAAAGCAATTTTCCTCAGAGTAAACTGTTAATCAAATCTGAAGGCCTACTTTCTTTTATTGATATCAGTTTACAGAAGACTCCCTCCAAAGCTGTAATTGCTGCTTTTAGTCTCTTCTTTTTAGGGGTCTCTAGGACTAAAGGCCAAATCATTAATCATACCAAATCATTAATCAGTCTCTTGGCCCCATAGCCTGGGCAGAACACTCTTGACAGCATTGCATGATTGTTAAATTTTCAAAGGCACAAAACTGAGTGACATATCAACACGGATAGAAGAAGAATCCAAAAAACTCTTAAAAGATTAAAAAAGTAGACTAAATTATAAAAGATGATATTTCATTGTAATAAAAAATTTTATACTTAGGTTAAAAAAAATCACTTTCACAAATTCTTCATGAAGTAGATTCCATTAGACAATAGTTTCTTGAAAAAAATGGTTGCAAGTCATAGTAGATTTAAAGCCTAGTATGTAAAATGGAAGCTTTAAAAAAAAAAAAAAACTAATGTTATTGTAACATGAGAGAGGCTATTCTGCTGTACTTTAATATGATCAAAATCACATCAGGAATATTATGTTCAGTTCTGAACGCAACATCAAAGGAATGACACAGACAAGGTAGAGTATGTCCATTTGAAGACTCTCTAGATGGAGAATAGACTGGAGACCCTGACATATAAGACTGGTAGAAGAATTGGGGGTGTTTAGTCTGGAGAAGGTATGACAGGTTAGAGATGTTAAGTCTTCAGGTATTTCAGGAGCTGTCAAGAAAAAGAGGGAATACAATGATTTTGCTTGACCTATAAGGCAGAATGAAAAGTAGTGGGCAGAGCGTTCAGAGAGAGATTTAGGCATAATGTAAGGAAAAGTAAGTTAACCAACAGTACAAAAAGAAATGCCTTCATCCAAAAGAGCACAAAGAATACAAAAGTGGTGCATTAGTACAAAAGAGGTGTCTTGGGAGGTAATGGGTTCTCCTTAGCTGTCAGTCTTCAAGAATAGGGTTCTTTCATCCAAGATATCTTCAAGCATTCATTATATGAATACTCATTAGGTACCCTGAAGAGGGAACTACTTTTCAATTTCTGTTTAACGCAACAAGAATTTATGAAGTGCCTACTATGTTCCAGGTACTGAACTTAGACTTTGGGAATCTAAAGACAAAATGGAAACAGTCCCTACCCTCAAGAAGCTTATATTCTACTTGGAGCAGAGGATCTAGAATACAGGATATACCTGTATCTCCTCTTGCTAATTTTCCTATATGTCTTGAGGACACTATCATCTTTCAGTGAGCCAGGTCTGCAATCCGAAGTAGTATGAGGTAACCTCTGAGGTTCCTTCCCATTTTGAGATTCTGTGATTTCTGTTATTCCTAAGGCATTTTCCTTCTCTAAAAAGCATGATCCTGGAAACTTTATTTGACCTTCAAGAAACCTTGAACTCTTTGCTTAATTATTTATGTGAATCTTGTTTTTTTTTAGAGTCGCTTTTCATTAAAACTCAGTCTCTGTTGTGGGTCCCTGAATATGACCTAAATTTATAAATGAGGATCAAAAACTTTTAAAATAAAAATGCAAGGATATCCACAAGGCAGTAGGGTTTCTAATTATTAGTATTGAATTTGGCAATTAGAATCAGAGGATTTGAGAGCTGGAAGGAACCTTCAAGAATCTCAGTCCAACCCCCTCCTTCAGAAAGCTGTCTGCATGTTTTCCCCATCACACTTCAAAACAGTGGCATAATGGGCTATTTTTTTTGTTTTTATTTTTTTTCTTGCTTCTCTATTTGCTACTGCGTGTGAAAGAATATGGGGGAGGAGGGTGAAGAAGAACCAAAAAACTGTTGTTGGATGCATTTTCAGAGGAGAAACAACAACAAAAAAGATTGATCTTAGCAATCAATTAAAGTGATTATTGGTTAAATGAGGTTAATTCCAAGTTGGAATAAGCCAAGATATTTCCCTGTAGTGACAGATCCTATTTTGCTAATATGAATTTTTGCCTTGCCAGTGAGCCACAGCAGACTACTTGAGACAAGAATAATTAATTAAAAGAAACATTTCATGAAGGCAGATGACATTGACGAAGTAAGAAATAAGCAAAGCAGAGAGACTAGAGCAGAATTCTCTATCAGAAGATGAGGCACCCCCCCATACCAAAAAAAAAAAAAACAAAAAACCACCAGCCAATTTCAGTGAAATAGATATTTCTTTCTGATGAACAAAAATGCAGAAGACATTTCAGCCCTTCAGAGGTCTGTTTTTTTTTTTTTCATCAGCTTTGATCTGAAAGTGGAGACAAGTGTTTGGAGTACTGTCACTGATAAGGAGTAAAGTGAGGGGGAGAAGCACATTGGAACAAACTGTGGATATTCACACCCAGAGCTGTTAGACACTCTCTGCATTTAAAAAATAAAGAAAGACAAGGCCCACGAGTCACTGAGTTTCACAAAGCTTCTTCGAGGAGAACACCACCCACAGCACTTTCCTGAGCACGAAATCTGTTGGGACTCTAGAAATATCAAAGCATAAGCTAAACCAAACAGGCTCCCATTTTCTTCTTCAGCTTCTTGCATATTCATTTCTAGAGACAGATTTCCCTGACACAGACCCTATGTTTATAGTCCTTGGATGCCAGGTGCTGAAACTGATGACTGAAAGGGACACGGGGTGCCCCACTTGGGTGTCCTTGGGGCAGAAAGACATCCAGGTAGCTGGGTGCAAGGCTTCATTTTTGGGGGTCCATTTCCTGCTCACCTCTCTAAGCATCTACTTGTGCAAAGAATTGTGCTAGGAACTGAGACAGATGTAAGGACTCGATAAGACAAGATACATCTTATCCCTGACTTTATTTTATGGTGGTTGCAACATACAACCTAGAATTGGATGTATTAGGATGTCATTGAATGGGTACAAGTTACAAGAAGCTATATTTCAGCTCAGTTAAAGGAAAAGCTTCCTTGCAAAAAATACAAATTCTTCAGCCTGGCCTTTTAGCCTTTTCCCTTTTCCATACAAATCTCTAATTTGCCCTACCAATTTTATTTCTGACACTCTTCTTCACATACTATCTCCCAAATTGGCTTGCTAAAGATGATGAGATCCCAGGACTCAGAAGTGATGGAACCTATATTATGTAAGTTCCTTGAGGATAGAGATGGTTACATATGTGTCTTTATATGCCCAGAACCAAGTAGAATATGTGACACTTGATAAATGATTATTGAGTGACTGAATGACCTTACTGATCATCCAGCCATTCCAGCCCCTTCACTTTACAGATAAGAAAATTGACACCCAAAGAGGTGAATTAACCATAGTCACATATACAGTAAATAACAGTCTGGCTTTTAACTCAAGTCCTCCCACTCCAGATTTAGTCCTTTTTTCTACTGCATCGCACTAATTGTTTCTTAATCTCATATAGCTTTCTCCTACATGCATGCATATAGCCTCCTCCCACATCTTGTTCAGCTGAGGTTTATCTCCCATGTCTTGCAATACACTTCTTTTTCAGTTTTGCCTATTGAAATCCTTCTTTTTCTTTAAAAACCAGTTCAAAAATTACCTATTCCAAGAAGTCTTCCCTGATTTCCCTGGATGATAATATCACCCTCCAAAAATTTTCCTAGAACACTCAGACATTTTCCTTTGTCCCATTATATTCTTATATCATACTTATTTTAGTATCTATAATATTCCCCTATTTATATTGCAAATTTCTTAAAAACAGGGGTGGTATTTCCATCTTTCTATTTTTAGTGCCTTAAAAAATACCTACTACTTAGTAGACTCACAATTAACATTTACTGTTACTTAATCAAGCACTTAAACCTATACCTAACTGGGAATAAACTGCCTTAGTAACTTGTGCATCACCCATCTCTGGAGGTATTCAAAAACAGAATGAGACCGAATCTTTCCTATTAAAAAAAAAAGAGGAAAAAAAAGGATTATATTTATATGTTCTGGTTTTGCTTATTTCACATCAGTTGATATGTTTGCCAGTTTTCTTTTAAACTCATCCAATTCATCCTAGAAGGATAATCTTTCAGGTCCTTTCTATCTGTAAAACTCTGAAATAACTATACGTGGTAAGAGAAGGACAAAAAAAAAATAGAATAGGGAATAGTAAACCAGGAATTAACATTTACAGAAAATTTATGTTAAGGTACATAGGGAAGTCTTAAAAATATATCAGGAAAGAGCCATTGACCTATTGATAAATGATTAAGGGATGTGGACAGGAAGTTTTCAAAAGAAAAAATGTAAGGTATCAACTAACAGATGGAGAAATATTCAAAATTACTTATAAGAAAAATGCCAATTAACGCACCATAGAGATTTTGCTTTAGAGATTGGTAAAGATGACAAAAAAGAAAAAGGACAATTGTTGGAGGGTAACTCAGAAGATAGACACATTAGTGTACTCTTGGTGGATTTAAGAAATGGTCCAACAATTCTGGAAAGCAATTTGATTCTATTCCAAAAAAATTATTAGGTGCCACTGTGAAGAGAGCTTCAGGCCTGGATTTCAGAGGTCCTGTGTTCAAAACTGGCTTCAAACACTTCCTAGCTGTGTGACCCTGGACAAGTAACTCCATTTGCCTAGACCTTGCCCTTCTGCCTCAGAGTTGTTATTAAGACAGAAAGTAAGGGTTGTTTGTTTTTTAATAGTCACTAAAAATGTCTAACATTTGACTCAGTAATATCATGATTGGGCAAATATACCAAAGAGATAAAAGTTATAGGAAAATATCTTAGGTATACAAAAATATTTCTAGCAGCACTTTTTATTTCAGCAAAGAACTAGAAACAAAATAGATGCTCATCAGTTGGGAATGACTGAAGAAGAATTAATGGAATGGAATATTGTTGCAGTTTAAAAATGGTAAAATGGACTGATTTACACAAATTAACATAGTGAGAAAAATCTGGAGAATTATTTATATGATGACTATTATATTGTAAAGGAAAACAACTCTGAAAGACTTGAGAATTCTAATCAATATGATAACCAACCCTGATTCCAGAGAACCAATGATGAAACAAAAATGCTTCCCACTTCATGAGAGAGAGGGGATGAACTAAAGATATGGAATAACACACATTTTCAGACAAAGCGAGTGTGTACATTTGTTTTGCTTGATTCTACTGAACAGTATTTGTTATAAGGGAGGGTTTTTATTTTGGGAAGAAGTTATAAAGGGCTTAAGGATGGTAATTTTAAAAAAAAGTGTCAATGAAACACTTAAAAATGCACAGCAGAGAGAAGAGATCAGAAGAGATACATAAGCAGAGCAGTGCTGATACTACCAAATTAAATTTAATGTATATTTTTAAAGAAAGTAAATGTGATAAAGACTGTTTCATATGTAATTCTTTTTTCAGTTTAAAAAATGAATATGTTCATACTTGTTGATATTTGTCAAGTTCATTACAAAAAATGAAATGGAGGAGTATAAATGTTAAATAAGAAAAAAAAATGATGCTTTTAGAGGTCCAAGAAAGGTGCAAGGTTATTTGAGAGTCTGGCCCATGCATTTTGTGATTATAATCTCCCAGACTATTCCTACTTCTCCATTCTTCTCTGACCTCTAAGGTTCCTTCCAACGCTAAAATTCTGTGATTCTATGAGTTTCTTGAGTTGTGGGTCATTATGCTGTCAGATAGATAGGTCAAAAGATAAATTGATAGATCTACCTGAGTGTATGTTGACTACTATCACATTCTAGTTCCCTGCTGGGAAGAAAAATCTCAGACTGGTATTCAGTATCCACTAAATCTGAGAGCAAAATGTCATCACAGACTACTCCCAAATGATACTATATACTAGCTCTACACTGACATCTGACCAGGACCACAGGTAGACAAGACACCTTGAAGTCCTTGAAGTAGAACCAAATATCATATGCTCTTGGCTGATTTCCCATGAGTGTCAATGCATGTTGTAGTCCAGAGAAAACTTGGGTTTTCTGGTCTAATTTTTCTCTCCCCTTATATGTTCCCTAACCACACCAGTTTCTCTTGACTGATAGCCCTTTACCCCTACCCTGACCCATTTCTAGGACCTCATCAAAACTGGATTTTCTGTATCTGGAGGTTTCTAGAGGTTGTGATGAATCTTCAACAAAGATAGACTGAGTCATGTTTTCTCTAATAATATAATATTGTATAAACAGTCATGGTACCTGACAACAGAATGGAATCAATGCTTTCCTCTGTTTAGCTAAGGACCCTAAGAAAAGAATGTTCTTTTTTTATAAGATTATAACAACGAACTGAAGAGAATAAGTGGGGAAATAATCCAATTGGTTATAGGATTGGTGATATCAGGGGTTAAGGACAAGATTATCTTTACATATCTAAGGCATGGTGAACAATATGATCAATTGGATGATCCAGTCATTCTGGATGGCAATTTGAAACTATGCCCAAAGGGTTTTAAAAGACTATCTGCCTTTTGATTCAACCTTAGCATTGCTTGGTTTATACCCTAAAGAGTTAATAAGGAAAAAGACTTGTACAAAAATATTTATAGCCGCGCTCTTTGTGGTGGCAAAAAATTGGAAAATGAAGGGATGCCCTTTGAATGGGGAATGGCTGAACAAACTATGGTAACTGTTGGTTATGGAATACTATTATGCTAAAAAGAATAATGAACTGGAGGAATTCCATGTGAACTGGAAAGACCTCCAGGAACTGATGCAGAGTGAAAGGAGAACATTCAGGAGAACATTGTACACAGAGACTGATACACTGTGGGAAAATTGAATGTAATGGACTTCTGTTCTAGCAGCAATGCAATGACCCAGGACAATTCTGAGGGACTTATGAGAAAGAATGCCACCCATATCCAGAGAAAGAACTGTGGGATCAGAAACACAGAAGAAAAACAACTACTTAATCACATGGGTCAATGGGGAAATGATTGGGCATACAGACTCTAAAAGATCACCCTAGTGCAAATATTAATAATATGGAAATAAATCTTGATCAATGACACAAGTAAAATCCAGTGGAATTACTTGTTGGCTTTGGGAGGGTATGAGAGGAGGTAAGGAAAAGAACATGAATCATGTAACCATGGAAAAATATTCTAAATTAATTAATTAAATAAACATTTTCAAATAAAAAATATTATGATCAATTAGAAATTGGGCATGAGGGACTAACAGTAAACCCTTTCTCTGCAATAACAAAGAAAAATCTGTTGCTTGAGTACACCTGCAGAGTTAAATATAGTGGGCCAGACTTCTTTGGAGAGAGAAACCAGACATTTTTAAAGGAAAGCTTGATAGTGTAAAGATACTAGACCAAACTTCTTAGTGTCCGCTTGCATTCTTCAAAAAAGGCAAATTTGGGGGCAGCTGGGTAGCTCAGTGGATTGAGAGCCAGGCCTACAGATGGGAGCTCCTAGGTTCAAATCTGGCCTCAGACACTTCCTAGCTGTGTGACCCTGGGCAAGTCACTTGACCCCCATTGCCCAGCCCTTACCTCTCTTCCGCCTTAGAGCCAATACACAGTATTGACTCCAAGACAAAAGGTAAGGGTTTAAAAAAAAAAAAGAATAGCATATTTCCTTGATTAGCAGGAGAGCTGGATTTCTAAACTTAAGTCATTATAGACCAGCTGAATTTCTGCACTAACTTGGGAGACAAACTACCATAACTTGAGCAGTTATGGGACAAAATCAATGAACTACAAACAGGATTAATGAAACAATGATACATAATCAGTTTGATTTTTTCATAGGTTAGAGAATTCCAGTTTCCAAACTGATTAGTGGCTCCCTGACTGTGAACTCAGAGAAAATCTATCAGAGAAAACCCACCTTATTGGGTTTTCCTCTCTTCCTTTTTAAATACATGGCCTGCTCCAATGTAGGCTGCTGCTCTCACCTCCAAGATGCCCTGAGTCCAGGTCTGATCTGCCCAGGAATCCCAGTGAGAACTCAGTGAACCCATGTACTGAGTCCTGGGAAAAAAAATCTCTCATCAACTTTCTGTCATATCCTAGTCCCTTGTGCTCAAGGCTCCCTGGTGACATCCCTGGCTAAAACCCTGCCCTCTCCAGACCTGCTCTGGTGGTTCGAGTCTCAGCCACAAGGTGTGTTGCGTGTAGGAGAGCCGGTTGTTAAACACTGACTAGCCCAGTGCCGATTAGAGCATACTACTACATACAAAAAGGCAGAGATCCAGGGATTCTAGAACACCAAAATCAGACTGCACCCTGGGCAATATTTGCTCCCTCACACCTTGTACACAATTATTCTGTAAGATTACAAACACCAGCTGTGAAATCCTGTTTAAATGTGCTTAATTAAAGACAACTCCAGACTAGAAGGGAGGCTGAAAACTCTCTGGAGCTCCTGGCAATAATTGCTCCCTTCTCAGCCCTGTAGTCCAGCTGCATTATCTTAACCATTATGTTAAAAATGAGTTAAACTACTGCTGAGCAAAGCCTTAGAGCTACTTGTTTGGTGAACACTAAATTTTTGGTCATTTGGCCACCTATCAGTAGCAGCCTACCCTGCCCTCCCCCAAATCTTCAGGAGTAGTTCTAGAGCCGTTAGGTTTTGTTTTGTTTTGTTTTTAAATATTTTCCCATATTTACATGTTTCATGTTCTTTCCCTCTCCCCCAAACTCCCTAACCCCGCTTAGCCGACACACAATTCCACTGGGTATGTATCATTGATTAAGCCCTAATTCCATATTATTGATAGTTGGACAAGAGATATTGTTTAGCATCTACATCCCCAATAATATCCCCATCAGCCCATGTGTTCAAGCAGTTCTTTTTCTTCTGTGTTTCTCCTCCCACAGTTCTTTCTCTGAATGTGGCTAGTTTTCTTTCTCATAAGTCCCTCAGCCTTGCTTTAGATTCTTGCATTGCTGCTAGTAGAGAAGTCCTTTATGTTTGATTGTACCACAGTGTATTGGTCTCTGTGTACAATGTTCTCCTGGATTTGCTCCTTTCACTGCATCAATTCCTGGAAGTTATTCCAGTTCACACGGAATTCCTCCAGTTCTTTATTCCTTTGAGCACAATAATATTCCATCACCAACAGATACCAC
Organism: Gracilinanus agilis; assembly: GCF_016433145.1. NCBI lineage: Eukaryota > Metazoa > Chordata > Mammalia > Didelphimorphia > Didelphidae > Gracilinanus > Gracilinanus agilis. The sequence continues at coordinate 578,699,892 of NC_058132.1, forward strand.
AATTTGTTCAGCCATTCCTCAATCAAAGGACATTCTCTAATTTTCCAATTTTTTACAACCACAAAGAGTAGAGCTGTTAGGTTTAAACAAGAGCAAGAACAAGACCAAGAAGTGTGCTCCCACCATTGGCCTAGAACAACACCTAGAAAAATTATAAAGCCTCTGGTAAAATCTAGTCACTGCTTTGGAAACCACTCTTAAGAGCTAAATGCCAGAACTTACGATTTCCTCAGTTGGAAGGCAATTGTATTTGGGTATTCCATTTCCCTTATTCCTCTCCTTAATTGCACTACCCAAATACAAGCCTAAGCTATAGTCCACAGAGGTCTATTTCCCAAAATGGGATTCTGGGAGAAAATTTCAGTGCTAGTCCTATGAGTTGTGGATGCTGAAGCCAATGGCAGCTTCATCTCTGAGAGAAGTTAGGATTTAATAGAAAATCATCTAGGTCAAAGGAGAACTGTGTTTGTTGAAGGAGGAAAGAAGAGGAGAAGAAAAGGATCCATTCTGCCATATTGCTTGCTCAATTTGATGTTCACAGTGTGCAAACTTGGTTTCTAGAATCCCACAGGAGAATGTGAATTAGGGGCCCAAGAATCTTTTACTTTGGGATAGGGGAGACTTGGGCATCGTTGACAGCATAGAAAAGGAGCCATCGGAAAGGTAGAGCATACACTTATTGCCCCTTGTCAGTTGAGTGGCAAAACCCACCTTATAATAGTGCCCCAGTTCCTAATCTTAAGTGGGAAACTTGCAATTTGAAGATAAAGATTTGGAAAGAGCTGATTGTAATAATGTTAAGATGCTTAGTTGGTTACCTTCAAATACACTTTATATAAATGCTTTTCTCTAAGGATTTAAAAGAACAACATAGATAAGGCATGATAATCTGCCCTCACCTACCCCTCAGGGTTATTATGAAGAAAGAAGTGGATGAGCTATAAAGCTCTGAGATAGTAGGACTATTTTAAAAGAATGCTACTATGCTATTTTTTAAAGGATAAAACCTTCTGTTGTATTAGACAGGTATTTTTCACATCACTTTATAATTGATTCAGAAAGAAGATTTGCCCCAGGACATAGTGACTTGGGAAGAGCCAGAAATATAAACCAGGTTTTCTGAATTCCTTTCATCTCAAGATTCCTATTTTGTATTCTTGAACATAATATCCTTAGGACTAAACTAGGTAATTCTTCAACCTTTACCTTTTAAAGTGTTTGTAAATCTGATAAAAGACTGATATGGAAGGTACATAGGGAGTTGACACAAAGAGCTATTCCCTGGTAGATAAGTGGTCAAAGGATTTGAACAATTTCCAAAAAGAATTTCAAATTATCAACAGCCATGAGAAAGATTTCTCCAAATCATCAATAAGAGAAAAATGCAAATCGAAATAGCCCTGAGCTTTCACTCAGAAAAATCAGCAAGGCTTCTAAAGGCCAAAAGGGGATTTATTGTTTGTGGCAAGGTAGGCACACCAATACCTTGTTGGTAGAATAATGAATAAGGCCAAACACTCTGGAAAACCATTTGGAATTGTGTGAGAAAAGTTACTACATTGTTCATACTCTTGGACCCAGAGATCCTTCCCCTGGGCATATACAAAGATAAAAAGGTCCTACATATAGCAACATATTCATAGCAGCACCTTCTGTAATAGAAAAAACAAAACCCTGGGAATAAACTAGGTGTCCATTGCTTGAAAAACGACTGAAAAAACTATGGCATATTAATGTAATAGAAAATTGTTAAGCTATAATATACAATAAATATGAAGAATTTAGAGAAACGTACATGAACCAACATGTAACTGAAAAAATGATATACACAGCTAGAACAATGTAAATAAAAAAGTGCTTAAAATTGATCTTAAAACTGTGAAACTGCACAAATAAATGATAAAAACTTATGAACTATGCTATATGAAAATTACTGGGAATATAAATATAAAAATGGAGCCAGTCCCTGCTCTTAAGGACCTCCCAGTCAGATGGGAAGAAAACACATATAGGGACTTTTAGAAGCTTAGAAAAGTTTCATGATTCTTAAGATGTATGGACAAAGCAGATAAAAATCTTCTTTGATGTCAGTTTGATTAAAAAAATCATGTCAATTTTTGATGTGGAACCATTTGACTCTACCAAGACTTTGGTGGTGAGAACTTTTTTCCTCCAGATTTTCAATAGCTGTGGTTGTAAGAATTGGAAGAAAGAGTTGCCAGGACATATCACTAAAGGGGAAACTAGGTGGCACATGGACAGTGTTGGGCCTTTCCTGTCAGGAAGATTCTGATTTCAAATCTGGCCTCAGATACTTACTAGCTGTATGTCCCTGAACAGGTTACTTGACTCTGCCTCAGTTTCCTCATCTGTGAAATGGCCAACTACTCTAGTTTCTCTTCCAAAAAATCCGAAATGGGGTCATGAAGAGCCAGACATGCCTGAAAATGACTCAACATCAACAAAAAATCACTTAAAGGAGTTGCTTTCTAGAATGATAAAAGAAGGGGTTGGGCTGAAAGCAGGACCAGTGGTCTGAATGGTGCTGCCACTGTTAGGGCTCTAGACTAACTATGGTAGTTGGTCAGTAGTTATTTTGGTAGTGGTGAGGAAGAGTTGCTACTCTTTATGATGGCTTCAAGACACAGGGTGAAAACATTGCTGATGGATGGAGAGATCTGTTACTCTCAAGGCTCCTGGGTACAGAGATTTAGGCTATCTCCCTCTGAGTCTTAGGAGAGGTGGTGGTAAAGGTGGATTTTCTTAATATATCCTGCCTCTTATCTTTCTCTCAGGATACCCTGCTTTTTCAGCTAATGTGAAAGACCCCATAACAACCAATTTTAGCCCAGAAAAAAGTCAAGAAAATGTACCTCTCCTTTTTCCTTGGAGACTCAAAGTCTTTGAGCACATATTTCTTGCAAATACAGGATCTCTGTGCTAATTTTTTTTAACTTTTTCTTTGTAACAAAGGAAGATTCATTAGATGGATTGGATAATTATTAGATGTGCAATGAGAAATCTCCAAAAATTTTATAGAATAAAAGTGAAAGGCATTGATATAATTTAGTAATTAAATATTTAAGATTGTTTGTAGAACCTATAAGAAAATGAATGAGAATAAATCAATAAAGAATAATTATAAGATTAGAGAAGTGATTCTTGACCTATGTTCTACAATCCATAGGGAGATTTCAGAGTAATCCATGAAGCTGAATAAGAAAAAAAGAATCACATCTTTATTTTCACTAATCTTTGGTTTCCTTTATTATCCTATGTATTTTATTAAAAATATTACTCTAAAGAAGAGTCCATAAGTTTCATCAGGCCATTAGAGAGACTACACAAAAAAGTTAATAACCCCTGTTATGATACCTTATTCACTGAAATTAGTTAATTTAAATGTAAATAATGCGAAACAAGTTTAGTTGCTACTCTATATTAAAGTTTTAATAAAACTCAATTTTAGAAAATGAAGTGTTATAAACATTCTAAATGCATGAATGAATAAAGCATTCATTAAGCACTTACTATGTACTAAGCATTGGAGATACAAATTAAGGGGAGATGGAGTTGAAATACGCACACATACACACGCATATATATATATCATGGAGGGATGGAGGAACCAGCTTTTGGGAGAAGACATTGTGTTTTCCCCTATAAGAATGCCTGCCCTTTGATCCAGCCATACCATTGTTGGGTTTGTACCCCAAAGAGATCATAAATAAACAGACTTGTAATTTATAGCTGTGCTTTATGTGGTGGCAAAAAACTGGAAAACGAGGGTATGTCCTTCAATTGGGGAATGGCTGAACAAATTGTGGTATATGCTGGTGATGGAATACTACTCTGCTCAAAGGAATAATAAACTGGAGGAATTCCATGTGAACTGGAAAGACCTCCAGGAATTGATGCAGAGTGAAAGGAGCAGAGCCAGAAGAACATTGTACACAGAGACCAATACACTGTGGTAAAATCAAATGTAATGGACTTCTGTACTAGCAGCAATGCAATTACTCAGGACAATTCTGAGGGATTTATGGAAAAGATGCTACCCACATTCAGAGGAAGAACTACAGGAGAGGAAATACTGAAGAAAAACAACTGCTTGAACACTTGGGTTGATGAGGATATGATTGGGGATGTAGACTCGAAACTACCACACCAAAGCAACTATCAATAATATGTAAATAAGTGTTGATTGATGACATGTTAAAACCAGTGGAAATGCGCGTTAGCTATGGGGGGGGGGGGGGATTTGAGGGGATGAAGGGGAAAGTAAAAACATGAATCATGTAACCATGAAAAATTTTTCTAAGAATAAAAAAAAATCTAAAAAAAAATGGAAATAAGCTTTTTCAGTTGGTTGAATTGTTTGAATAGCATTCCTTTTTCATTTCTTTAAAAAAAAATTTTTATTATTTAGAATGTCTTCCATGGTTACGTGATTCATGATTTCCCCCACCCCTCTTCCCTGCACCCTCCTGGAGCTGACAAGAAATACCACTGGGTTATACATGTATCATTGTTCAAAACTCATTTCCATGTTATTCATATTTGCAATAGAGTAAACTTTTAACACCAAAACCCCAATCATATCCCCATCGCACTACATGATAGATCGTATGTTTTTCTTCTGCGTTTCTACTCCCACAGTTCTTCCTCTGAATGTGGATAGTATTCTTTCTCATAAGTCCCTCAGAATTGTCCTAGGTCATTGCATTGCTGCTAGTACAGAAGTCCATTACATTCGATTTTACCACAGTGTATCAGTCTCTGTGTACAATGTTCTTCTGGCTCTGCTCCTTTCACTCTGCATCAATTCCTGAAGGTCTTTCCAATTCACATGGAATTCTTCCAGTTCTTTATTCCTTTGAGCACAATAGTATTCCATCACCAACAGATACCACAATTTGTTTAGCCATTCCCCAATTGATGAACACTCCTCATTTTCCAATTTTTTGCCACCACAAAGAGCACAGAATAGTTTTCATTTTTAAAAGCCTAAAGGCAAAGGTCTGATATCCACAGTGGGTGCCATGAAATTAACTGATGAAGGGAAAGGAATAACTTTCTCTGCCCCCCTTTAACCCTGTGGTACCAATAAACAGCTTTTTTTTGTTCTATTTTGTTTGTCCTTTTCAGTTATAGGCACAGTGGGATCTTGCTGACTTTGGAGCCTAGAACTGAAGCCCAAGAAGGACTTTGGACTCAGAACTTGGGACTGTTCTTTATAGGGACTGAAGTAAACTGAGATCCTGAGCCCCTTCCCTGCCTGTCCTTCCAGAGTAGGAGGTGGTGCAGGGAGGATTATGCCCCACATATTAAGGAGCATGTTTGTAGATTTATTCTAATTATTTATCTGTATTTAATCTCTTATTTTCCAGGACTTTCTATCTATCAATGAGACTGACTCTCTCTACAATAAACCTTGAAAAGATGTATCTAATCACTTTTAAGTAACCATCAGTAGAAAATTAAAATCTTACTTTAAAAAAAAAAAAAGAGACATTCAAAGAGGGAAATCCCATAACTCCTGTTATACTAGTCAAATGTTCAGTGCCATTCACCATCAAGATGTTTTATTTTAAATCTAGCCTAAACCCTTTGTGCCTGAGATAAACTATTTCTTTTTGTTTCACTCTCAGAGGAGATTAAGAACATCTGGTCCTTTCTTTATGCCTGTCTACGAGGAGACTTTCATGTACTTGAGAGTTGTTATTAAATTGCTCCTCAAGCTTCTCCAAGCTGAATATTTGTGTTGCTGTGTATTGTAGTATTACCTTGCATCAATCTTGAAGTTCTTTAGCATTAATAGTTCCTATATTTCTCTTGACTAGTCATTCCAGTGGTTCCCAAGTACCTCCCCATTATGTTGGTTGGTGTTTTCCCAAGATTAATCTCATGCCATGATTTTCTATGCACCCATTTCTAACTTTGCTAGCTCTATATAATTTCCCAATTTTTGTGTATATGTCTAAAATATCTAGTTTAGTACCAGATTTTTAATATGCTTCTTACTGATTTTTTCCAAGAATTAAGTTGAATGTTAAGTAAAAACATTACAAAAGAGTCCAGGAACCCCTCAGAGAGCTCTGAAACAGGATGCAAAAAATTTGTCTTGGGGATATAGCCTAACGTTTGGAAATTTCATTTTCCTTCTCAGTATCAATGTCTTGAAAGCTTTTTCTTAATGTCATTATGAATTTAAAACTTTTAGCACTAGATGGGCTTCTTTTCCCTATTCTAACAAGATAAGGGCAGTCGAGAAATAAGTAAGTTGGTATTGGTCTAAATGTATACTCAATGAGCACCAACTAACTTAGGAAGACATGCAATGGTCCAGTTCTAATCTTGCCTTTGTTTTATGGTCTTGGGTAAGTTTTTAAAGTGAAGTGTGCTTCAACTTTTCATTTGTAAAATGGCATAAGATGAGGAAAAATGAAAATCTAAAAATAACTTTGAATTTATTGGAAAATTTAAACTTATCCATCAACATGGTTTATATAATATTGGAAATGATAATTCTATAAAAGATGATCAAAAGGGTGAGTAATTATCCAAGTTGCCCTTACAAATATTGGACCTACAGTTCATAAAGGTGTCAAAAAATCAGTCTGTAAGTCAAAGTAGTCAAGTTGCAGAGATAGTTAAGTTGCCTGCATGGCATTCATCTTAGCATCAGCTATCACTTTTAAAGAGAAACGAACAACAACAAAAACTGTCAACTTGTGAAATTATCATTAGTGTTAAACTTATTCTATAGCAATTATTAACAGAACCCATGAATTTCATTAGTGCTCCCAAATTAAAGTCAAAACTAGCAATAGGCTGCCAGGCAAGATCTTGAAATGTTTCCTAATATAGAGCAAACAAATAGCACTAGATGCAACCTTAAATCAACCACAGAAACAGAGAGATTAGGACTCTGACCCCAAGGAAGAAGACATTCAAAAACACTTCAAGACTACTAGGGGAGAAGGAGCAAGTTCTTTCCATGGAAGAACTTATCCAATATTTAGTTGGTAAGGACAAAGGGAGTGAAAAGGAAAGAAAAGTGCTATCTGGTGAGTCTAGGGTTAACTATTCTTGTACACATATCTATATGCTATCAAAGGGATGAGAGTGCTATCAAGATATAAACATGACAAATTTTTTAAATTGAGCAAACTTCTAAAAATAATTATCTTAAGTTCCATGCACTCTAAATTTTGATATTTTGGAGCAAAGTCCTATTTGCCTTACATGGGTTATAGTTCTACCTTAAGTTAATCTCATCCCTTTTTAGTCTCCTCCTCTCTTTAAATAAAGCATATGAGCACAGCACCCATATTTGAACTGTGAGAATGGTGTACCCTTGAATCAAAGAAATACACTGCTCATATTGAGAGTGAACAGACAAAACAGGGATGTCAACCTGTTAAAGAACTGGATACCCTGAGGAAGGCATTCCCTTCTGACAATTAAAAGACTCTATGAATCATGTTTGATAGCTTCAGTGATTTAGGTTCATTCTTTGTTATACTCAGAGACCTTAAGTTTTTAAGGGTAATTAATAAACTTCCTATAATTGCCTTTTCTAAATGTATTATTGAGGCAGGGATAGTCATCTATTTCTCTTCATTATTCTCCCAGCATCTGATATATATTTTGAATCATCCACCAAATTGTATTTACCCTTAAACTTGACCTATAAAAGGGAGAAACACAGGAATAGATGAAGGAGAATTAGAGCTATGAGGATGGACAGAGCAGTCACTCAAACACATATTGACTCAGTTTCCAATAGGTAAATCTTCATAGCCATGCAACCCAGACAGAGAATCATATATTTCAAGGACTCTTCTAGCTCCAGGTATGACAGGACAACATCTTACAGGTGGGGAGTTCATGGGCCAGGATGCTGGATTGAAAAGAAAGGTTATTAAAGACTGAGTTTACTTTAACAAGCATTGTTTTAATTTGTATTTCTTGAATTAGTAGTGATTTGAAACTTTTTTTTCATATGAAACATTTTTTTAATATAACCCAAGTTATAAATAGCTTGGGTTTCTTCCATTGAAAAAAATCTGCTACATCCTTAGACTTTATCAATTGGGGAAAGATCTTTTTCTCATAAATTTAATTTTCTTTATAGATATTAAAAATGAGATTTTTATCAAAGAAACTTGCTACAAAGATTTATAAGGTAGTAGCAGAGAAATAGTAAAGTTCCTGGGCCAAATATCCTATATCTAATGGAGGAAGTCCTAAAAGAAGCAGAATCTGAGTCAAGGACAGTGAGGGACAAAGCCATGGTGTAAAGGACTATACCTGGACTTTCTTCTTCACTGTCTATGAATCATGCAGACAATTTAGGTTCAGGGAAGGGGTTTACTTCTTTAGTGAACAATAAGTGTTTTCCTCTTGCCTCATACCCAGGGTAGTAATATAAATCTGGGAGACTTTCACAGATTTTCTTGGGGAAGATGGAACTAGCTATTTAAAAAAAGAAGCCTATGGAGCAACTGGGTGATTCTAAGACAGAAGGTAAGGGTTTAAAAAAAAAAAGTCTTGATTATTTATGAACTTAGGTGCTAATGCTGCAAGGATAAATAAAGCCTGTTTTAGATTTGGTATTTGTTAGCCTGAGTGTTTGCATGGAAGCTTCAGAATCCCCATTTTTGTGGATATTATAAATATGAGCCAAGTTGCAATGTTCCCAGCAAATACCAGTTGAGGTACAGAGGGTCAGAGTACCAGGAGGGAAGGATATAAGTAAAAAAAAGAGATGTTCATGTGAAAAGCCTCAAAATGGAGCCCTTTTCAGATAAATCCAGAGCTTTTGTTTCAGACCATGTATTATAGTCATAAAGGGGAAAAAGGCAGTGAAGAAAAATGATTTTATCTAAGTGAAAGTACTTTGGATTCAAGACAGACAATTCATTAAAAGTAGTTACTTCACAAATCTCGTATTTTGAAGACTCTTTTTTATTAATGGGAACTAGATCTAATTTACCTCTCTTTCCTTACAATAATAATTTGTAAAAGACACATACTATTGTCAGCCACAAACATATATATTTTTCTTTTACCCTTATTTATGTGTCAGTTATTCCAGGTCTGTGATCCAGGTAATAAAATAGGTGGAAATTCATCAAAGAAACAGGCAGACAAAATATCCTTGAGTCCTCAAGTATATAATTGGAGATTGCCAGTAAGAATTCCAGATAGAAATGAGAGGTCATCAAAGATTGATTTCAATTCAGTTTAAAAAGCAATGTTTTAATTTGCATTTCTCTAATTAGTAGTGATTGGAAACATTTTTTCATGTTGTTATAAATAGCCTGGGTTTCTTCCGTTGAAAAAATCTGTCAAATTAGTAGACCTTTTATTAACCGGGGAATGGCTCTTTTTCTTATAAATTTGAATATGTTCCTCATGTAATTTAGAAATGAAACCTTTAGGAGCAGTTAGGTGGCTCTGTAGATCCAGAGCCAGAACTAGAGATAGGAGGTCCTGGGTTCAAATATGGCCTCAGATACTTCCTAGCTGTGTGACCCTGGGGCAAGTCACTTACCCCTAGTTGCCTAGCCCTTAGTACTCTTCTTTCTTGGAACCAATACTTAGTATTGCTTCTAAGATGGGAAGTAAGAATTTTAGGAAAAATGACATCTTTATCAAAGAAATTTGTGGCAAAGAATTTTACCTACTTACTTGTTTCACTTTTAATCTTCATTTTAATAGATTTATTTGTAAAAAAATACTAAAAACTTTATATAATCAAAATTACTCATTTTATCTTTTGTGAGTCCAAGTTTAGCACTGTCCAAAGCATCAAAGATAATCTGAAAGATAAACAAACACTCTTGACCTCAAGTTTATATTCCATTGGAAAAGATGCCTTCTTTCTCTTCCTTAACCTTCATCTATCTTTGCTCATATCATCAAATTCTGTCAATCAATCTAACATAGAAATGAAATCCACTACTCCTGGGAACAATGTGTGAGGGATCAGAAAGCAATTAATCTGCCCCAGAAATTAACCTCAATTGATCTACAGGATGATGTAAGTTTGACTAAGAAGTCTCATTAAGAAGACCTAATACCATTTCATCTTTGCTGTAAGACTACCAGAGATCATTTAAAAAAAAATTATTCTCACTACTGCAGATCTCATCACAAAGAACAGTGAGGTAGAGAGGGGTCTACCCTCGGTAAGTACTTCAAAGATTACTCAGATCAGTGTTTTCTGGGGCATGAGCTAGACTGTCTTCTTTCTCTCCACAAGGGTATGTATGGACTTCCCTACATCGACCGAGCTCTCCGCATCAACTTCTACATGTTCTGTTCCCTTTGATAACCTTCAAAGACTCACCAAAGAAGATCAGATTACAAGTTAGTTTTGTACTTTAGTCACCCTTTTTATCATATCAAATATTCTTCCTCCTACTTATGAGGTACTATTTGTTACCAACTTGAGATGAATATACAGTATCTTTCTGTTAATGACCTCATGTTGTTACTCAATTATGAACCTACCCAGGGTTTTTCCCCCCTTCTAACAGACTTCTCTTCCTATCCAACATGACAATTTACACATTTCCCTGTGCTAGTTTTCTCACCATCTTTAATATGACAATTCATGCAATAGATTTATAAGTTTCATATCTTTACTACGTTTCTCACAGTACAGAGTGTTAACAGTAAACAGCCAATTGGCATAGTTATATATTTCTTGCAGGAACCTAAACTGGTTTAATTTTTTAGCTGCTGTTTTGCAATTTTCACCAATACTGAGGTGAGGAAAGAAGAATGAAAAATTCAGTTTGTGAGACTCAGTGCTTACAAAATTATATGGAAAGCTAATTGATGGGAAAATATTTAACTTGTCAGTTGCAAAAAATTTAGGAGTTTCTTAGTTAAGAATCCACAAAATAAAAGACCTCTACCTCTCTTCTCTGGCCTTTATTATTATTGGAAGGATTGGCTATGAAGATAAATGACTTAGGTTGGATAAGTTGTTTAAGTTTGGATAAGTTTGTGACTCAGTATTTTTATCTATTAAACAATGGGATTGGATTGTATCGTCTTTAAGATACCATCTAATTCTGGTCAGGGAAGATTAAGGAAGGTTGGTACCACATTTGTGCCTTCCAAGACAGTCTTATTGTGATGTGTCATTGCAGAACAAACGTCACATCAGAAATGTAGCCAGTGCTATCTCTGAAAGACCTTTTTTCATCATAGATTTAGCTTTCAATGAAACACTTCCCCTTTGCTTCTTATAATAGTGGTAATCACTGCCACAGAACCCCATATCCCAAGAAAAGGTTTATATTGCCATAGATTCAAAGCTGAAAAGGATCACAGTGACAATTCAGTCCAAAGCCCTCATTATGAAATTGAAGAAATTGAGTTCTAGTGAAATAAAGAAACTTGCCCTAAGTGACATGGTTAAGTGGAAGAACTGGAATTCAAACATAGGCTGTATGTCTTCAAGCTATGCCATAAAACAATATAGAGAACATTGTCAAACTTATAAGAATAAGAACCATTTCCTAAATGATAAATGAGCAAAAGATATGAACAATTTTCAGATGAAGAAATCAAGGTCATATGTAGGTATATGAAAAAGTGCTTTAAATCACTACTGATGAGAGAAATGCAAACCAAAACAATTCTGAAATATCAACTTACACACATCAGACTGGCTAAAATGACAAAAAGGCAAATGAAAAATTTGGCGAGGGATGTAGAAAAATAGGGACATTAACACACTGTTGGTGGGTGGAGCTGTGAACTGGTCCAACAAATTTTGAAGAACAATTTGGAATTATGCCTAAAGAGTTTTAAAACTGTGTGCATCCTAAAACCCAGCGATACCTTTGCTAAGTCTGTTTCCCAAAGTGATCAGGGAAAAAAAAAAGAACCTGTGTATTCCAAAATAATCATAGCAGCTCATTTTGTGATGGCAAAGAATTAGAAATTGAAGGGATGCCCATCGATTGAGGTATAGCTAAACAAATAGTGATATATGATTTTGATGGAATACAAACCATGCTATAAGAAACTATTAGCAAGTTATTAATAAAAAAAACTTGGAAAGAGCTATATGAGATAATGAACAGCAAAATGAATGAAACCAAGAGAACATTATACATACACAACTACAGAATTAATACTAGAAGGATAAATTGTTGGAGTTAACTCCAGAGAGTGAACTGAAAGGTAGAAACATGAAAGATTTTAATTTGTATGAACATCTGTCTCTTGGATGATGCTTTCTGTGATACAGGGATGGTGCATAAATTCTATTAATGGATTTTAAAAATACTAACAATAAATACTAAACATTTTAAAAGAGATTTAAAGGAAGATTCCTTGAAAGTTGGGTGGGATCTTCGAAAGATACATGAGGTCAAGCAGGATGAAAAGATATGCTCAGGTTGTAAGATTAAGAGTATAGGTATGGAAAATAATAGAGTGAACATTACTGTCCTGATTTCATTCTTAATAACACTTTCTCTGAAGTCAAGCTGCTTAAAAATGTACTAGAGATGAAACCACATTTAATGACAGATAGTATTAGTTATCTTCCCATGACCTTATCAAAGTGTTTCATATAATACCTTGGGATGGGCAGCATATGGGTCACACTTCTTTATCTAGCTTCATTATCAGGATATGTGCATAGTTCCTCTATTCATAGAAGGATTGTCTTAAGAAAAAAAGATGGACTTTCTACTAAGTTTATATCTCAAAGTATTTTCAGAATTTTGTCACTTAGAATTATTTTATTCTAGCTTCTTTGGGAGGAAATTGGTTAAGTGAAAGTCATTAGTCTACAATTCTTAAGTTTCTTGTTCTCTTCTCTCTACCATTTTCTATTTTCCTATTGCCCTATAATCAAACTTAGATATCTGTGATGAAGCTACAAAATATTTTGTTCTTCCTAGAAGAAATTCTAATTTGCATTCTCCTTAATTCAGTAGAAGCTGGAATGAAAAGTTGATTACTACTGAAGAAATTTGATCTAGTTACCAGAAGCTTAGTGAAAGTGAAATAATTAAGTGTGTGTAGTGTGGGGCTCCAAATCATACATCTATTCTGCTGGGTGATTAAGTGGTACTATGGGTAGAGTATCATAAGCCTGTCATGCCATTGGGAGGTTCTCCACTGAGTAAGAATGAGCTTTGGAAACAGTGATTCCCAAACTTTTTTGGCTTACCACCCCCTTTCCAGAAAAAACATTACTTAGCCCCCTGGAAATTAATTTTTTTTAATTTTAATAGCAATTAATAGGAAAGATAAATGCACCTGTGGCCATCACCCCTCCCCTGGATCGCTGCAGCACCCACCAAGGGGCGGTGGCACCCACTTTGGGAATCACTGAAGTCCTTGTCCCAGAATTCTCAATCTGACTTGGATGGATTCTGAAAAACAGATCAGATTCTCTTCCTAGGGCACAAGGGCAATGGTAGCCACTTCCAGGTAAAGAGGAACAGGAATGATGTTAGACCTAGGTAACCCTTAATACAAAATAGTTTAGGAAGTTTAAAATAAACTTTCATTTTCTGCCTATTATATGCAAAGCACTACACTACTGTGCTAACTTCTAGGAATTCAAAAATAAAAATGAGTCCCTATACTAAAAGGTAGGATTATTTTATATATACCTTTGCCCTGGTTAGCCCACATCAGGAATATTATATCTCATTCCAGAAGCAGAATTTAGAAAGTACATTAAATTAAAACCCAGACCCAAGAAGGAGACCAGGTTATTTGGGGAAATGGAGACTATAAAGTACAAGAATGAGATGAAGGAACTGGGGAAGCTAGGTGTTTCAGTGGATAGAGTGTCAGGCCTGGAACCAGGAAATCTCACTTTCCTGAGTTCAAATCTGGCCACAGTTATTTACTATCTGTGTGACCCTGGACAAGTCACTTCATCCTATCAATTCAGTTTCCTCATCTGTAATATGAGCTAGAGAAGGAAATGACAAACCACTCCAATATCTGCCAGGAAAATCCCAAATGACATCATGAGGAGTCAGACATGACTAAAAAATAACTGAATAATAATGGACTATAAAAGAGAATTTTTATGTGAGAATTTAATAACTGTCTGCATGTAGTAGGAAGCCTGTCATTGGAGAGGAATTAGATTTCTTGTTTAGTACAAGAGATCAGAAATATGAGCAATATTAGATGAAAGATGCAAAGACACAGACTCAGACTTTCTGTAAAGAGAAACTTCTGAACAATGACAGTTGTCCCAGTGGAAAAGTTCTCTCTTTAGTGGATTTCCCATTACTGAAGGTCTTCAAACAGATACTGGATGATCACTTGTTAGGGATGTTAGAGAGAGGACTCTTCTTCAGATTCAGGTTGAACTACATGAGTACTATGAGCCTGTGATTCTGTTATCCTTTCCACTCAGTGCTTTCTCTCATCCCCCACCTACCATGAGGGAATGTCATCTATACCCAATAGAACCTATATACCAATGGCATAGGACCTTTGGCACTGGCAATCAAAGAATCCAGGCCTGGGACAGTTCTACTTATACCCTAACCCAAAGAGACCTCCTCCACCTCACACTGAACCACTTTCCCTGACTCAGCTTTTGGATCTCATATATCAAAAGTAAATTTCATCAAAGAAAAAAAACCACCATTTCTGTTGTCCCTGTTGTCATTTCACAATCTTTCCCCATTTTCTCCCTGAATTATGACATAATGAAATCTTTCCACACTAGTTCATTTGGACTAGTCCATTGCACAGGAATCAGAGGATTCTATCTTTTGTCCTTACCCTTGGCTTCCCTAATTTGTCAGACTCCTGAATCTATACCATCTGGCTTGTTTGTTATACTTCTCTATCCTTTTATTATGACTCCATTAACTTATGTCCAGGGATGTCAAGAGAATGAATAGCCCAATAAAACAATAGAATACACTTCCAGATTTAAAAAGAAAGAAACACACATGAAATCCATAAATCACACCACATGACAGTAGCCCAAAGATTGCATGGGAGGATCTTCTTCTCCCCTGCAGAGAAAAAGAAAAATTGAACTGCTCATGTCTTACGTCAGTGCTTGACAGCGAGAGTTATTGTACATTCAAGCACAAAAAGCAAAAATGGGCAAACATTAATATTATCTTCAAAAATAATTTTATCTGAAATAGGCACAATTTCATGATGGATAACCATGCATTTCTTTTGGTGCTTTTTTGCCAGTGACAACCTATTTTTGACTAGGAATAACTCAATATAAATCTAATTGGTCAAATAATTCAAAAGCAGGAAATATTATTAAAACATAAACTTTCATAATAGGCTACAAGACACTCTGTTTTGTCTTATACTCCCCTGAAATTTAATATTGATTAAATTTATACTAAAGCATAAACCTTTTAAAAAATATATCACAAGTTCTGAAGCCCCAGCCTCCTGCCATCCAACTTCACACCTATATAATGGAGCGTCATGTCTCAATGAACTAGTTCCAGATAAGGGCAAGGCTCTCGTCCAAGAGTAATAAACAGCTGGCATGAAGAGTGGAAAGAGCCTAAATGAAGATGAATTTGAAGGCCCCATGCAGAGAACAGCCAGATCTGAATGCTCTCAGGGGCTTAAATTAATCCAGTGTTATCTGACATATGGCACCTACTCAATCTAAAGTGAAAAGACTACTCTTTGTTCACTGTCTCATCATTCTTCTTCCAGAAGTGATTATTTTCTCCCTGAACATCTTCTGAGGTATTTACATAATGCTTCGGTAAAGTCTATTGTCAGTGGAAATTATACTACTCAAGCCTGAGAGTCAATTAATCTAGTAATTCTAAATCAAACATATGGAGTCTGAGATCTGTGCAAATGAAGTTTAGTATCAAGGTAGATCATCTTTTTCTTAAGTTCTAGATCTGATTTGGCTTCCAGTAGCACATGGAAAGGTTTTGTTCACTGCTTTGGGAAAAAGCAAACTTTTTCACTATTCAAAATAGTTGTTTTTTTTTCAATTATTATTATGCTTTTCATTAAATGTTTCCTAATTACATGTAAAAAAATTTAGATGGGCTAAGTTTATCAATTCAGAAAGAATATTTTAATGATATATGCTATTATAATACTTCACAAAATAAATTTAACATGCATTTAAAATCAGTTCTTCACATTGCCCCCTCCCAATTAAATAATTAAAACACAAAAACCTTGGAAAAAAAGAATTATCATTATAAATATGAAAAGTCCAATAAGACAAATGAACAGATTGATCATGTTGAAAATAATATGTCCCTCTATGAATGCTAGGATTCATCTATAGACTTCTGAACTCTTGATTTAGTATTCCATTTATCAGAATTCATAAGCCATTTCAAAATTGTTTTTCTCTGTACTGTTGCTGTCATTTAAGAAATTCTAGTCCTTATTTCCTTTTGCATTATATCACAAAAGTCTTTCCAGTTTCCTTTGAAACTCCATTTTGCCATTATTTATGGTACAATAATATTCCATTATATTCATGTCATACTTTGCTTACTCATTCCCCAATAAGAGAATAAATACTATCTTAGTTTCCAATTTTGGGGCTACTATGAAAAGAACTGCTATAATTCATTTTTGTAATAAAGTTCCTCTTTTCCTCCTTCACTTTGGGTATAAATGTTTGGGATATGCCCCAATGGTTCAGTTGGGTCTAAAGCTATGCACAATTTAGTCATTATTTGGGCATTCCCAAATTGCTTTCCAGAAATTCTGGAGCAACTTATAGCTTCGCTAACTGTACATACAATAATAATTTGATAAATCAGTTGAATTGTGATCTCTTCGTGTGAAATCCCCAAAGCAGGGCAGAAATAGTAAACCATTAATGGTTTTGAACATAGGTCAGTTCTTCTCTGTGTCTTGCTGCAATGATTCCCTAAAGTAGTAATGGCAAACCTATGGTACACAGAGCTCTCTCTGTGGGCACATGGCCTTTCTCTCCCCAGCCAGAGTTCATTACTAGAAAGGCAGAGGGGACTCAGGCAGAGCTGCTCTTTTTCCCCTCTGCACAACACCTAAGACAATTTTTCATATCACCCACCCCTCTGCCTAGCAGCCCAATGGGAGAGCATAGGGCATAAAGTGGGCAGCTCATAGGTGGCAGAACTGGAGGGGAACAGAGGGCTTGGGACACTCCTGTCTCCCTCTCTACACTTGCCAAGGATATTTCTCACTTCACCTACCCCTCCACCTAGCAGCTCAAAGGGAGTGCTTTTTCCCTCCCCTGTCAGGGGTAAAGGGGGTGGGCACCTGGTACTCAATGTGGAGGAGGGGCACTGCACTTGGGGGGAGCAGGACTTGGCACTCCATCTCTAAAAGGTTTGCCATCACTGCCCCAAAGAATTAGTCCAATAGGCTGATTTTTTTAAATGAGTGAAATTTTTCCATTTAAGTCAGCATTTGTGAATAACTTTGTTCTGTGTCCATCAAGTCCTAGAACAATGTATAGCCTTGTAAAAGAGATTCACAATGACAAAAGAATTCAGTCTAACAATCTACACAAGAAGAGCCAAATGGATGAATAATGACTATGGTCCAGATAACAATCTACAGTTGCATGGCTAATACAAAATCCATATATATATATATATATATATATATATATATATATATATATATACACACACACACATATTTTATTTGTTTTTGACTACATCAGTATTTCTAGGTATCTCCCCTACTCTCTTCCCCACACCAGCAAAGGCATCACTTGACCAAAAAACTATATACATAAATTGTATCTTTCAGTCATAAACTATATTTCTATTTATTACTTCTTTCTCTAGAGATAGACATTCACAAATTATGCTGCAAACATTAGTTCTACAGCTGTATATAAAGTTCTCTTGGTTCTATTCATGTTGTTTTTCATAATTTCATGTAAGTCTTTCCATGTGTTTTTAGTTAATCTGCTCATCATCTCTTATGGTACAATAATATTCCATCAAAATCATATACCATAACTTCTTCAGCCACTCCCCAATTAATGGACATCCCCTNTATATATATATATATATATATATGTATATATATATATATATATATATACACACACACACATATTTTATTTGTTTTTGACTACATCAGTATTTCTAGGTATCTCCCCTACTCTCTTCCCCACACCAGCAAAGGCATCACTTGACCAAAAAACTATATACATAAATTGTATCTTTCAGTCATAAACTATATTTCTATTTATTACTTCTTTCTCTAGAGATAGACATTCACAAATTATGCTGCAAACATTAGTTCTACAGCTGTATATAAAGTTCTCTTGGTTCTATTCATGTTGTTTTTCATAATTTCATGTAAGTCTTTCCATGTGTTTTTAGTTAATCTGCTCATCATCTCTTATGGTACAATAATATTCCATCAAAATCATATACCATAACTTCTTCAGCCACTCCCCAATTAATGGACATCCCCTCAAGTTCCAGTTCTTTGCAACCATAAAGGGAGCTACTATAAATACTTTAGAACTTGTAAATTATTTTACTTTTTTCCCTGATCTCTTTGGGGGAAAGATTCAAGAGTGGGTTTAAGAGTATATACAGTTTTGTGATTCTTAGCATAATTCCAGATTGCCATGTAAAAAAATTCTAACAATTGTTTTTTAAACTTTTGAGCTTAAAATCCTCTCTGTCCCTTTCACTCCTTCCCCCTTTCTTGAGAAGACAAGCAATTTGATTTTTATTATACATGTGAGGTCATTCAAAATACATTTCCATATCAACTATGCTGCAAAAGAAAACACAAATAAAATAATAAAAAAATAAAACAAAGTATGCTTCAATTTGCATTCAGAGTTCATCATTTCTCTCTCTGGAAGTGTGTAGCATTTTTCATCATTGGTCCCTTGGAATTATTTTGGATCATTGCCTTGATCAGAGTAGCTAAGTCTTTCGCAGTTAATCATCCTTACAATATTCCCATTACTATGTACAATATTCTGCTGTTTCTGCTTACTTCACTTTGCAAGAGTTCATATAAGTCTTCCTAGATAGTTCTGGAACCATTCTGCTCATCATTTCTAATTCTACCGCAATCATATGCCACAACTTGTTTGTCCATTCTTCAGTTGATGGGCATCCCCTTCATTTCTAATTCTTTGCCACCACAAAAAAAAAAAGATACTATAAATATTTTTATATAAATAGGTCCTTTTCCCCTTTCTTTGAGCTCTTTAGGACACAATCCTAATAGCGGCATTGCTGGGGTCAAAGGGTATGCACAGCTGGATACCCTTTTGGGTATAGTTCCAATTTGTTCTCCAGAATGAGTTGACTAGTTCACAATTCCACCAACAATGCATTAGTGTCCCAATTTTTTCACATCCCAGTCAGCATTTGTCATTTTCCTCTTCTATTATATTAAGCCAGTCTGATAGGTGTGAGGTGACAACTCAGGATGGTTTTAATTTGCATTTCTCTAATGAAGAGTGAAAATATTTTTTCATGTGATTATCAATAGCTTTGACATCTTCTGAACACTGTTCATATCTGCTGACCATTAACTGGAGAATGAATCTCATTTTTGTGAATTTGGTCCAGTTCCCTATATATATTTGAGAGATGAGGACTTTGTCAGAGAAACCAGCTGTGAAATTTTTTCCTCAGTTTCCTGCTTTCCTTCTAATTTTGACTGCATTGATTTTGTTTGGGCAAAAGCTTTTTTTATTTTTACTTCCCATAATACCCTCCAACTCTTACTTGGATATAAATTCTTCCCTTATCAACAAATCTGAGAGGTATATGTTCCCATGCTCCTCTAATTTACTCACGCTATCACCCTATGTATAAATCATGTGTCAATTTCTGTTATACAATTTGAGATGGTCTGTGCCTTGTTATTGCTGTTCGGTAGTTTAGCCATGCCCACTCCTCATGACACCATGAACCCTCATAGCATGCCAATACTGTCTATTGAATTTTCTTGGCAAAGATACTGATTCGTCATTTTCTTCTCCAGTGGTTTAGGGGAAAAGAGATTAAGTGACTTTCCTAGGTTCACACAATTGTAAGCGTCTGAAGTTGGATTTGAATTCAGGTCTTTCCTGACTCTAGGCCTGTGTTCTATCCACTGAGCCACCTAACTGGCTAGTTTATGTCTAGTTTCTGTCAAGCTGCCTTCCAGTTTTTCTAGCAATTTTTGTGAAATATTGAATACTCAAAAGCTTGGATTTTGAAATTTATCAAATATTAGTTTACTGTGGTCCTTTATTACTATTTATTGCATGCCTAATCTATTCCATTAATCCCCCCTCTATTTCTTAGACACTACCAGATTGTTTGCTGCTTTATTTGAAATCTGGAAGAGCTTAGCTTCCTTCCTTAACTTTTTTCATTGATTCTCTTGATATTCTTGGTCTTTTTTCTTGCAAATGAATTTTGTTGTTATTTTTAATAGCTCTATAAAATAATCCTTTGGTAGTTTGATTGATATTTGGGTTTGGTAGTTGATTGGCATTGCATAAATAATTTTAACTAAAGTAGAATTGTCATTTTTATATTAGCTTGGCCTATCCATGAGTAATAAATATTTCTCCAATTATTTAGATCTGTCTATATTTGTGTGAAACATTCTGTAACTATATAATCCCTGGGTTTGTCTTGGCAGATAAACTCCCAGATATTTTGTATAGTCTGCAATTTTAAATAGTTAATCTTTCTATTTCTTTCTTTTGGGTTTTGTTAGTAGTATATAGAAATGCTAATTATTAACATAGGCTTATTTGTATTCTACAACTTTGCTGAAATTGTTTTTAGTTAATTCTCTAGAGTTCTTAAAGCATACTATCATAGCATCTGTAAAGAGGGATTTCTTTGGGACAAGTAGGTGGCTTAGTGATTTGAAAGCCAGGTCTGGAGACAGGAGGTCTTGGGTTCAAATCTGACCTCAGACATGTTCTAGCTGTGTGACCCTAGGCAAGTCACTTACCTCCAATTGCCTTGCCCTTACTGCGTTTCTGCCTTGGAGTTTATACTTAGTATCAATTAAAAGACAGAAGGTAACGGTTTCAAAAAAGAGTGCCTGCTTTGTTTTCTTATTACCTATTTTTATTTCTTAAATTTCTTTTTCTTGTTTTATTGCTATAGTTAGCATTTCTAATACAATATTGAATTAGAGTGGTGATAATGCACATCATTTATTTACTCATGATCTTTGGGAAGGCAAAATAAATATACTTAAATATTTCTGGTAATGAAATACGGGAGAAAGTGACTGTTAGTAGAAAGTCAGTTGTCTGAGAGTAAGTAAACATTTTTGGCCACATTAAAAGAAGCACAGGTACAGAAAGCAATTTTTTAACAGATCAGCCTACAAAGGGAGGTAGGAGAGGAAAGGATATATTTTCAAAGTTATGAGCTGAATTCATAGGCAGTTCCTTCCCAAATCTCCCTTTATTGCATAAGAAAATTCATGGACTAGTTGTATGATCCTGGGAAAGTCATTTAATGCCCATTGCCTAGCCCTTACCACTCTTCTGCCTTGGAATCAACACACAGTCTTGATTCTAAGATGGAAGGTAAGGGTATAAAAAAAAGAAAAAGAAAAAATGTTCATGGATACCAAGATGCAGAGTTGAGCCACTATCTTTTAG
Organism: Gracilinanus agilis; assembly: GCF_016433145.1. Taxonomy (NCBI): domain Eukaryota; kingdom Metazoa; phylum Chordata; class Mammalia; order Didelphimorphia; family Didelphidae; genus Gracilinanus; species Gracilinanus agilis. The sequence goes on from NC_058132.1 coordinate 578,721,529, forward strand.
TCTATTGTTTCATTCCAGTTGGTCAGAGGTGCTGAACAGATGCTGGAAAAAACAATGTGCTGCTGCATTAATGATTATTTTATCAATTTTATATATATATAAAACACTAATTTTATAGTTAAATGGATCTCTGATGTCATCTATTTGTGAATTCCTTCCAGATGAAGATCTCAGGACATTTATACCTTCCCGTCCATGCAACCTCCTGCCAAAAGTTCACCATATGCAATCCATCCAACATTCTGATGGCTGATTTTCCATTTTCTTTTGACATTGTGAATACATTTGTGAAATATTCCAGCTGTCTACTTGTCACCCTTCACTCTCATTACATAATTAGCTCATCTTTTCTTTCTACCATATAATTCTTAGATGATATGCTTTACTCCTGTCCTTCTTTGGATTGCCTTATTGGTTTTATGTTTCAGCCTACTCACACCAATAATATCTCTTCATTGGTCTCTGTGATGCTCACCTTAATTCTTCAGAGAAAGTACTGACCTATGTCTCATTTCCTTATTGTGACAATGGTAAAATATTTTGTATCACTGAAAGGATAGGCTTTTGCTCTTATGGGAAGGCTGGGGGCAGTAAAAAAAATACCATACAGTTTCCTTTTCCTTTTCTAATGTTTATTGTCCATCCCTCTATTATCTACCCCAGATACATATACTGCTAGGCATGATCTATAGGTTTTCCATTCAAAAACATATTGAAATCTGGACAATAAATATTTTTCATAAACAAGTTTTCCTATGAGGCTGGACAAGCTAAATTCTTTTGAATGACTATTGGCCTCTTAAAGGAGCTCTGGAATGTCTTGGGAGAAAGATTCAATCAACATTCTTTCATCTAAAAACAAACATCTGGAGGGGCTCAACACCCACAGAAAATCTCTATTCAACCTGGACTCTGTGCTGGATCTCCTCCATAGAAGCAAATAATTTTGGTAACCTATTTCATTCCTCACCTGATGTTTCTTTCATATCAAGTCAATGACTGGAGATATTTCTGTTACATATTTGAATGAATATTGAATGACCTTGATATGTGGAGGGGAGATTTAATATAGTAAAAGAGTCCATAATGTAGTATTTTGATCTAAGGAGCTGAATGCTATCATTTTCATAATCAACAATAATAAGCAGAATGGGATTTTATGTTCTCTAAATCTTTAAGTCTGTTGTGAGATGGTAAAGATGCGATGAATTGCTTACTTTCATTTGGGTAACTTGATCATTCTCTACATATATCCTTAATTTGTGCATGAATGACCCTCATAAAGACTTTGTATAGATAGGAGCAGGTATATAGGTCAGAAGTTTTCTTGGTCAAAATTTTTTGGTACCAATGGGGTTTGAGGTTTTTTTTCTATACATTTGGCATATTCTTCTTGTTTAGATACCTTGCAAATTAGTCCCTCAATGCCTTGACAATTCCATTGTCTTGAACAAGGATCCCGACAATATATAGATTTGATCCAATCTAGTTGCTTTTCCCATCTTTGTTCTCTTTAGTAACATTCATAACTTTTCTGAAGGAATTTTTGTTAGAGTCCAAGGGTGGTGGTTCCACTGTCCTTCAGGGAGAAGATTTTGTTCTGAACATTTTTGAATATTTTTTCCATTTTTTCCTGTGTGTAGTCTTTTTTTCCATTTCATTCTTGAATGCCCCAGGGATGATTTTGCTTGCTTGGATATCTTACCAAGCTTTTTGGAGACTTGTTTTACCCTTCAGTGCTTCTGTCTGCTTTATGAGATGATGGTGCTCATCAATTGTCCATTATCCTTCTTCATAAGATTTTCAAAAAATAAGTTTATATTGCAACCTGGTATTACCTCAGGCAGCCACTTAATTCTATTTCTTTGTTGAAGTTATTGATTGACATTGGTTTAGCTTCAGAATTAAATTATTCTAGTTGGTATCTGTCATTTCTATTGTTCATTTTGCATTTTTGATTTTCAATTGCTTGCTTAAATATTGAAAGTGAAATCTTCTTAATTTTATGCCATATCTTTTTCTTATAACTATTCTTCCTTCTTGTTTATTATAAATTCTGATATTAACTCTGATGAGTAAGTGTTCTGACTGTGCAAAGACAGCCACCACAGAAAAAGTCAGCCTTAATATATGCTTGTTGCCTGACAGGTAACTCCTGTATCCAAATCAAATCTTTTCCTACCTTATAAAATGTAGCCAATTTCATATTTTTGGTGATGTTTGATGCTCACTATGCCTAGTACCTACTGCTTCTTTTTTTCTAAAGAAAATGACATGGGAACATGGGGTTTCTATATAACCTAAGAATCTTAGGAATTTCTCATTTATTTCTCCTGAACCATACTTTCCCATATATTCCTCCCTATTCTCCTCTTTTCCTACATTTCCACTGAAATAACCAAGTATCAACAAGTATGTTAATTTGATTTGGAGGATTTTATCAGTTATCAGCTTGATAATATACCTCATTCACCAGATCTAGCTCTAAAAGACAAATCAATTTCCTCCAAATCAATCTTACTCTCAAGAGACAAAGATTTGCTACCTTTGCAGATAATAAAAATCATTTGTCTCAGACAAACGATTTGTCTCAGACAACTCTTGTTCCCCCCGAAAACCTTAAGCAATGAGAGACTCATTACTTACAGTTCACATAAAAAACTTCCAATGGAATGGCACCCATACAATAGGTTCAACACCAACTTTCTTGAGTGATGAATCCTGAGAACAAGATAACACTATACAAACTGGAAATAAGTATTCCAGAAAAAAAGAGGAAAATAAAAGCATCTTTGTGGTTTAGAGATGGGGGAAACTGTGGAAGAATACGAAAAAAACAACCCTTAGTTGATGGGTAAGTAGATATAGTATAAATTTTGAAATAATGAAAGTAACAACAACTAGCATTTACTGAGCTTTTTAAGATTTTCAAAGCACTTTACAAATATTATCTTAACATTACAACAGCTCTGGTAGGTAGATGCTATTATTATCCTCATTTTATAGATGAGTAAACTGAGTCTAAGTTACCTAGCAAAGCTAAATATACTCAAAAATTTACTGATAATCAGAGAAAATATAGCAAAGTAAAACTGTGTGACCCATTTAAGTTTATCTAGGACAGCATTTGCCAAGCTAGATTTGAAGAACTCCATTTCCATGTGATATGAAAGGGGGAGGGAAGGTTCTAGGAGGATTTTGGTTTTAGGCTTATTTATCCCCTCTTAGATATTAAATGTGAAATTATGAGCAAGCCAAAAATACTTCTGTGAAGCTAGGCATGCAAATAGGCTTAATTTCCTATATTTCGTCTCAGATTTCTCTCAATCTACCCTTAATTTTATGTATATTCCAGACCACCCCCTTAAACTAGAATTTATAAGTTCTATCAAAATATTACAATCATAAATGTTACATAGTAAATAAAGTTGGTGTGGTAAGTATTCACTTAAAGAATCAGTTATTCTTGCTGTAGATACAGCAGCTTTAAGTAGCTAAGTAGAGAGGTGTTTGGAATATTTCTTTTTCTAGCAAGTATGTGTGAGAAACTGCAATAATCTGCAAACTTCCGTTCTCTTTCTCTCCCTCTTCTTTAAGGTGTTTGGAGCTAGAGGAAATGGGATAAATTCACTAACTATGAGAAATACTTCTGTAAATTTTAAAATTAATATTTAATAACTAAGTATGATATTTAATAAGATTTATTAATATTTAACTTGAAGCAAAAGGAAACTAAAATGGCTAGAAAAACAGGGAGAGCACTCAGTCAAGCAACTCACGTGGAAGAGAGCGTGAGAGAGACGCTACCCAAAACTTATACACAATTACGTAAAAGATGCATGTAAACAGAAAGGAAAAGGGAATTTGGGGGCAAGGGAAGAATTCTGGCAGATGAACTCTAAAGGATACAAAATTTCTACTCACACACCTCTCATAATGCTGTGGGCATTCATATCCAGACAGGGTAAAGATTATTGGGAGGAAGAAAAGCACGGGGTTTAAAAAAAAAAAAAAAGGCAAAAATATTCTAGGAGATGACATGGATGTGGTAGACTCCTAGTTGTAGCATAGACAAAGATTGCTTGGTGGTGCAGTGGCTAGAGCACTGAACTTCAAATGAGGAAGATTCATCTCCCTGAGCTTAAATCTGACCTTAGACACTAATTAGCTGTGTGACCCTGGGCAAGCCACTTAATCCTGTTTACCTCATATGCAAAATGGAGCTTGAATATCTGCTAGTTGTGGCTAAGGCTTTACAGGAAGTAGATATAAATTTTTATCACAGGGGCGGAGACATATTCTGCAAGAGTGAACTGGTGAATCTTCTAGGAGTTGGAATAAAGATAGTGGACTCAAAAACAGAGGAAAGACTGACCCCACAGAGGAGGCTGGGATGGGAGAAAGGGACTTAGATTTAGGAGCAGTGAAACTAGACTATTGAGACTTCCCTTTCTGGTGATATGAATCTTTTGCAGGAACTGAGATAAAATCATTCTAAGGGAAATGGAATAGGAAACACCTCTTATGGGATATATAATTTCCCTTTTTATATGAACTCAGGTATCATCTCTTATCTATTCTTTACATACAAGTAAATAGAACATTTTCTGTGTTCCATACCTTGAAAGCCTGATATTTTCATTAGAGTAAATGAATATCCCAAGGGAAGAACTAAAGTGCATCAGATTCTAATATTCCATATCTCTAGGTAAGAGCAAATATGTTCCACAGAGAACTGCTTTTCTGCAGAGGAATGAGCCATAGGTTGCACTCTTAAAACTGATATCATATCTGGGACAGGCTGTGACTCAGTAGATAGAGAATCAGATTTAGAGATAGAAGGTCCTACCTTCAAATATGACCTTAGACACTTCCTAGTTGTGTGACTCTGGGCAAGTCACTTAACCCCCATTGCCAAACCTCTTCTGCCTTGGAAAAAAATACATAGTATCAATTCTAAGACAAAAGGTAAGGTTTTTATTTTTTTTAAGTGATACCTGCTTACTATGTCAGAGGAGGTGCTGCTCAGATATAGATTGGAATTGTTCATCCTTCCTTTTGTTTTTTTTAAAATCATTAAACATTTTTTTAAACACCTACTATGTGCAAGCAGACACTGAAATAAATAAAAAGAGACAAAAGGCAGTCTGCTCCCATAGAGTTTACAATCTAATGGGGAAAAGAGTGGAAAGAATGCTGGGTTTCATCCTTCCTTTTTTTTTTCAGGGAAAAAAATAGAATATTTTTTTTTAGTTTGAGAACATTTTAATAGTGTGACATGCACATGAAATTTTCAGTCAAATATATTCTCCTTCTACCTACTTCTGCCTTCAGAACCTTCAAGGCCAGCTACTCAGGTGCCAGATGGAAGTGAGAAGCAGCAGCAGCACATTATAGGTTCATCCTTCCTTTTGAAGAGCACCAATGACATTCCTGGGTGATGTCTTGATTTGAGAATGGATTGGATTTCATTGAGGTAGCATCTCACAAAATCATAAGTTTCTCTCTCGTTCAGTGCCATGAAAGTTCAGTGGCAAAACAAAAGTCAAGACCACCAGCAATGGCCCAGGATGGAGTGGATGACCTTGGTGTCTTCAATGTCTAACCAAGCTCTAAATGTTCCACAGTGCCTGCTTCAGCAACCTTCAGGGCTGTTGGAAGGGACTATTTTCATGTGTCCATTCTGCTGGGGAAAGTCTTCACATGTCTGGGGAAGACCAGAAAGATTTGATGCCTATTGGTTACCCTCAATCTGATTTAGCCTTGTCTGACAAGATAGTCTTACTGGGATGTGGCCATTAACCATGCTCCAGCTCCTTGGAGCCACAAGTGAGAGTTGGATGAAAGGTAGACACCAAAGGTGGATTGGCAGCCCTGAAAGGGGCTTGGTAAGCCCTCACACGAGAGGTACTACTCCTTCCTGAACACTCCACATACCCCTATGGATTGGAATAGATGAATTCTGAAGTCCCTTCCTATTCTATATTTCTATGATTCTTTGAACCTGCCTGATTGTTGTGTCCTGCATTGGACCAAATGGGAAAGTCATAACAGGCTGGGAGCACAAGCTTAGGAACTCAATCCATTCACTAGTCATCTATCTCTCTCCTACAGACCAGCAAGGACAGCTGATCAGTGTTGGAAAAGCAAGCATTTGCTGTCAACATCTGTGTTGAACACACCAAAAAACAGTACTTAAAATAATCAGATGCTGGGTCTAAATGATGGCTAGCAGTTCAGCAGCATCTGGGGATGTGATGGGGCTCACACTAATATCAAGGAAAATGTGCTCTCAGATGCAAGGCAATAATCAGGCTTCTAGAAAACTCACTCATCTGAGCCAGGGAATCATAGCTATCTGTTCAGAAAATCTGACTAATTCGTTACCTAAGAGATAGCAGAATAATTGTGCCATAGTTGATTCTCCTTTTCCTTCCATTCCCAATTCCCAAATCTCTCCTTTCCTTTTCTGATTATCATGATCCCTGACCTGTCTCCCAGTGTCAACATTATTAATTCTGTTCTGCCAGCTCAGATTTACTTAACTGTTTGAATTCACATTGCAATTTGACACTATAAAATAGAGGCAGCTACATAGCTGGTGCACTAGATTTGGAGTCAGGAAAACCTGAATTCAGATTTAGCCACACAAATTATTGTGAACCTGGGTCAAAAGGGTCTTTAAAAGCATTTTTTGTCTGGCTTAGTTTTCTCAACTATATAATGGAGACAATAATAGCACCTACTTTTTAGGTTTTTTGTAAGGATGAAATAAGGTAATAGTAAAGTGCTTTAAAAATGTTATAAGTGCTAGGAAATGAATTATTAATTATAATAATATAACTTAGTAAGTAGATGATGCTATAACTAAATTTACCCAGCTTACTCTTACAATATGAACAATCTGGATCACTGTGTCCTAAGAGAGAATTTTTTCTCCTGGTATTATAGAATCAAAGATTTATAGCTGAAAATTATCTCAATGGTCATCTAATCCAATCCCTGCATTTTATTCAAACCCTTACCATCCATCTTAGAATCAACAGTCCTTTTTTTTTTTTTTTTTTTTTTTTTTTAATTTAAACCCTTACCTTCCATCTTGGAATCAATACTGTGTATTGGTTCTAAGGCAGAAGAGAGGTAAGGGCTAGCAATGGGAGCTAAGTGATTTGCCCAGGGTCACATAGCTAGGAAGTATCTGAGGCCAGATTTGAACCCAGGACCTCCCATCTCTGAACCTGGATCTCAATCCACCGAGTCACCCAGTTTTCCCCTAAACCAGGGGTCTGCAACCTTTTTGGCCGTGAGAGCCACAAGCGCCACATTTTTTAAAATGTAATTTCGTGAGAACCGTAAAATATGTTTAACACTGAACACAAATAAATATGTGCATTTTATGTAAGAACAACACTTTTAAAGTATAATAAGTCTTAACTATTTTTAATAACATTATTATATGCTAACCAATGATGAATAAAGTACATTAATGTGACTTCTGGTGCTGCATGGTTTTGCTGATTATTAATCAAAAAACAAGACTTAATGGGGCACTATAGTACTGATATAACTGCACACATACATATAAAATTCCTTTACACTAAGAAAATTGCTGAAATAAAGAGAGAAAAATTCAGGGAAGAATATTTTTTTCTCTCCCTCTCTCAAGTCAGGCAACAGGAGAAGAAAAAGCTGCCGGCCTGCTGGTTAAGCCATTTGACCACATAAATTAAGTAGGAGATCAGGAGCTTACAGAAAATAACATGACTTGTTTCCAGGCATTAGTAAGTAGTGGGGGAGGAGGGTACCTTTTCATGGAAAACTGGCTAGGACACATCACACACATTTCCTGATACAGCTGTTTATCAGTGCTGTGTACTCAATCATTCTGTATCAAATGAAACAACTACTGGGGAGAAATGCTTCTCACTAATGAAGCCTATGTAAAGATGTAATCTGAATATAGTTCTCCTTTAAGAGCAGGTAGAAAAGTTTAAAACAATAACAATCCCACAAATAGGGAGTGCAGACCCCATGAATGCACTGAGATAAAGCCATGTAAATCAGAGGCAGAAGGGTAGAGAATGTAGACAAAAGTGATCAATCACTATACAGAACCCCAAGATTTCAGTAACAGGTGTGGAAAGAGCAAAAGGAGGGCAGAAGGAGGAACACACAGCCCACCTACCAAGCCGAACTAAAGACCAGGATTCATCTCACGTGGCAATATCAATGAGGGAACCTTCTATCTTAGAAGATGGTCTCAGTACCAAAAGGATCACGTGACGTATCACGTGACACATGATGTCATGCGTAAACTGTTAGTTACTGTGCCGTGGTTGACTTCATGGCTCCTGCAGAAAGAGCCATATCTGGCCCTCAAAAGAGCCAGATATGGCTTGAGAGCCATACGTTGCTGACCCCTGGTCTAAACCCTTTGTTTTATAATGTGAGGAAGTCACTGGGGTTCATTTGTCCAGCTATAAATGATCTGCAAATGCCAGGTCTGAAGATAGTAACTGGGAACTTTCAGTGGTTAAATGCTAAAATCTTAGCCCAATTTCACTCATATTTTCTATACAGCATCATTATCTTTGTAGGAGAATTTTTTTTTTTAGTCCACCAAATAGAATGTAAGTTCCTTGGGGGCAGAGATTATTTTCTTAATTTACTTGTATCACCAGTGACTAACCCAATAGTTGGCACATATATTAATAAATGCTTGTTGAAGTACTGCCTTTGGTCTCTGGGTTCTTAAAGAGAGTCCTTGTCTCTCTCTACTAGTGCTTCCTAAAGTTCCCAAGAAATGGGTATATTCTTTAATGGTAAGAATTGCTTAATTCTATGTATTTGTATCCCTTCAGTTAACACAGCTCTTGGTACATAGTAGAGGCCTAATAAATGCTCAAAGGAAACCCAGAAAAAAGGAATAGGGAAAGAAATTCCTTTCAAATAACTATGGAACAAATAAAATATCTGGGCATCTACCTACCAGAAGACATGAATATGGTTCTTATATTTATAATATTATATATAATTATATGATATATAATATAATAAAAAATAATATTTATAGAAATAAAGACAAATAATTGAAGAGATACAACTGTTCACTGTTGGACCATACCAATATAATGAAAATTATACTACAATCTAAGTTAATTCACAGATTCAGTGTGATGCCAAATTACCAAAGGGCCATTTTATAAAACTAGGAAAAAAAATGAAAATATTTCTCAGGTGTTTAGGTCAGGAATCTCATGGAAAATAATGATAAATGGGAATGAAGAAAGCCTGCCTTGTCCACTTTACCATATTAAGATCACATATGTATCATATTACTTAATTTTTAAGACAATATTTAATAGGTTATTAACTTAGTCTTGTTTCTCAGTTACTTTTGCTTATGTTCCTCAGTTCTCTGTAGCTATGGATCTGACCTCAGCATTCACCTTTTGTATTCTAATTGGCTCCTTGGTGGCAGCTCCTGGAATTATACCACAAGTCTAGGCATAAAAATAACCAGCCTGAAGGGTGTGTGCCTGGCAAATCCAACCTTAATTAGTGACAACAAATGACCTAAGGAAAAGAAGAGCCAATATATTAGACATTATTCTATGCATATGAATACCCAACATAATTGAATAATTCATTTGAAAGACACTCAGTGGACATTTGTGTAGATATGTGAAAATATGTAAATATAATACCATAGTAGGAGATCAATAAATAGTCATAGTTGATGACTGATGATGATTGTTACATTTATCACATTTCAAGGTTTTGTTACTGATCATTATCTGGGGCCCCAAAAGCAAGATCCAGAAGATGTGGAAAATGCCACAATATGGGAAATCTACTCTCCTG